>NC_044195.1:15323731-15631818 GCF_900880675.1 Sparus aurata
TTTCAGCTTCCACAGGGGGCAGAAGAACTACTACAGACAGATGGACACATAGCGTTACCAGAACACTCAGCCTCTGCTAGAAACGTGATGAATACACTGAGCAGATAAAGTACTTTTAAACATCTGAGAGACAGATAGCATTGAATTAACACAGCCATGTTAAGTTTTAACACTGGTTTACTATTTTTACTTGTTCATGTCAAATTAGGTTCCACTGAGATTTCAACTCAGATCACTGGATTCATGCGTTAGGTTGCCAACCACTACACCATGGAACCGGTACCCAGGTTCCAAACACACACTGCAATGTGTCCTGAAAGTATATTTGTTTATTGTTTATTAGAAACATGAAGTAAAGTAAAGTGTAACACTGAGTGTCTTCAGGACAGTAAAGTGTCTTTGATGGTGATGCTGCAGCAGATGAAGGGGACATCTGGGGACACTTGCTAAAGACAGAAAGGTACAATATTAGTTGCTGACCTCATCAACCCAACAAATGGAGTATTACATAATCTACATATGAGCACATAGATAATATCATGAAATAAATGTTGACTTATCTTTTAAAATGAGAGGCTTCACAGTGCACACTGTATCCTTCACCTGTCCACTTGTCTTGACTCCTCCTCTGTGAGGAACATTTGACAGATAAGGTGGAATAACAGCAACATGGTGTCAAAACAAGAACAACTGATCAGTATTGAAAGAAATATAAAATCATATTGATCTTTTTTGTGAAGATGGTTCACGATGTATGCTTTGTCGTCTCTTTGCTGCTTGTCTCCTCTGGTCTTTGTCTTGTGTCCTCTTTATGTGGTTTCCTTTTCTCTCTTCTCTCTAAAAGAAAACCAAAGGACAAATGTCAGACAAGGAAGGTAACAATTAACAAACAACATCAGCAGCCAGAAGAACAGCTTATTGAACATTATTTAACTAACCCTAACCCTTGCTAAAAGGCGCGTATTAATATTTATAGTACAATACCTATTGTCAGAAATTTTGATTTTATTTTGTTTGAAATAATTATTGTTGTATTGTATTGCAATAATAATAATAATAATAATAATAATAATAATAATAATAATTGAAAGGCAGGGAACATTTGCCTATTCATACTAAAGTATAGTTATCATTATTATTATTATTATTATAATAATAATAATAATTATTATTATTATTATAATAATAATAATTATTATTATTATTATTATGGCTGCAAATGTCGATTGTTTTCATTCTTGGTTAATCTCCTGATCATTTTACGATCAGTGGAAAAAATAAAAACAACTAAAAAAACAGGTCCCACCACATTTTTCCAGAGCAAATGGTAATGTCTCTACAACACTACAAAACCCAAAGATATTCAGTTTGCAAATATTTCGAAACAGTTGGGATTTTGGCCCCCTTTTTTTCTGTTATACTTTGGCAGGTAAGAGAGTGAGGTCAAAATCATGTTACCTGTGACCTGAATTGCCCACAGTAACCCGATTTCAATTAGAATATTATTATTTTTGGGGGGCCTTTATTGATAGTACAGCTGAAGAAGGTGACAGGAAACAGGGTGAGAGAGAGGGGGAGTGACACGCAGCTGGGAGTCGAACCCGGGTCCGCTGCAGGGAGGACAAAGCCTCTGTCCATGGGATGCCTGCTCTACCAAGTGAGCTAAACGGCGCCCAGTTAATCAATATAGAGTCTCCCCCATCCTCATTCCTTTTATTATATTAATACTGTGTTTGTTATTATGTTTGCCTTCTGGTTAGCAGCACAAATAGGGAGAGGGGATGACAGAGAGAGCAGGGTGGAGCAGAGAGTCATGTGTGGTGTGGACGTCATAACAGACTCAACATTGCTTGAACTGTTATTCACTAGTAATTCATCAAAAGTATTGTAGTAAGTTAAAATATCATATAAAGAAAAATATTAATGTATTGCTGTTCATTGAAATGAGTGATTCAGAAGACTGGTTAAACACTTTTGTAAGGCCCTGTATGCATGTGACATTTTTATTGGGGTGTGAGTGCCACCAAAAGTTTGATCCGAGAATCACTCCTGGCTTGAGCACCATTAAAAGGGTCTAATATTGGTAATACTACAACTTCAAACAAAACTCATCATGTCATAACATTAACATCAACATAACACGAGTGTCTGTGACAGAGACACCATGCTCCATATTCCAAGACACATACCATCAACATTGTGATGGAAAAGATAATCAAAGAATTTAGCCATTTTGCCAGCATTCTTCACTACTTTATTTGTGAATATTCTCAAAGTTTCAATTTAATAGACACAAATAAATTAACACAGATTAAGCCTGGAACTTTCAGGGCCCGTGGACTTCTGGGGCCCTGAACCCTGCTTTTCCTGTTTTGGGATCCAGTTGATCCAGTTGGTCTGAGGTGATTCTCGCAGTTCGTTTCTGAAGTTATTCTGCCCCCTGGTGGCATTTAAGAAAATACAAAAAAAATGCATATTTAAAATTCAATAAGGCCGACAAAACCCACCTGAAGGTCAAAAACAAAAGTCAGAAAATCAGAGGGAAAGGGCACTGTATGGAGGAAAATCAAAAAACAGTGGAAACAGGTATGGGAATACATTTATAGTGAATTAACACAGACACTTCAAACTATAGTGAAGCATCCAACCAGTCCCCAGGACTCTGTCAGGTACCAGGAACTGAACTTGTTTGCAGTAAGAGAGATGGCCTTGGGGCCCAGGTAATCCAGGTGGGCCAGAACAGTGACACTGAAGAATAATGCAATTTTGTGAATTGTTGAGGAAGGAAACAAGCTTTACGACGCTACCCCAAAAAAATATTAGGGCATTCTTGGAAATTCAGCAAATGTTTTACATCAAATTCTATCTTTCTTTGAGAAAAAGTCATTGTCTTGTTGTCCCGGCAATGTCCACGAGTGATGAGATCACCTAAGATGCATGTTGATACCAAGTGTGATGGGGCAAGTAGAAACATTAGAATATGTTGACTGACGATTTGCATTGATCAGCTTTCATTATAAACATTCTTACCATTCTCTCCCAATTCAGCACATGTATGCCTGTCATACAATGGCCAACTATACCCTTTTCTCCTGTTAACCCTGGGCTACCACGAGGACCAGGAGGACCAGGGGGCCCACCCCCCAAATATATATATATATAAAAAATACAAGGCTTAAATGTAAGGACAAATATAGAAACAATAAAGTACTACAATATGCATAAAACAAGAAAGTACTATATACAATTAAATGCTTAAGCAGTTACAAAATAAGATAAAATACTGAGGTAAATACAATAAAATGCTGAGTTAAAGTGAAACTCTAGCCAAAATGCACCCTAGGCTTTTTTTGTGAATGTATATGAGTCAAACCTTCATGTAAAAGCACAATTACGACGAAAGAGGCACTTTTAAGATTGACCATATTTTCGTTTTTCCGCTCAAACTTATTTTCAGTGTGAGTGCATGGGGCACTTTTACGCTAGCATCAAAATCGCTATTTTTAAAACACTAAGAAGGCTCGACTCAACATGAAACTTTGCTCGTAGAATCACCAGGGTCTCTACACATGAACTCGAGCATTGAGAACATTGTTTGTGTACACAGAGTTCACTAAAAGGAGACTTTTTGGACAACTCATGTTAGCAGTAGCTTGTTCCTCTAGCCTTCATCATGGAAGCCCAGATGTACTCGGGGATCGACACGTCTGGGTAGAGTGTATGTGGTTCAGTTGAGCTATGTGTAGAGACCCTGGTGATACTATGAGCAACGTTCATGTTGTGTCGAGCCTTCTTAGTGTTTTAAAAACAGCGATTTTGATGCTAGGGTAAAAGTGTCTCATGCACTCCCACTGAAAATGAGTTTGAGCTGAAAAACGAAAATACGGTCAATCTTAAAAGTGCCTCTTTCGTCATAATTATGCTTTTACACAAAGGTTTGACTCATATACATTCACCAAAAAAAAGCCTAGGTTGCATTTTGGTGAGAGTTTCACTTTAAGTGGAACTTAAGGTGAAAGAGAAATAAGGTGCAGTTTTATTTACATTTATTTATGTATTTCATTTATTTGAAAGCCATGAAAAGACTGGGGGACTACCAGGAGCAGGATTAATGAGCATACTAGAACTTCTCATTTAACTTTTTAATACAAACTTAACACATCACTGTCTGTAGAAGACAGAGGCTGATGTGTTTATTTTTTTTTTAAGTGAAAAAAATAATTTAAAAAATCTAAGTGGACTCTGTAGGAGTCAACTAACTCCAGAAGATGGCAGAGGTGCAATACTAAAGCACTCCGGCTGACGGTAAACCTGGGAGCAGACCAGCAGGAGTCAGGAGTCAGGAGTGTGGGATCCAGTCCGCAGTTTGCAGCCCGCTCGGCGCGTGCTCTGCCCCGTTTGCTTTGTGTTGTCAGGCAGAAAGAACGACAGAGCAGCCAGGGTGGCGTGTGTCCTGATACACGGGCAGTCCCATCAGCGAGCATACTAAATAACAGCCAGTCCATTTGTTGGTCCGTTCTGTAACACATAGGCGTAACGTTAATTTCTGCAACAATGTCGGTGGGTTTGGAGTCTGGATTCTCGAGCGAGGAGGTCTTAAACAGCCGCTTCCCTCTCCACCGGGCGTGCAGGGATGGAGATGTCGGTGCCTTGTGCTCCCTCCTTCAGTGCACCTCAAACCCGGCTGACCTGACGGTGGAGGACACCTTCTACGGCTGGACGCCCATACACTGGGGCGCTCATTTCGGAAAGGTACGTCTCTTTGCTGAGCGGTGTGACGGGACCACACACTGGATAGGAGTGTGTCCAGAATGGGCGCCAACGCTCTCCGACATGAGCCTCGCCGTCTCGGCCATTTCCTGATGTTTGCCTTAACTGTGAGCTGATGAGACTAAGCCGCCGTCGGTAACTGGAGGCAGACAATGGACCATAAACGCTAATTTGAAACTGTTCTTCAGCTAACGGATTTCTCATAAACTGTTCTGTATTTTAGGTGTGTTTTGTGTGTAAGCAAATGTTTTGCTAGCGAAAGGCGTTGAGCTTTGACAATTTTACCATTAACATAATGGCCGTTTGATGAGAAGCTGACAGAAGCTGGGACGTTAGGAGACAAATTAACGTTGGCTAGCTAATTAACGGACATTAAGTTTTTGATATTAACACACGCTTAACGTCAACATTTATTCAAAATCAAAAATAAAACGACCCCTAAATTTAACGTTGGTAATGAATAATAATTAATTGTCCATTTACACATTCGTTTAACAGAAGTCTGTAGTATAAAAAGCGTGGCTAATTTAAAGCAACTTCCGGTAACTGTGATTGTTTCCAACGAGCTGTTTACTGACCTCTCCTAAACACGCACACATTTTTCTGCTAAGAATTGCTCTCACTCTACTCCGGGAAGGGCAGGCCTCTACTTTCCACAGAAATTGGATGCATGCCCAAAGCAAGAGCTATGAAGACATGGAGCTGAATCACGCCACACAATAGTGTTTTGTGCGCGGTTTTTTTTGCCTCCAAACAGCTACTGTACTACACTTGTCTAAACCTGCCCTAGAGGTTTTCTCGACAAAGCAATGAATGAATAATCGCCCATACTTTAAGCAAGCCGTCTTACTTTCTGTGCATTTCCCTTGTCTCGTCACAGTTGCAGTGTGTGATGCGTCTGGTTCAGGTGGGCTGTGGTGTGAATGCGGTGACCTCCAGGTTTGCACAGACGCCCACTCACATTGCTGCGTTTGGGGGCCACCCTGAGTGCTTGTTATGGCTACTCCAAGCCGGTGCAGATATAAACAGACAGGTATGGCACCAGACACCTACAGTCAACACACGCCTGCACACTGTACACCAAGAAATGAAACAGTTCAGTTAAGATCTTTGAAAATCAACCGACTTGCCCGGTGAGTTTATAGCAATTTTCCTTGTTGACATTTCCTGGAGAGATGCATGTAAACAGCAAGTATGCTGACTGTGTTTCAAGGAAAATGGCACGTTTCCAATGGTCTGTAGACTATACATGTCTAGTAACAAATCACTTTTACGTATATAGGTATGAGTGGAAAGAGTAGAGCCGTGTCAGAGGTTGAGCTCAGACTTGATCCCATCAAGGAGGATCACACTAGAATGGGGTCAAGACCCCTCACAGTGTACAGCTGCTATGTAATCAGTCTGGAAAATGTCCTGACCTCGCCTCAGATTATGGTTATCTGTACCATTGTCAAACTGACGGTGCATTTGCTCTCAGACTGTATTATTCACATCTCTTCCCCCGTCATGTATTTCCATGCACTGGGGCTATATTTTATGCTCCGCTGCACGGCTGAGAGAAATCAGATTAGTAGGTCACGATGACATAACACACTGTCGTCATCATGAAACTCATTTCTAAAAATTGTCTTTGAATTTACCCAGCATATGTTAAAATAAGCACCTGCGAAACCTTCCCTTTCTTGGATTCATTACATTTTGTCCTGTCTGGCGTTGGACAGACGAATAGTTTAGTGTTTGAGCAGGGCCCACATTACATTGTGGTTAGAGACAACCTCTCACTGTTTTTCCCCCTCTCTTTCTTCCATCTGCACTCTGCCTAATGTCTAACTGTAAATGTGTGTGGGTGGAGATGAAGTCTGGGTGAATAGTTCAGGCTATGCCCTGCAGAGCTGCACCCTGTTATCGTTCCTGGAATCTTTTTTATAACCTTGGGAGTGTAGAAGCAGGCAGTTGGGGAGGGTGTATTTGATTAAAAATGTAAGCATACGTATATTCATTTTAATATATTTTACTGACAAATAATGTGGCTCCTTCTACTGTTCTTGTGCACAATCATGCTTTTCTCTGTGTGACCGCAGTCTTTTGTCATCACTCAGGACTATGTGGGCGAGACGCCCATCCATAAGGCTGCTCGTGCGGGCAGTCTGGAGTGCATCAACGCTCTCTTGATTCAGGGAGCGAAAGCTGAGTAAGTCCTGAGATCAGATCTGTATCTTCATTTCTTTTCCTCTGTACTATCCAACATCTCAGTTACACCTTTGCAAGGGATCACCACCAAAGTCTAAGCGGAGCAGCGATAAAACTTTAATGCGGTTTTTGGTGCGATGCAAAAATGAAAGGAAGAAGATCTGCAAATTAACTTTACAAATCTAAACATGGGATAAAGCAAATATTTGTTAATGAAACATGCAAATACAAGAACATTTAAATACTTTCAAAAATGTAAGGGCATCCCTCAGATACCCAGCTAGAAGGGAGCTGCATTATTAAATGGTAACTTTACACTTAATCCCTTCAGGCACTGTGAGCAGTGCTGTAAATGTTGTTAAACCTTTAACATAACTTTCAAGAGCAGATCAAACTGACTGCAGAAGTAGTATTTTAAAGATCCATCCAACAGAACACCACAAGGTCCTATTATTGTGGTGTTATATTTATACACTAAAGAATTAAGTGAAACGTATATTTCTTCCTCCACCTGCTATTAATAAATGCTCGTGGCTCACTTTATAAAACTGTGAGGAATTTTAATTTTAAGAGTTGATTTTTAGTTGGCTTGAAACTTCTTTTTTGTCGTTGATTGCTCAAGTTTAAAAAATAGAATGCCTGATGATAAATCTTCAAGCCCTTCAACTTAGAAAAGTTTGATCATTAGATGCGTTGTTAAATATTAAAAGATTTGGTGGTGCTCCCTTGAAAATGTGACACATTTTGTTAATCCTTGAAATTGTTGTTTATCATTGCAACAATTCGCATTAAGTTGCCCTCTGTGTGTAATATATTATAATATATCAAACTCAATGGGCTCATAGAGAATTATTTGGAAGTACCTTTCACTCAAATTCAGCAGTCACTTTCATGTTACCTGTTTGTAATTTGAGGTAGAGTATGAATTTGATAAATGTGATTAACTCTATGCTTTGTCTTTTGACATTAATCAACTGCTTTGTAAATCCAGTGGAAGTATTACACGTACATGAGGACAACTTAATGTAAAGGTTGATAAACTGTTTTTAGCCTAGTAGGCCATATTGCATGATCTTTGTTAAGTCTAGAGTGTGGTTTTCTTTGTTAACATTTGTTTTGGTTAGTGTCTTACATACACAGCTTAACAAGATCACCAAATGCACATTGCCTTTTTTAAGCCCTTTTACTGTCAGTATGAAAAGGCTTTATAGTTGTTGCATAGAATGAAAATGCATAGATCATCTGTAATTGGTTGCTTAGTCGATTTCCATTTTTTAGGAGACTGCACAAGACCAGTATGATCTGCTGTCATTTGCTTTTAAAGGGTATGGAGAAGGCTCTTGGTTGTAGATATATAGCAATATATAAAATTCATTATGAGATATTAAATTTTACAGTATGACATCAGGCCAGGCCACCCAGTTTCTTAGTATTATTTTTAGAAAGTAGATAAATAATCCGTTGTGGTGCTTAGCCACACCTTTTTCCTTGGCAGCTGTATTTGTTTCCATTTATAGATTACGTTCTGTTATTGTTGCTGCACCTCCTGAAGCATAAGAGACACAACCCATCTTTCCTGTTTCTTAAATTTAGATCTAAGACCTGTGGGGAGGTAAAGTGACACTGTTACTCTTTTGGGTTTGCCTTGCATGCCTCAACAGATCATAGGCATTATTTTCCAAAGGTCATGCAAGTCAATTAACTCGATAAACTAAGCACTTCATTTACCTTCTGCTAGATTCCCATTTGTTAAGTATACAGACTTCTCAACCTCGTTGCTCATATTCTATCATAGTTTTATGAATCGGTTATGTTTTTGTTTTGGCTATAGTATCAAGTGCATGTAAGCTGGCATTTGAAGCAGAATATATAGCCTACTAATCTATTTTAATAAAAGATTCACCCATTAAATTGATAAATGTGTTCAGTATTTCATTCTATGCTTAAATGTTTATAATGTATTTTCATTTTTTGCAACAATCGTCATGCCTTTTTGCTGATATAATTTATATCCAGACACTCACAACAACCAGGGAGTTTTTATCCTGATGTCAGAGAAAATATGGGGTGTGTTTAAATGTCAGTGGAAAAAGTTAATCATAGATATCGCATTGGAATATTGGCTCTCTTTATTAGGCAGTTGTTATAATGAGGAGCCTTTTGTAATTGACATGATTGAATGAAATTTGATACTAGATCTACTGGTGTTAGGCCTCCAGTTGAATCCAGTCTAGGTTCAGTATCATAATTGTAATATGATGGTATATCCATAATCTTTTCCTTAGTGGTTGTTTTTATTGGACCACATGGCCCCAGCCAATGTAAACTGTGAAGGATTTCTTTTTACAAAGCATTTGATCCTGACAGCTGAGACGCGTCCATTTTATCAGTCAGGATGTAAACCAAATTGATATGCTTAGTATTCGTAGTTGATCATTTTTCATGGCATATGAAACCCCTGGTTTATTTGGGTGTGTTACAATAAATGCTTCATTTCTTAATGAGGTCTTGTAATGTGCATTTGGTAATCAGCTGATAAGTAATGTTTATGATGAAAATGATTGTGGTTTTTTTCCCTCTACAGATCAAAGATAATGCATTTAGACTAGTTTATTCTCAAGTTATTATTTGTTTATTTTTTTTCACTTATGACCCAGAAATGTAGTGGGACACAACTAGGAGGGAAACTAAGGCACACTAGGTGGGAATGAGGCTCATGACAAAATAACGTTAGACTAAGTATAAAATGTAATTGGTGTCAAATTTTTGTTTCCAATAAGGTTAAGAATTTTCACATTTAAATCATTATAAAAGCGGTAAAGCTCAGAAATAACCAAATAATCCTTAGGTGCATATGAAAGAGTATAAGAATATATAAAACCCCCAATTGAACCATATACTGCTAAATAAAAATAATATTTTATTGACTGCATTATGTACAATGTGTTGTGTGACAGTAAAGGTAATGCTGAAAATGTTGTCTTAATGAAAATAATTAATATTCTTTTCATTTTCTTTATGTAAAAAATGCAGTTAAATCTGTATGTAATGCGTATTATTGTGCTGTGAAATTGCCTGTTCAGCTACAACCGATTTCTAAATTGCAGCAATATTATTTCAACTAATCAACAAAATCATAAACTAAAGTTGGCAAAATATTTTCCTGTAAATAACCATGGCCATAGCAAATTGCACTTAGTTAAACAGCTTTATGAGTATTTCTTTCGTTCCAGGTTCAACCCTGGGTCTGATTTTATCAGATGTTCTTTTTCATGCTAATGTTAACATTTTAGTTGATGCCTGCATATCTGATCGGTGGTTTCTTTCATCTTTGAAGACTGCTTTAAGCTCTCCATTGTCACACTGTCTAAGGAGTTCCTCTGCACTGCTGTCAGCAACAAAACTGAGATGTCAACGAATGGCCTACAGTGTAACCGGCTGAATTATGATAACGAAAGCTACAACGGAACAAAGGCTCCTTTCAGCACAGTCATTCTCTATACGAGTAATGTGTGTAAATGCCAGTCAAAAAGCGTTATGGCTAACACTGCAGCTGGCTAGCACACGTTAGTACACTTCAATGTAGTCTGATTTGTCCAATATTTAAGAAATATTTCCATTTGAAGTTCTAGATCTGATAAGTGGAGTTTAATATTTTATTCTTGATTAAAACAAATTAAAATCATGCGTTCAAATATTACAAGTCCCAAAATATAACCTTCATTCATGGTGCTGCTACATTACTGTTCATACAAACAGGAATTGCTGCATTCATGATGTGGACATTCGAGATTTTGTCAGTATTATTTAAATCTTTCCCATTTTCACTGATCTGTCTTGACGGAAACCTCCTTTGCCACTCGCTCTTTGTGAAGACTCTTCAGTAAAGAGCTCTCATCTTCTGATCAAATACTTCATCACCTCTTGCCACCTTGCATCTTCTGCTGCTCTTGAATACACTTCAAAAACAACAACTGGCCAGCTGGCCATATCTGAAAGAAAGGAAACAATGAGTCTCTCAGTAGTCTTCATTCATAAATGGGCTCTGCACATTGCAACTGTGACTTTTCCTGCTGGTCTTTGCACTGGCATTGTCAAGCTTTTTGCTTGTTCAAGAGGAAGCGATGTAAACAGTGAGAAGAAACCATATTTCATGGATCAATCTCATTCATTAGGCGGAACTGTGATTCAGATGGCTCTTGCCATCTGCCCTCACCTCTGAGTCACTGATTAAGCACACCGAGTTCACGAACAGCTGCCAGAAATGGCCGCAGATGATTATTGATCACCCAGCAACACCTGATGGCTAGCTGTGGGTTTGAGTCAGGCACCTGATACCTCTGGTCTGTTCAGTTAATATTTTAGACCATAAAATGCAGTTAATATTCTCAAAACTTTAACACCTAGAGGTTCATGAAACATTGACTATACAGAAATGAACTGAAACTAGCCAGTGGTATCACGGTCAGACGTATTATCCTGTTTCCTATGGCCCCACCACTTCTTTAAATATTCACACACAGGAATCTTGTCTTGCACATGCTTGCACTGCAGAGCCCGGGTTCACATGAAGGGATACATCTATTTGAATATCAGAAGACGGAAGTGTGATGCTTATCTTTGTCCGATCACAGCATGAGAAGAACTATCCATCTGAAAAGTGAAGCATTTTAGACTGGAACATTCTTGTGGCCAAGTCTATTCTTCTCCATAATGAAGCAATGGGCCTCCTTTGCCCACTCCTTGTTATCTCTACACATCCTTACATCGGAAACTACTCAAATCTTTCAACACTAGACTTTAAGTACTTTTAAGTATCTATTTGATTCAGTGGGACAAAAAATAGCTTAAATTATTTGTTTTGTTTTTCTTTTTTAAATCTAATATCCAATACAAATCTTAAAAATGTTTTAGCTTGTCCATAGTGTCAAATGTAAATGTAATCTATTCAATCAATTCAATTAAAAAAAAAAAGAGAAGAAAATAAGTTACCGTTAAATTATTTATATTGCCCTAACGTCAACATTTTATTTCAACATGAGTTTCATCATTTATTTGTCATGAGCCTCAATGTGTTATGGAGGTCCATTAGCAAGCTAGCAGCAGGTAGCAAAGTGTTTAGAGGCTGCCGGTGATGAGAGTAGTGCAGAGTCAGAGGCTTAGAGCAGCTGAGTGAGGTGGGTTAGATTTGCATAGCATCATGTACTGAACTGTGTAATGCTAACAATCATCCTGTTGCAATGGTTATTCACTGTCATTTCACTGTACCAGATATTTTATCTTCTACACAGAAATGTTTCATTTTGTATGTCACAGTATTAACCTTGATACAATATCATAGTCTGTATGACATCTAATCTTTGTCACCTTTTCCTTTATGAAAGTGACAATAAGTTACAAAAGCAAAGTTTTCTATACTGTTAACAGAACCAGAACCGTACGTCTTAATGTTTTGCAGCCATTGAATTGGAAATGACTTGGTTTTTTCAAGTAATCCTAGAAAGGGGGAGAATAGACACTGCTGAGTCTGCCCCGTTCCCTGGGATAGCCGCACTGTTGTGGCATTGAGTGTTCTCACTATCGCTTCCTATCTACACACTGGCAAACTGTTGAGGTATTTCTTGCGGTGATTGGTTTTAATGCTAGGTTTTTTATGAATCAAATCTAAAGTTTTAGACCTGCATGCTTTGCTTATTATCCATGATTGTTCCTGTATCTAGTGTTTTGTTTTTATTTTATGATTTGTTTTTTAATTATGTGAACTAACCATAGGAGCCCTTTATATGGACAGGTTTAATCACGTGAGTCCCATGTCAACATGTAGCATGATAATAGGCTGCCTCTGGAAGGTTAGACATTAGTTAGAGAAGATGCATATTGTGTGCTTAGGACGGAAAAGCAAAGCATACCAGGCATTTACAAAAAATTAACGCTTCCTTTTCAAAATTTCTCATGAAAACTAATAATACTCAGTTATCCATGTTTTTGGATTAGTGCGGACTATAGATGTCAGGTCTCACTAAAGGAATACTGTATGTAGGATATTTCAAAGGGATTATTGGCTTTGCAATTATGAGGTCATCTAATAGTCTATGGTGGAAGAAGAAAAATGTAAAAGTTAAATTACAGAATAGAATAAATGTAGTGAGGGTAAAATGGAATTTGTGTTTTTAAAAAATGTGCCATAACCTGCTTTTGTAAAGCTTCAGCACTTGAAACCCAACTTGCATTTGTTTTTACTTCAAGTAAGGCTGGGATAAGGAAAAATCTGTGGGGGTCCCTATGACGGCTTTTTAAATGCATTTGAATACTTTTGCTCCCTCAAAAAATGAAGGGGGGACTTAACAGCCACCTTCAGTGTTAGATTTTTTTATTGCATGTGTTGAAAAGCCAACATGCCATAGAGGAGCCAGCCGAGGAGACGGTAAGGTTTTTTTGGGTTTAATCTGAGGTCAGCACAAATGTGTCTCCAGTACTTTGTGGAATATTAAACATGGAGAGATTAACGATAAATGTCCTTGAGGGTATCTGATTGTGACTTTAAGAAAAAAGATAATACAATAATGTCCCTTTTCTCTAGTCCATACTGATGTGCTCATATTTTTATTCAGAGAGAAATATATTTTTTTATTGAGCCGATTATCTGATTGTTGCTGATTAGCTGATTGTTGCTGATAAAACTAGACTTTCTATTCCTTAGAGTGAGACCAACTCATCTACCTCAACCCAAAATGGTATTTGATATCTAATCTGTTCGAGGTATCCTTTGGAAGCGTTAATTTTGAAGGGGACGGGTAATGTGCAACAAGTTATGTGTGATTTTTATTTTTTTGTTTGTTTTTTTCAATCTTAAATTTTTGATGAAATGTTTTTCATGTGCACTAGCTCTTGAAATGTTCCTTTTTTGTAGAACTGTTTACCTAAAAATGCAGAGAAAGAATAGTTTCTAAACACAATGAATGACCAAACAGTAACTGTGTACTTTAAATTCTGCCTCACTTTGTGGAAGTCAATATCACTTTAATTTAAGGTAGCAGATAGTTGTTAATTAAACTAGAGTAGATTAAATCATAGTGTTAAGTTATACAGTTCCTTAAGAAGTCAGAAAGTACACTATTTCTCCAACTTAGAATGGAGATGACGTATTCTCTGGTGTATTGATTTTAACATAAGATGGGCTGCAAATGCAGAAGTTTTCATTTCCCCATCACTTTTTCAATTGTAAGTACAAGCTTGGGTGTGTGCCAGAGTCCCAGTTCTTTGACAAAGACGTTGTTGTTTGCCTGGCACACTCATTTCACAGTGCGATGACATTTAGACATAGAACAAGTGCAGTATTGTTTTGTAAATTGGCCAACAGAGGGGAGAGAAATTCCCATCATTGCGCTAAAAGGCCCCTAATGGTTAGTGTTAGACTGGCAGACATGTGTTCGGCATGTTAACTTCACATATGAGAGTTCTGTTTTGTATTTCGTACTTCTTACTGTTTTATTGTATTGTTTATTCTTTTAATATTATTATTGTTTATTAAAATACCCTGTTAGCGGGACAAATAAAGGAAATTCTAGGCAGCTGGAGAAGATTTAATGTGCTCTTCCTGGCAATTTATTGACTAAATTGATGCAGCACTAACATATAGTTAAATAGTCTATTCTTCATTTGCGTAGCTGTATTTAATTGCATTAATAGGATTAGTTATTTTTTCCAGTGAAATTGCTTCTACACACAAGTGCTAGTCTGAAAAGTGGAAACTGCACTGACACAGCACTGTTTGCTCATTCATTGTTGTACTACGAAAATCACGTTACTCCTGCTGCAACTGGACATGATTAACACAACTGTACTTGGTGCAGAGACTCTCTTTTGAGTTATAAATGACTGTAGAAACATCTTAAAGTAGTCTCTTCTTATTCTTTTTCTCATTTTTTCTTTTCATTCTCTTGTTCATCTTTCTTGAAACAAGATGAGGGTGAGATGGAGACATCTGGATTTCTTATGGCTGAAGGCTTCAGTTCCTACTTCCTTCATTCATTCTCTCTTGTAACCATCAAGTCTTCAGATTTTCCTTTTAAGATACAACTCTGTTTCATCCTCGACTCCTGTGGATGGTGAACATCTGGATCTTGTATTGTCTGCAATCTACTTTTGTCCACTTCGCCTCCCCACTTGTCACACACACCTATTATATATAATGTACATTCACGCAGACATGTTCCCCACTCCAGGTTTTTCTTTCATGGCTACATCATTGGCTGGTCTTGAATGCGACATTGCCAAAATCCTTGAGCAGTATCTCCAGTGGAGCTGTGAGATGACAGCCGCCTATCACCTGTTGCAAAATCCTCCTTGATGTCACATTTTCCTGCTGACAAGATGAACTTCTTACATCACCTGTGGAAAAACTCTCTCTATTTAGTAGAACATTTGCTAGAAATATCTAAATCATTTCAGGTTTGTCATTAGAATAACCTGGTGCACACCGTCAGTTGTCTTAAGCATGTACTTTTGCAGCAGACGCAGCAACTGTGTCAAGATTTAAGTTCTATGGAAGATGCAAATGATCCAAAAGGATCAGTCGTCATCTCTCATGAGGATGACGAAGAGGATGAGAGAGGGTAGAGCAGCACAGGCTATTTCTTTACATCTGTGTGTCTGTGTGTGTGTGTGTGTGTGTGTGCGCGCGAATATGTGCTTAATGAGTCTATGCGAGTGCCTGTGTGTGTGCGCGCTTGAGCGTGTCTTGTTTTGTTTGTTATATTTGTTTCAATCAAACGTACAGTGAGTGTCTCTAACACTCTTCCTTCCCGTTATGCAGTATGAGGAATGCCAGTGGGCTGACTGCTGCTGACCTGGCCCACGCCCAGGGATTCCAGGAGTGTGCTGAGATTCTCTCCAATGCCCAGAACTTCCAGCAAAACATGGCTCAGTCCCACAACGGGGCTTTTCTGAATGGCATGACCCAGAACGGGGGCCACGCTCACCCCACTTTTCAGGGACGCAGCTTCTTGAACGGCGTGCCAAACAGAAAGAGGTCGTTCGATGGCATGGAAGCAAACCCAGTGAAGAAGTCAAGACCTAACGGTAGGTCGCTGAGCTAAACAAACCAAGTTTTGTCAACCTTACATCTGGTATTAGCTGAGATGGCTGGACATGCAGTCATATTGGACTGAACATGGCTGTTATACACAACATTTTTTCCACAAACAGCAGTGCTGCATGTTGGAACAGTGTGTGTATAACACATACAATTTAGAGAAAAAACATATCGAGCATCTACTTCCCTACTAACTAACTGCCAATTTATTTTGATGATTACTCGGTTAGTCTATGAAGGTCGGCATCTCCACATTGTTTAATTTGTCCAACAATAGTCCAAAACTCAACGAGTTTTCATTTACTATCTTAAGTAACAAAGAAAATAAGCAAATTCTTTCATTTTAAGAAGCTGGAACCAGCAAATGTTTGACATTTATGCTTGAAAACTTACTGAAACTAGTAATTGATTATGAAATAATCAGTTTCTTTCCATCAAATAACTTCTACAGTTCTTCCTTATCCTACAACCCACTTTAACACAACACATGTTGCTTGGCATTAGGCATCAGCTATATTGGTTTATTCTTATAAAACCAACTATTTATTTAATTGTGCAGTGTTGTATTGCATAGTGTGTAATGCACACAATCATAGTTACCTGAGAGTGAATAACAAGAAACTTTGGAAATTGATATTTTTGAGCTTTGACCTTCAATAGTGTAAAAAAAAAGATTGTTTATTTTACATAAATCAGAAAACAGTGTAGTGTTAATCTCTAAAGGCAGAAATGGCTTTCAGAATAGATGCAGGAACAGGAAGAGACTCAACTATATTTTGGTCTAGTGTCTCTTGATGTTACAAATAAAGTTTACTCAAAAATGGTTCTGACCTTTCATTTATATGCCTCGCTTTCTCTCAGGTCTGGGCATGCCACCAGAGTTGCTGAATGGGAACAGGCCACTGGGTGGTGTTGGAGAGGCCCAGATGGAAAGCATGAACATGGAGCTGGCAGCGACTGTAACCTCAGGTGGGCCAGGACCCTTTGCATTTGGGCTGAGTGGGTTTGCACCACCGCAGGGGCCGGGGCCAATGGATCAATGTGCAGACAGGTCAAACCCTGCGACTAAAGAGCTGGAGGTCATCACTGTGGCATCAATGCAGACACCATGTCGGTGCACCAACTCTTATGCCTATCTGTAGAGGGCTTATGTCTAGTGGCACACACTAAGGTTCCCATTTGTGCAGTATATCTTTTCAGTATAGTCTGGTAATCTTTTCTTTGATTTTTCATGCATAAATGAATACATCTGCTATGAATTGGTGGTAAGCTACTGTACATTTGAAGACTAATAGCAGTGTGTGTGTGATGTATTTTCTACTCTTCTATGTACCTGACTATACTCGGATGGATAAAAATATTGAGATTTCTTTGTAATGTAGTTATACATTTAATCTTTGTATAATCCTTAGTTTTTGTTCATGATAATAACAATGAGTTTTGTTTTGCACAATTATATAGCGACATCCTAGATAAAACAAAATGATCGGCATTCCCTTGACACTGTGTGGTAACCAGTGCAAATGTAGGGCATATTGACTGAAAGGAAAAATCAGTCTTGGTCACCTTTATATTGGTCTTAATTATTGCTTGCCCAGTTGTGCTTTGTTGCATAATCTGAAACTCGTCATTGGTCACTTGAAGATGTTACTGTTGGGCTTGTGCTGGGAACAGGAAGCCTAAACAGATTAGAAAAAGTGTAATGCTCCTTTACAATTCCATTAAGAAATAATTTTTTGAGAAAAAAGAAAAGTGTGGTTAGTATGAGATGTAATATCTAAATGATGATTGGATGGGTTATATTGGCAGTATGTTTTTTTCCCAGTTGAGTTTAATAAATCAAATTTATTTTTGAATAATAAAACGATTTATGATGACATTCATGTAAAAACAAATCTTTAATAGACACTGAGGAAATGTCTCCCAAGGCTAAATGCTATCACATATAAGCTGATGCTGTTTTGTATCCAATAATGACTTTATGCCAAAGCATATCCCAACGTGAATGTAGCTCGTAAAGGATAAATGATTCACTGTGCAGCTTTTTTTTTGTTGTACTTATTAGATGTCATGTATTAAGACATATTGGTCCATGAGCTTGAGATTTGGTTATTCCTCTGTTTGTTCCTTTGCGTTCATTTTGGCTGTGTGCTTATTTAATGCTCGAGTATGGTGAATGTTAACTGTATGTGTTGGCAGTTTTTTAGGCAACTAGCAGGGCTTGCACATCTTTATGTTTATACAGTTAAACGCAGTCTGATCTTGAAATTGGTAAATCACAATCAGTTATGAGTGAGCAGTACCGCTCAAGAAAGTTTGCATGGATTTGCAAAAAGCCTTATTTCTTGAGCTTTATATAATAGTTGAACAATGACTCAATGTAAATAATTGTAACTTTTTCTAGATACTGGTAAGGGAAATTATTTTCTTCTGTCTGCATTTTTGTAGCACTATTTCATGTTGCAGGTGCTGTCTGTTTATTTTGTTTTACATGCAGAAGGTTTGAGTGTATATTCATTCAAGTTTAAACGTCCAATGCCTAGTACTGAGCGGTTTTAGCTTTGTACTTGATTGTGTGAAATCATTAAATGTTGACAAATTTTATAAATGTGATTGTGGTGGACTTTTGTTCTCTTGATGTATTCTCATGCATCTGTCAAGTCCTGGCCCTATGGCCTGAGGAAAAATGTGAAAAAAGGGGAATCTTTTTTTTTTTCACATTTTTCAGCAACTAGCGAGACTAAACTAGTCTAATTTTAAATCACATGTGCTTCTTATGTAATGGTTTTGGATTATGGCATGCAACCATGTCTGGAACAATTCAGATTTTCTTGACTTTATGCGTTAGCTTAAATACCACTGTGGAGACAGAACTAGGTCAGTGTGTCATACACTACCATCTATGGCAAAGTGACCCACAGATCAGAATTCAATCTATTTAGAACATAGTCTGAAGTCAAACTTGTGGTATTGCATAAGGCTCTAAAATGCTTTTTGTACCTTATTGATCAACTTTTTGTGAGTGTATAGAAATGTTCATACAACTGCCTTTAAACTTTTTTTTTATATAGTTGTGCAAAACAAAATCAATTCAGTGGTTTTCCTTTCTATTTAAATGTATAGAATCAGGAATATGGTCACAGATTATTATTTGAATACCTTTTGACAATTTGTTTCATTTTCAGTGGCAGGCGAGAGACACAGTGAGGATTTTTCCTTAAATGGTCACGATCAACCACAGCGTCCCTTTGGGTGTGACCCCGCAACAGACATCGTTCATGGCCAACTAATCTACAGTGACTCACCTGAGAACCACAGTAATGCAGGCAGCCAGGTGGAGCACCAAAAGTCTGTGAAAGCAGAGGAGCTGTATGACCATGCCTTCTTCAGCACCATGCTTCTTTACCATGGATCCTAATGCCAAAGGAGCTAGTTACCAGGCTGTGTATTTTTATGTTTTATTTTTTTGCCTGGATCTCATATAAGCCTAAACGAGCATTAATTTGCCTTAAAGCCATTGAATGGTCCTGTTTTTCATGTATATGATTATTTCTTGGAAAAAAGCAGTCCCATTGTTGTGGATGTGTTGACATTTGTGACTGAAAGTTGATTTTGTTTGTGTTGTTTAAAAGGAAGTGATTGTTTAGCTTACTGTTCATGTTTGATTAAGTTGTAAATAGCCTTGTTCTGATCAACACTAAAGTAAGCATCTGCATTGAACCACTGCCAATACGTAAATTTAGTTTATGTCTCAGCTAGAGGGGTGATTCCTCTAGATGTTAATAAAAAACAAATGCAAGTGCATCCCATGTTACTCATTACTAATTAAAAAGGTTTTGCAAAAGTTAAAGTTTGCTCATTATTTTTAACTCCCCCACATGTACAGATAACTTATGACATATTATACTCATCCAAAGGCAAAATGCCATGTTAGCCAACAACTCATTACCTACACTGCTGGCTGAATAGAAAATAGTAGTACTTCAGGTCATTTAAAAACAATTTCTTTGCTTGGAGAATTGGGGTCCATCTTTCCACTGCAACTTTGTTGATCTGCATAAGTATTTGTGATTTAACAACAACAATCAAAGTATTGGTTAGCCTTTTATTTTTAAATCCACTACACTGCTGTAAGTGGAGCAGACTAGGCTCCCCCACTTCAGCCTCACGTGTTGGGGCACAGCCATGGTGATGTACTGCCAACAGTCACCTGTCACCAGCAGGAGCGACCTTCATCAGTGCTGCGCTGCACAAACACCACGTCATCTTGGCCACGCCCCATGGCAGACGACGATCTCAATGAGAATGGGGGACGTAAAAAAGCAAACGTTAAATTAAAAAACCTGATAGATGCATGTATCTTGTTATGAAGAATATTGTACTTTTTTAAAACGCAAACTAATGATAGCACTTGATGCCTGCATTGATATTTCACCGCCACGAAATTATTGTTTAATTTAGCACTCGAAACTGTCCCCTGCCCCTTCCGTGAGGTGGTATCGTCCTGTAAACCTAGCTGGGCAAACCAGAGAGTCAGGATTATCGAGAGCGACAAGCTATCGGTAGTGGAGTTATCGTGAAGGTGTCAAATAACCATTAAATACAATATAACGTTTTTTTTTTTATAAAATAAGCTCCTGTGAACGTACCCGTATCTTCAATAAGCGTTCCACAATTTAAACCATGTCAACCCCGGCCAGAAGGAGACTTATGAGAGATTTTAAACGGTGAGTTGATGGTCAGAAATTATGCCGATAATGTTATTTAGCTATGATTTGTCAAAAACAGCTAACGTTAGCCTAGCTTACGTTGGCTTGGCATAGATGACTATTATGTTTCAGTATAAACCTATTTAGCCGACATTATCCATAGTAGAATACGAACGCTGACACTATGTAGTTTATGTCGTGTTTTCATGAACTTGAATCATTTCAGAGAAATTAGGTCAATTCTGTAGACAAGCTTCGCCCGCAGCTAAAGCTAACAATGCTAGCTGATACCTGCTAACTCAGCCGACTACGGTTACTGTCACAGTTATCGACTGCTAACCAACTCTTTAAACTAGCCGATATTTAGATGTCCGTGGCAAATGACGGGTTGGCTATTTTATCCATGGTCAAATGTTCAATGTTAACGTTGCTGCTTTATAAATATACGTCTGTCTTGCTAACAGTATTTGGTACCAGACAAGGGACCTATATAGCCAGGTTCATTGGTGTCAGACAGGTATGTTGCCAACCAGCATTGACGTCAGCTATGATAAGTTATAAGGTCCTTGCCCTTGTAAATGAGTAAATCAAAGTTTGGCTGGTGTTTTATCATGAAGCAAGATTTAACACCATAAAACATAATCCTGTAACATGATGAATACATTGTGATGAACGTCAGAAGAACAGTATAAAGTCATAGCGGAAGTCGCCACATACTCGTGGAGCATTTCCACAAGTCAGCATCGTCAGTTAGAGAAGTCTTTGTCGACGTTAACGGATTGCTGTTTTTCACTTACTAGCATGCTAAACCGCGTGTCAGTTTGAGTGAAGACGTCTCTCCGTCTCTCTGGGTCCTTAAACATGCGTTCAGCCAACTGTAAATTACAGCAGCTCCAGATGCTATTAAGCACAGACTATCAGCCTTTGTCTCATTAGGTCTGACGGGACAGGATATGTTGACCTGCAGGGATTTGAACACGTCTAGAGTTCATGGAACGAAGTTTTTAGGTCGCGATAAGTAAGCTTTCACAAGCTTCTATTATCCAGTAGTGATTGTGCAAGTGATAGTATTAGAATTGGAAAGACATGTTCCCTAAGGTTTGCTGCAAGAGCCAGTCCATGCTGTATATTTTGCTTAGGTCAATATGATAATCACATTCGTAATAACACGAATAAGACCAATACCCAAATCACATAGATGCACCTATGAACTTCAAATGAGATTCGTCTGGAAAATGTCACATATTTCAAAGTTAGCCACTAACAGAGTTTATATTCTCTGGTTTATAACTGGTCAGTAGTGACATTAATGTTTATCTTGGCTGATAAGTGAAAGGCAGGTTTATATTGTGCTAAAATACTTACCGGGGTTACATTTGTTCATGGCTCAACTAAGGCGAAAGCATGATCTAGGGCATTTTTTATGTGGCAATTTAGTCTTCTTACTCTTACTGGTGCATAATGTTAAAAGAGGAAAGAGGTCATTCATTTATGGGAATCACCTGACTATTGTTTGGCTGAGTAAATCCAGATTCCTATTAATGGAAGTCCTGCTATAACATTTAGTTTTGTCTTGTTGTTTTTTGTTATACAGGCTACAAGAGGACCCTCCAGCCGGTGTTAGTGGTGCCCCTTCTGAAAACAACATCATGGTGTGGAATGCAGTCATATTTGGGTAAGAAAATGATGCACAGCAATAATGAATATGGACAGATTTTTCCCAAATGCTTGTAAAGTCTGTGTGAATTAATTGATTCCCCTTTTTTCTGACCCCACAGCCCTGAAGGAACTCCCTTTGAGGACGGTAAGGTGCTTACTTACTCTATCACTGAGTGTGTTGTGATGTATGACATATTGTCACTACTTTGCATGTATAACATATCTAACATGGCAACATTACACCCATGTGCTTCTTTCGTATCATAAAAATCTCATCATCAAACTAAAATAATAGGAAGCCCTTTGTTATACCCTAATGTTATTATCAAGCCAGATTTGCCAATCAACAAAGTATTTCACTTTTACGACTTCTCATGTTGAAGGAGGAAGTGTTGCTCCAACACACTCTGCCTTGAAAACATTCCTCAACATCATCAGGTTTAATGGCTCGTAATAAAAATGTTTTTGTGTCTTGTTTTTGTCACAGGTACATTTAAACTCATTGTAGAGTTCACAGAAGAATACCCCAACAAACCCCCCACAGTACGCTTTGTGTCAAAGATGTTTCATCCAAATGGTAAGAGTATTGACTCCTGGCACATCATAATGTTTATCTGTGGATAGTGTGTAACTATGTTTTCATCCACAGTCTATGCAGATGGAAGTATATGTTTGGACATCCTACAGAATCGTTGGAGTCCCACATATGATGTGTCCTCTATTCTTACATCTATCCAGGTAAGATAATAATGCAAAATGAGATGCTTTTATAATTATGAAATTCCCAGTAAGTTTACTGGCTCAGTGTACTAGTGTCATTTAAGACAATAAAGTTTTTTTTATTTAACAGAAGAATATCCTGCCTTCTTTTTTATGTAAGGTTATATAAAGTGCTTGTAACCACATTTGAGGAATCATTACAAAAAAGTGTTTATATCAGCATGTTTAATTGCCTAATGTTGGTATTGACCTAAAAAATCAGGTGTCAGTTCTATTTATGTATATAAGAATTGTAATAAATGTTTGACAAAAATAATTTATAGATGCTCTTAATAAAATGTCAGAAAATTGTGAAAACTCCAGTAACACCTTCCCATAAATTATTCTGTCATAACTACTTTTATTTAATAGTTGTTCCGAGTACCCTTTATTAATTTAGTGGAAATAAGATGGTGAAGTGGAAATTCATTTAGTGCATAACAAATAATCCAAAACCCTGTTAAAAATGGGTTTCTGTTCTTCTCCCCAGTCCCTGCTTGATGAACCAAACCCCAACAGTCCAGCCAACAGCCAGGCGGCCCAGCTGTACCAAGAGAACAAGCGGGAGTACGAGAAGCGTGTGTCTGCCATCGTAGAACAAAGCTGGAGAGACAGTTGACCTGACAATCCTCATAGCTGCTCTCTCCATTGTTAAGCTGTGTGTGCTGCAAGTTTTAGTGGAGTACCTCTTAATTTTTGGGCCCCCCACCTTTTTGAATTTAAGCTTTTATGCACTTTACCTCCGACCTCCCTTCATAGAATGTTTTTTTTTTTGCCCGCCAAGAGGGATTTATTTTTTCTATTCTATCCCCCTTTTCCAGTCCATCAGGGGAAATGTGCTGAATCTTGCCTTGATGTTTTGTCAGTATGGACTTGTGGGCAATTAACCCAAAATTCTGGTGTGTTCTAACTTGCTGTAATAACTCCCAATGACTAAATTGTGTTATGTGTCTTGGAGGGTGTGTTGATGACATCTAGGGTCCTCTTCTGTTTTGCTCCTCATCTTTTCTGTCAGTTTGTTTTCACAAGGCAGTTTTATCTGGGCTCCAATGTGACCATCCTACCTTTCCTTGGGAGAATGAGCAGCCTGAGCATCATGGACTACGACTAAATCAGACATCTTTACACCAAGTCTTTTGCTGTGTTGTGAACTCTGTTACATGCATGACAGAAAGAGTGTATTCACGTTCCTGTTCAGTACTCATGTATATAAGATACCTGCAACTGAATTTATGTACAGATTTTGCACTGGTTGTCCCCATGTCATTTTTTCAGCACTTGTAAATAAAAAAAAAAGGCAAATCTATCCTTATGTGGGAAGTGTTATATTGTAACTGCAAATCCAAAACTATTTGATCTAAAAATGACTTTCCCTGCCTTGACAGGATTTAATACTTGAGCTGAGTCTGAGATTCATATGTCAAGAAGACCCTGACATCAATGTGAGACTGTCAGGTAAACTATGATTTTGTATAATCACATAATGCTCTATTCATTTCAGAAAATGGGAGTTTCATCCTCACCTTTTTAACATGGTAATAGATTTGCTCTTGTGAAATTAAAAATGACAATACATGCTAATATTGTTTAAAGGAAAAGGTCTGCAGGTGTTTTGGTGTTGAAACAGATCCACTGTTGAGGCTGTTATTCAAAATCTATGGTAGAGCAACAACATTCAGCATTTCACTTGCACTTTAGTCAAAACTTTCAGATATGATTCTTTAGTGGGTTATTTAGGACTTGTAAGGACAATGGTTAAATTGCCCCTGGGATAATTTAGCCCCTCTTACCTCTGTGTTTAATTTATTTTTCAGGGGACAACCCCACTCTGGAACAAGGCCAACAAGCCGTAGACTAAAATCTGGGTCAGCCCACTTTGGAACGTGCCAGTGTGAATGCCATCTTACCCAAGGGCTAAGCGCAGTGTAAAAGAAATGTAGTTACTTACACATCCAGCATTTATGGAGCAACATCATCATTGACATACTGTTGTGTTTAATGTCAACTTGTGGAATGGAAGTTCAATCTTCTCTCTTTAAGCTTGGTGTTTGTAGTCTCTGCCTAACCCTGAGGGAAGGATCTGTCTGCTAAATGCTCCACTATGTTCACCAGCAAGAGTGTTTGTGTTGCTTTGCCATTTGGTGAAGTAGGTACTGAACAGTGGTAGTAGAGTTCATACCTCTGCCAAGGCCCAATAGTCCCCCTGCAATTCAGTCAAGACTAATCCAATGTCAAACTTGAAAGTTCTGTATCGCTCAACATTTTCAATTGTACATTATTCCCCGAGAGATTAACATAAATGTTGAAATGTTTATCTTGCAAGGTTAAAGAAAGTAAGAAGACCGAGACCCATTCCCAATCCAAGTTTTGTGGAAATCAGTACAGTAGTTTTTGTGTAATCCTCACAAACTAACCAACCTATAGAGTAAACTACAGTGTCTTTTTGATTATTGTCACCACCTATATCAGCTGATGGGGATTTTCACTCCCTAATGATGTCATAAACTTACAATTCTTCTTTGTTTAGAAACATTTTATTTGTCAATTGAGCAAATGTAATGGACTGAGTGATGTTGCATGCATGATAAAAACAAAGGAGATGTAAGTGCAGGACAGCTGGTTACATGCAGGTTGTACTGTACAAAGTCCATCCTTTACAAATGATCCCAAACAGGGGGAGATGTGTTGTTTATCTGCTATGCAGCAGTTACAAAAATAACTATTTACAAACCTTCTATTATCAATTCCTTACATTTTTGAACAGTGTTGACAAATGGAAACAAAGACATGACATAAAATGTAGATTTTTTTTCACAATACAGTGTTCATTAAGCTGCACAGAGCGAGCTACCTGTTGTATGCCCTCTCCTTCTTGGCCCTCTCTAAGGCCTTGTCCATGGTCTTCTCATTTTCACCCCGACACTTGGGGCAGTACCACTTGCCTTTGGGCTTATGATGGAGCCCGACACAGGAGAAATGAAACCATTCGATGGGGCATTCATCGTTATCGCAGCCAATCATCTCGCCGTAGGACACCTGCTCACACAGGCAGTATGTTGGCTCATCTGGATCAATGGGCAGGTCAGGAGGTGACACTTCTCTGTCAGATTTCCCCTTTGACCTTTTCTTCTTCTTTGAAGATGTTTTGGCTCTCTTTTCCCGTGAAGCCCCCACACCCACTTCCTCAGCGTGGTCCAGACCCCCGTAACTTTCCCGATTCTCTCCATTTTTCTGGCGTCTTGAGCGTTTCCCTCCAGACTTGTCTCCACCACCTGATCCTGGGGTGACCTCGTCGCGCTTCTTGTCATGGTGGCTGGTTTTGCCTGGGGTGATGGTGGCTGATGAGGACGATGACATCGTGGATGCTGCAGTGGTTGTCATGGATGTTGTTGTGGGGATGTGGCTCTCTGGAACTTCTTGCGAGGAGAGGAGGAGTTCAGAATGCCAATCTATTTGTCGCGTTCGATTCTCAACCAACTCCACCTACAAAGGAAAACAAATATTTAGTTTAGTTAGAACATTTAAAGAGTTAAGTTGGCCTTACTTGGATAGATAAAATGTTTTTTTAAGCTTGTTTAATGTGAAAAGAAGTATATTATCTTGAAGCAATTTAATCTTCATTTGCTTAATTTAACAGACTTAATAACTGGCAGGCGGCATGCTTCTTGCCCATCAAATTGTGTTTCACTTTTTCCTGATAAGCAGACGTGCAGCAACATAACTACCCACATCTTTACCCTCTTCAAGTACTGCTCTACGAGTTAAAAACAGACACAGATACTCTTATTAAAATTATAAACCAGAGTATTCAGTGTGCATCCAATCCTTTTTATAAGAGATGTATCTTCTTTCAACGCTGAATAACCACAAATGTCAAAGGAAAAGGTTAAATATGGTTTTGCGTTTCCAGTAACCCTCTAGTGAGTAACTATAATAAGAAGATTCAGTGTGTTGTACTGTTGGTGCTCTGCAAATGTTCAAAGATGTTTTTCCTGGCACAGAATTCAATGAAATTCAAATGTGTGCAAAATGGAAAATCTAATACACTGCAACACAAAAAAGCCTTTTAGCAAGCTTATAAGACCTTTTTTTCTTTTAATTTACTTTGAGTTGATTTTTTTAGCTGAAATGTTCTAGGAAAGCTCTTCTCTATACTCACACATTTGCAAACACTCTCACACCTGGAAGTTTACTGAGGAGCAGCTGCAGGGTGTTCTTTACGTACCATTTGACCGGCAATCTGGATCTTCTCATCTCCGAGCTCTTGACTTCGAATCAGCGCCCTCTGAATGGATAACTGAAGCTTTCTCCTCTGAACGGAGTCAGATTCCCGGCGATACCGCTCGTAGGCATCATCAAGCTCCTTCAGAACATCTGCCAAAGAAGAATCAAAGAATTATTTCAAGCCAAGGAACGCTGAAATTCAACATATTCTTTAAAGTCAACACAAATAAAAATGGTCACTTGTCATTGTTGATCATTTTTCTTGCTGTACATCATGAGCTGTGAAATATGTTTACTGAATGGATATTTGAAATGCACAAGGGAGGTGTTCATTCAGTATAATTTGTTTACAAAGATTTGCCATGATTATACAGAAGGTGAGACTGACTACTGAGGGAGAATGTAATGAAACTGTCAGGTAGCTTAAGAGCTGGTGGGTGCAGGCATGTAGTGTGTAATTGTACATCAGAGCTACACATCTATAATGTACTTGTAGGGTTCAGTTTGTACACTCAGTACACACCTAATAATTTACGTGCATTAGTAGGGAAAAGAAAAAGAAGGAAAAAATGCAGAGGCAACAGGGCTCTTGTTGTCTGGAAGCTATTGTTGACCAAACATGTAGCTATAATTTTAAGTTTACCCTCCATATTTGCTGAATTCTATGTTTACTTGTAATGCACACTCACACACAAGGAAAAGATTATACTGACCCGACGCTCACCATGCACTCTCTCTAAAAATGGTATGTGTAAATGTACTAAATAAGTCAACCTGATTACATAACACTATCAAGGACACAGCCCAAGTAATAATAGCAACATTTACAGTATTTGACATTATCAACATCTATAAAGTCATATATAGCATGTATATTACAGTATGTTTTTTTGAAACCTCATAAGTATTTAGTTTTGATTAAAGGGACACTACGTAGCTTTAGAATAAATTCAAACTTAGAATTTTAATGTTTGCAATATCAATGAGGTAATAATACAAACACAGAAATATTCATTCTTATCATTACTGAATAAACAAGCTGTTCTCAGAGGAAAATAAGGTTCCCCGAACACTGTTTGATACCAAACGTAATCAAAGTAAATCAGTTTGAAACTGTGTTGTCCTTCAGTTGTTTGTTCTGTTTATCTAGTCATGAAAACAAAGAGTTTGTTTATACAGTTTGTCTGGGCATAAAAATATCAGAAATCAACATATCAGTAATTGAAAATGTTCTCTTGTGCATAAATGTTCTGCTGCAAAACTACATTGTGCACCTTTAATGTCTACATTATTTTTTTTTAAGATTTGTATCTAGTGCATCCACGTAAGCACTGTGTAGCTGTGTTATTTTTTTACCTTGATACTTTGCATCAATTTCCTTCATTAGGGACACACTCCTCTGCAAATCAAAAGGCAGTGACTCCACCAAGTCCAAATACTCCTCCACATAATTCACAACAACATGACTTGGGTCTCCATTGGCCGGGTTCAACATGGTGGATCCGTGTTTACCCCAGGACACGCTGACACCTGCACCTGTTAACAACAAATCATCAGTTATCAGTGAATTGTGGCTGCCAAGGGGTGAGTTACTTCTCTTGCAGCTTTTAATGCTCAAATTTGCAAGCTTCAATAATTCCCACAGTAGATCATGGTCATATCTGCCACTGACTCTGCAGTGTAAATGATGTGTAACCAGTCTGGAAACACAGACTATGATGGTTAAACTGTGAAAGGGGGAGGGGGCAACTGATCTGAAGTCAGCCATCCTGAAAATTGCTACGTGTACTATACATCTGCCAACAGAGTAGCAGCTAGCCAGTCAGGGATGGAAGAAAAATACATACGCTTAAGAATATAAATAAATACATGGAAGGTGACTTCTGTCAGATAGAAAACATAGTTAAATTTGTAATTGAGTCCCCCTCTGGTATCATACAATGTCGGAGAAGACAATAAAGCTAAGATTAGCATCAATGTTAGCTGGCCAGGACTCCTGTGAACTAACGATAATAGTGGGAAAACGTTTCTGAGAACATGGATGCGCAATAAACCGACATTTGAACGTAATATCGGTAGAAAAAAAAAAAACAGGCACTGCTGAGTTTGACTTTGACTTCCAGAGTCATGGTCATGATAACGAAGGCTAGCTTACACTAACAAAAGTACAGCTAACGCACCCTGCTGGGGAGTTTACGTTTACGTCAAGTAACCGTAACCAACTTTACCTTAAGTTTGAGGCTGGTTAACAGTTAACTCTTAGAAATACTCACAAAACATGATCTTACCAGTGATGTGAACAAGTCTTGGCTTGAATCGTTAGCTGAAGGTTTAAACAAACGATATCCTGATGTGACAACACAAAGATCAACGAAACCAACCCTGTGAGACGCGTTTATCATCCACATCGTGGATACCTTCTAACAAGCTAATGTTACACAGTCACATCACGTTAAATGGGCGTTAGGTACGAGTCAGTGCAAAGACTAACTTATAGGCAGCCAAATTGACAATTTACGCTATTTTCTATCATGTTTGCTTCACTGTTACCGTTAGCCGAATTAGCTGAGGCTAGCTTTTCAGGCACAACGTTTCCAAACGAGGCGCGACATTTATCCCCGCAACAACAAACACTCAGCAAAACTTCACTCCGACAGTCTCTTTGGTCGTTCGGCTGCTTGCAGGAACTTACCGTAGTTTTGTCTGCTGTAGACGTCTAACACTCCGTAATGCTCTTGCTCTCGTTGCTAACGCTAGGTCGTGTGTGCTGAAGCAGCCTCGGCGCTACTGCTAGCTCTCCAGCAGCTAATGTTAGCTGTTAGCTAAACTGCCTGAACAAATATTTTTAGCGGTGCGCATGCACTGCTCTACAAACCCGCTACAACCACATACAGGTTGAATACAAATATTCGAACTGCCTACACTTCTCCTCGGCTTTCAGCATTAACGTCGCGTTATTCTGTTTAAGTAACATTACAGCTTATATGACCACTCCGCGATACTCCACCAACACCACTGTTTCCATTGATTGGGCACGTATCGTTTGACCGACCACAGAAACCAGACTGTTTCCACGGTCCAGGTCAATGCTGCCACCCTGCGGCCACACAGGCACGTTGTCATGATGTAGTCTGCTTTTAGGCAACATGTTCATAGGTCACGAATACATTAATTCTAGTATTGATTTCTCACCATCTCAGTGTCTTTGGTAGGCAGAGCAACAAAGCATGTTTTCATCATGTCTGGTGAATGCGTTCATGGCACTAGTGACAGATGAGGGACGTGTTAGTTGGTTCAGGTTCATTTAATACACCTCAAACAACAATAAGCGCACCAGGTTTTCAGTGCTGTCTGCGAAAGGATAGTCCACACCTGTGTAATCTTTATTTAAATCAGCCTGATGAGAACATTTACCACCCATAGGATATATATTAACAGTGTTTAAGAATGCACATTAGAGTTTGTATGTATAGCCGTTGAAACAACCATTTTTATTTCAGTTGGCGTTTTTTCAGCTTTCAAAAAGCTTCTTGAAGGCTGTCCCAATCTCCTGGATCATGTCCGTTGTGGTGGTGGACCGGCCATGTCGCTGGAACGCTTGACTGTTGCACTGTCTTGTAAGAGAGCATGCCCCGAACGCAGCAACCATTGAGGGATTCACACTGGAGGGGGAACAAATTATGTATTAGGAAACAGAAACCTGTGACATTACCATGTGACAATAATTTAGGGCTGATATTTTCCTTTCCAACGAATCTGTCGGCTATTCTCTTTTATGTTTAAAATGCATAAGAATGGTTAATAACCCCACCACACTTTAACAGAGCCCAAAGTGTAATCTTTAAATATACAGCCAAAAACCCAGGATTATTCAGTTTACTATCATATTAGACAAAGAACAGCAGCAAATCCCGACCTTACAGGCTGAAACTATGATATATTTGGCACTTGTGCTCAAAACTGACAAAGAATTTGATTAACTACTCAGCTATTTGACTTATTGTTTCAACAATATATCAGCAGAAAATATTAAATACTCACTAAGAGGACACTAGCGTGGTCCTTTAAATGTGTTCAACAGGTCCTCACCTTCTTAACGTTCCAGCTGCAGAGGCAGCATGGGCCCAGTGTGCCAGAACTCCCAAAGATCCAGACAGAAGATCACCCTGTCCACCACATCTTCTCCCGCTGCCCTCAACACTGCATGAGATCACTGAACACAACAAGTCACAACTTGAGATCAGAGCTCCTTCATATCTGGGTAGTGACAAATGCAAAAAGGTTAAGTGGACTGGAGAAGTTAGTCTCATAAATATTGCTTTTGGCCTTGATACTAACCCTTACTGCCATCTGTAATGAGATCCTGTTCTCCTTTTAGCACCAGAGTGAGGTTGCCCATGGCTACACTGAGCTGCATGACGTTGCGTTGGTGATCGCTGCTGTCCATGGGCTCATGGTGCTGTGACAAGACGAATACATTAACACACTGAATTACATGTTATACGGTGGTGACCACCTCTACTGTGTCGAGACACCCACCAGTGACTCATACAGCCGGGTAAACTCCATGAAGTTGGGTGTGAGGATGCCCTTCTGGTACCCTTGAATGACAGCAGGCTGCTGAGTAACTAGCCATAATCCATCCTGACAAAAACAAAGAAACAAGCGGCACATAGCACAGACACACAGCACAGACACACAGACACAGACACACACACACACGAAAGTCAGTGATTGTGTCGAGCTTTGCAAATAAAATCCCATCTGTTCAACAGCTGTTGATGAGACTTACTGCATCAATAACTATGGGGATATCTCTTGCTTTGGACTTCTCTATCACCTCCTGAAAAAGAGAGAAAAGGTTTTATCTAGAGACAATGTAACATTAAACGTCATGTGATGTTAGCACACTGTATCTTTCTCTTTAGGCTGTGCTAAACAAAATCTTTATGTGCATTTACACATTTCTTCATCAGTCCAATCAACTTTGGCCAACAATTCTAGATGCACAGTGAAAGTACTGTTTGACCCAAATTACATTTTATTTCAGGTGTCGTTAATCTCAAGGGACCGTTGGATAAAAGTACTGCCTAGGCACCAGTGTACAAGTGCTTCATTCAGAGAAAACATTAATTAACAATATGTAGTCTTGTCAAGTCTAAAAGCCATGTTTTCTGGGAAATAAATTGACATTTGCACAGTCATCAGTCACAGGGAGCCACACACATGAAAGCCTGTGTTGTGCAGTTTAAATTGCTCATTGTGTTCTATCCAACAGCTGTTGAAAACATGACCTCTGCTCAGTTTTGTGGTTGTGCACGAGCAGCTGCCCTCAGAGACTTTTTTGAGTGTATGGTAGAGTGAATGTATTCCACGTGCCTTCGCTGTTTTCAGTAACAAATCTTCTCTCCCGAGACCTGGTCCAACCACGAGGCCGTGTAGTCTTGGGAGCCATTTTTCTATCTCTTCCACTGCATTAGGACTGTCCCTTCACACAACAAACAGAGACACACATGTGATAAACGTGTTCAAATACTCAAAGTCCCACTCTGGTTATAGTCTTTTTAAAAAAGTACCAGCAGTTGAAAGGATGTGCATGTGTATCTGTAGCTCATATCAACTGTATGTCCCATCTGCCCTATTTGCACTCATTTAGGTGAGTTCCCAGGGCCCAGGTAGTGAGCACACTGGCTCACTGGCACGTTTTACTAAGACAGATCAATGACTACATTCTTACATACTGAATCTTTAAATAGTCCTGAATTAGCCAATATGCGCTTATGAAACATATCCCTTGCCAGATGTGAAGATGATGACCTAAAGTCAACTTAAAATCAAGGAAGATGGTGACTTTTGTCAGCTTCAAGTGCATAAGGACATTGAGCGGGGAGTGCACAAACATATTGATCTTTCACTGAAGGCACTTTGTTGATTCTGCCCTCAAACAGAGAGAGCATGATGAAATTCAAAGTGGACGATTCCAAACTACCACCAGCCTAATGTAATATCTTTGCTTGCTTACTTAAAGAAAACAAAGTATGCTTATAAGCTTTTCAAGAAGCCATAAACACATTCTCAACTTATCGTGACATTTTGGAGAGAAAGCACCATGATGATCAACTATGATGAACTACAGATGGCAATCTCTGAATAGAATTATTGCAGTTGTGAATGCTGGCTGTTAAAAAGCTAATGCTAGACTGCATTGCTGACATTATGAATCATAAATAAAAACAATCATATATTGGAGAATATTTCAAGTTTGTAGAAAAGCTGACACTAAACTCAATTCCTGCCCACCGGCATTCACACCCAAATATAGGCTTATAATGCCTAATAACTGTTGTTATAAGATCATAATGCATTATAGTTTACAACTCAAAAGTATACTACACTACCACTACATTTTATTTTGGACTAAAGTTGACATACATTGTATTTACAATTTGTAAGGACATATTTCTCTATAAATGATCAGATTATTGCCAGAATAACCCATGAACGAATAGTGTCCTGCCAAAATGACAGTCAGATAATAATTGGTGTAAATGTTTCTGTACTCACAGAACTGGATGAACTATGAGCTCGGGGCTGTATGATTTGATTACAGTTGCAGCATCTTTGGTGCAGAACACATGAGACAGGTCGGCCCCCTGAAGATGAGAAAAAGGCACAGTCACTGCACCAGAACTGGACTATAATAGTTTATCATATCTGTCGGAACAGGCACGATGAGAATTTCTGCTTACCACTTTTAGTGCTGAGATTGCTGCAAAGTATGGAGCTCCAGTGTAGCTTTAGAGTGTGGACATGAAAGAATCAGTGCAAATGTTCTAATGAACTGGACACGCTTATCTGGTGAATGATGTTTAAGGTGAGGGCGAGTTTTTGTGTGACATACTCTTGGCATCCTCCGATGATCCCGATGCGTCCGTCTTGTCCCTTGTGCTTTTTGGACGTCAGTGGAGGGACGATGTTCTTAACCAGCGAGAGGGTGTCATCATCCATGCCTCTGTGTGACGTAGAGCCCAAACTGTAGTAGCGTTCAAATACTGAGGAGATAAACAAAGTGATGAAGAAGCAGTGTCTTCTCTATGTTTTTTACCTTCCACAGACACAAGATGACAAATGGCTGCCTACAAATACACGACTAAAACACAAGAACTAAAGAAAACCAGTGTAAACGAGCGACACTGGAGTAAGTGGGCCTTCACATTACAGCTGATGCGGCTTTAATTCAGTTTTCTCTTCACACATTCCACTTCAAGGCTGCACACATGACACCGAAACAAATACCTAACGCCTGAGGATCTGGGTTCAACGGTTGACTTTGTTGGGTGAAACAGTCTGTTTGGGGTGAAGGGCGTCTGAGGTGACCTGACTGGCCGCGTCCACATGATAGGGAGGCACTGGAGAACACGGGAGCGCGGGCGGGGGGAGCCGTTTTGGAGGGAGTGGCCGCAGAGCCGGGTCTGGAGGAGGAGATGCTGGAGAACATCTGGCCGAGCATCTGAAGCATGTGCAGCTCCCTGGCGTGTTCGGCCTCTCTGCGGCGGTCTTCGGCCTGCAAGCGCTGCTCCTCCATCCGGTAGAAACCATCCTCGGCCTGGGCGCTCTGCTCCAGGAACTGCTCCATGAGCTTCTCCATGGGGAAGTTTGCACGCCGCTTCCTTGCTCGTTTAGGTGTTCTGGCTGGAAGATTACTGGCTGACTGGCTGCAGCTGTTTTGCGGCCTTGTCGAAGTGCCTGAAGTGGGGAGGGGCGAGACATTATGTGATGCATCTGTGAGCATTAACAATCAAATAATCTTGGTATTAAAAAGGTGCCCTATGTAGCTTTGGGGAAGATGAGAAATATATTCAGTGATTTATTTGTTTAATGCCAAATCAAAATAAACAAACTCTTGGTTTTCATGACTGAACAAACTGAATAAACAAACTGACCTTGAAGGACAACACAATTTCATGCTGTTTCACTAATTTGTGGACCCTGCCACCTTTCTAGCTTACTAGCAAACCGTGTTCTGGGGCAGCTTGTGTATTCAGTTATGGATAAAATAAAACTATTTCTGTTTGTATTATCACCTCATTAATATTGTAAATATTAAAATTCTGAGTTGGAATTTCTTTTTCTACACTACATAGTGCCCATTTAATATCAATTTGTTTATTCAGTCATAAAAACAATGTTTTACTTTTTTGTTGAGGCTTATCATTACTATTTTTAAATGAATCAGTGAAGATGTTTCTCGTCTGATTAAAATATCTTAACCAAAACTACACAGTGCACCTTCAAAATAAAAACACATCAATCTAACACAGGAGAGAGAGAAAATCCACCACGAGAAGGGGGCACTTACTGTTGTTGTTGCCCACTGTCACTTTAACAGGAATAGGGATGGGAATAGTTGGGTATTCCAACTTGACTTCAGTCTCTGCAGGATACGGACACTCCCCTGTGCTCTCTGAGTAAACATCCTGGGCATCCTCTCCATCCTCCTCCAGGCCATCCACGGCCTCCTCTGCTCCCGCCCCGCTCTCTATGAACTCCTGAGGGTCAAGAGCGGGCCGGTTGCTCAGGATCCTCTCCATGGTGTCGTAGAACTTACAGATCTTATGATACTGCCCGTTGTTCCGCAGATTGCCCTCCTTTGCCAACAAGTACTGTCTCTTGAGGCTTTTAATCCGCACCCTGCATTGTTCCGGGGTCCTTTCAAACCCCATCGCCCCCAGCCTCCGGGAGACGTCGCGGTACACGAAGCTGTTTCGGAAGTTTCCATCCAGCGCCGCCTGGATGTCCTGCTCGCCCCAGATGTTCAACAAGGTCCGCGTCTCCACGTCCGACCACAGGAAGCCCCGCGTTGTGTTCGCTTGCATAGCGGATGGGAGCCGGCTGGCTTCACAGAGTCACCTCCACCAGCAGGAGTTGAATGGAGATGTTGACACTGCGGATTATGATGGACGTCTGCTCTGGATGTTTGCTCCTAGCTGCGTTAAAGCCGCGGGGCGCCGCCAGCTCAGACAGCGTCAACAACGGTTTGTTTTTACCATAAAGGCAGCTTAGAGGGACTTGTGGGGGTATGAATTATAGTTTTACACATGGGAATCATTATAATACCTTGTATAAATCAACTCTTTGTGTGCTAGCTAAAGCCTAGCTGTCTATGTTTATCCCTTTACGTCGTTAGCAAGATGCGTAACGCGACACTTTAAAGTAAACTGACTGGGGATCTGTGTCCCGAGTGATTCTCGCGGCCCGAGCCCAGACTGGGGAAATGTCAAACTGACCTCTGATCAGTCCTCCGAGGGTAACTTCACCTTTCTCCGCCCGCTCCTCCACCCCTGCTAGGTGTCTGCCGGGTCCTAGAGACCCCAGTTACACCTCCAACTGTCAACTCCTCGACCGACGTGGAAAAAGGCTCGAAAAGCTTCACGGAACACACAGCTAACATGGCGCAGCAGTTTAATAAAATGTCACAATTCCTCCATTTTACCTTTCCCATTCAAACAGAAGAATGTGACGACAAGCGTCAGCAGGACTGTAGTGAGGCAATAAGCGAACATCTGAATCTGTTGCGGCCTCTTTTCATGTTTTCTTTGCTCTAACTGACGCCAATGAAGCTGTCCCCTCACTCGAAGCCCCCCGTGTGGTTCACAGTCCCCCTTACCTACACTGGAACTGCGTCTCAGCGCTGACAACTGTGTACAAACGACCCTGGTCATGAGGCGCCCTGAACCAGGACAGTAAGGAAGAAACGGCGTGTGGTGCCTTCAGAGGATACTCGGATAGTCCAGGTTGAATCTGTCAACAATCAATGGGCAGCCATCACTGCTGAGCAGCTTAAGCGGAAGTACTTCTTCTAATGGCCGCCAGGTGCTGCTATGTTCAGACCACGACGTCCACCCTACACATCACATGGAACTAACACCAACACACAAGATGTCAATTATATTTAAAATGTAAGGACACGGGTAGTTCATTTGATATCAACGTATTGCATTGTATCTCTTTCATTTCTTTCTGGAACTTGTCATCAAGAAGATTATTCTTACCTCAGTTTTCTGTTTATAACACTCATCCTAGAGAGCAAGTGCCCCTTCATCATGTTTAACATGGTGACAAATGCTTATTTGAACTCCTGCACACCCTTGGGAACATGTAGCCTACAATGGCAGGTCTGTAGGCTACATTTACCCAAACAACTAAAATCTTAAAATTTTCTGGTCGCTAACAACATTTCCCTTGTCAGAAATAATAACAAACGTTACTATTATACCAGATGTGTTCAGTTGTTTTGCTTTAGTTATTTCCAAGTTTCACCACCAAAAGTCACACTTCCAAAAAAGTAACAGTTTCAAGTACAATAACACAGACAAACATACTTTACAATAACAAACTACAATAGTATTTAATGCTTAAATAAAATAAATGGTAATTGAAGTGTCTGATAAAATCATAGGATTTATTGCAGATGCATTTGCTTTGAAGACAGGGATAAAGTACTGGTAATACAGTCTGTGACCATGCGAGTGTTATAATGTCTTGGTGACCCGATGGTGACAAATATTTCCCCAATTACGGCTGTACATGAACGCAACACAAATTGATAAAACTGTAATTGTTTTAAAGGTCAACTAAAAATTAAATAAATAAAAACGCTGCTTAAGATAAGATAAGAGGCTCTTTGTGGAAAAACCTATTTGGCTGTCCATTAAGTTCATTCCCACAGTCTAGAGAAGACACTTTGACAGGAGTCTCCTTTCAAAGTGTCTTCTCTAGACTGTGGAAATTAACGTGTATTTCTTTGTTTTTTAATATTTTATTTTCGATAGAAGAATCTGTCATCTCAGGCTTGAGTGTAAAAACTACCACCCGCCCATCCGGGCGATTCAATGTGACAAATCCGGCAACAGAAGAAAAGGATATTTTTCGCCCTGACTGCAGCCTTGTAGGTGTAAAGGAGCCTTACTCAGATGTGGCTGTGTACAAATCCTCAAATCCTACTCCAATAAAATAAGCAGACCCAAATATGAACCGACTAAAAGCTTTGTGTTGAGGATTTTCTATTAGTAATCAGTGCGTTTACATATGTTCTTGTTCTCAATGCTTTGATTCGTGGTCTGTTCTGTGGTAGAATAGGCTATGACATGTTGTCCCTCACTGTTTACATACATATGCATTTTGGGAAGACTCTTCCCCTGATCTTGAAACATTTTTCTACCCTCACTGGATCTCATAAACAAACCAACAAACATTTTGGCTCTGGTAACAGGCCTATATTGCAAAGAAAGTTTTCATAATAGATTCCTTTCATACAATTTTGGTGCAAGATTACATTGCTGAAACTTTAAAAAAAGAATTGAATGAAAAAACTTTGTGGAGTAAACTAAGTTGAAAGAAAATGTATTTGGTTGATTTCCAAACTTATATCTTAGATGAACAACAAAAAGACAAAAAACAAAACTGTACAACGATGCCACCATCTCATTATGTCATTGATAGTTTTTTATTCTATTTATTTTCTTTAAAAAAACATTTTCACCTATTTTTTGCTTTGATTTTCTCTTCTCGTTCTCCCCTTTTTTTTAATCATAAAAAAAACAACAAAAAAACAAAACATAAACAAACATGGTGGACTGTTCGGGTGCGGGCCACAGTCTGCGAGTAGATGAACCTGACAGGCAAAACTCAGGGCAACAAAGCGCCCCGTGCAGTCTGAGCTCGTCACCTACTTCCTGTTTCACCTCCTCACTACTTTCTGAAGTTCAGTCGCAGGAAGCAGATTGTAAACGAGCCAACGCTGAACCGTTAGACCGTCACAAATTAACTTTCTTCCATAAAATGACGCTCGTCAGGGGAGTTCACCAGTCTGACGTAGAGTCCACGAGTTAGACAGTGTTTCTTCTCAACTTTAGAAGGAAAAAAAAAAAAAAAGAAGCTCCCCTGTTGCGGGACCCGAACAGACAACATGCCCGAGATGTCGAAGATGAAGAAGCCCGACGTGAAGGTGGTCCTGCTGGGAGACATGAACGTGGGGAAGACGTCGCTGCTCCACAGGTACACGGAGAGGAAGTTCAAAGACACCATCAGCACCGTCGGAGGGGCGTTTTACCTCAAACAGTGGGGACCTTACAACATCTCGATATGGGACACAGCTGGTAATGCCTCCTTCATGTGATTTCTTCTTCCCTGCGGGTTGTTAACTGTGTTTACCTGATAACGCGTGATCCCACCACCTGAGGCAATCACAGGCATGTGACTCGAGTGTGTGTGAGGGCTGCAGACCTGCCTCTGTTAGTAGAGATCTGTTATTCTCACGTAGCCTATAAAAACAACAGATCAAGTTCTCAGTCTCAGCGCTGAAACGACTAACAATAACATGACCTGTGAAAGACTTCTCAGGTCAAAACAGAACAAAAACCAACCTGGTGATCCAGCACACTCAGGCAAAAATAACTGTCAGAGCAATTTCAAAATTAGTCTGTAAATCTATTCAGTCACACACACCTTTTAAAAAGAATACCATGTTCCTTTTATATGTTCTGATCTCCTAAATAAACATTCATTCTACTGGCCAGAGTCTTTAATCATTAACATGAATTTAGAAGCTGTTCGCTACAAGTAAGCCTACAATCTATTGACCTTTGACCTTAAAAGGTGTCTTAAAGGGGGTTGAACAGATAAACATGATGCTAAGAATAAATGCAACGGATAATACAACAAAAATAAAACAATTAACTACTCAATATCCATATAGATTTGATCTTGAATATCTGAGAAAATGATGATCTGTTATTGTATCATAAAAGGTTTGTGTCACTGTTGTGATTGCTGTCTAAATGCAGTTTTTTTTTTTTTTTTTAGTGTAACAAAAAAAAAACCGTGATCCACCACGTAAAACTCACTGCATGCTCCTACTTGTGCCATATTGCTCAATATCGGACTGATGTGACCTAATCCAAGCCACCGTCATCCGCGTACATCTGCAGTAAAGCTCACTCACAGAACACTTTTGGCCTATTTTCGAAATCTGTGAACACCCGCCTGTGATAGAGGCTTGAGAAATAACAACCACTGCTGAAGGTGTGACAGGAGAGGGACAGTTAAAAGTTCATTGAACTACTTGCCTCATGATGGAAAGCCTGTAAACTATACTGCAAGTGGACAGCACCTTTTATGTGACCCTTGCTTATCTTCTTTTTCCTCTGGGAAATGAGCACAATTGGTTTAGGCTAACTAATTTGATTATCGGCCAAATGCTCCAGCACAGCATAAAACTGTTATTTAGTAGAGTAACACGAAGAGCAGTGTTTATGTTATGTACCTGGTGACACCTTTGTTTGTTTGTAAATAAAGTATGTAGGACACTTTATCAGGGCTCCAGACTAAGTATATACAATAGTTGGGGGGGGCTACCTGCGGCTGACAGTGGCTAAGCTAGCTAGTAACCTTAGATCACATTGGAGGTATGGATCATAATAGCCGACTCTGCCCAGAGCAACCGAGAAGTGCTGGTTTTGTTTTTATGATTGGATTTTTATCTCTTGAGGTTCAAAGTGGCTGTGAATTGGCTGGTTGGCATGCTTTTGTACATTTTTGAACGTATTAATCAATTCTTACATATTGCACCTTTAGTTTATAAACACATTGTGTACATGATTGTGAACAGGAAGAAACGTACAAATACACATTTTTCTTCATTTAAATCACAGCACGTGCATAAGCAGTGGTGGTAACCTCAATGATAATAATAATTTTTAAAAATGAACCGCCAAATTTGAGGCGCACCACTGCGACAGATGAAAATGATTAATCGCACTTGACAGATTTTTGGCTGCATAGGCGAAAAAAATAGTTGCACCCTGGAGCGCTGCAAATTTAATTTAACGTACACATTTTATCAGATAGTATGAAAGTGTCCATGCAGTACTCTTAATCTCTGTGAACGAGAGCGCCTTTCCCTAATTAACCTGCACTCAGGATAAATTCTCTTCTAAACTAATTTTACCCTGACAGGGATAACTTGCAGTGAGTCTGCTGGTGAATAAGCTTATGAATGCGCTACATTCTGGTATTGTGTAAACATGAATTACAGTAAACCCTCTTTAGCAAATAACACTCACAATGAAAGCAGAGTCGGTGAGCCACAGAGATAAGGAAAGGCTGACCACGTCACCAGTAAGCCATTTCCTGTGTGCGTTCCCTAACTCCATGACCTCTGACAGGAGGCTGTTGCCTTTATTTAGTCATTGTGGTGGAGAAATGCAGGATCAGCGCTGAGTCATTTTCGAGACAGTCGTCGCAGACCAATGAGCATTATAGACCATAACATTTATGGTCTGGGTTGTTTACAAATCTGTCTGATGTTTGGCTCAGCTTGTTGAAAATCGGCTGTCTGCTGCTTATTTTCCCAGAGATTATTTCCTTTTCAGTTACGTTCAAAGGCCCACAGAGGAGGTCAAGCCGTCTACAGTGTTCCTCTTAATAGTCACATGACGGGGCCGTGACAGGAAGACCTGACTCCCCATGCTTTAACCTGACTTTTCCAAAAATGCATGCAAAAGTACTTTCCAGAAGCACATGAGGACGGAACAAAGGTTTTAAATCCAGTAGTATGTGCAAATGAACAATCTCAGTGTATTCTGGAGTTCATCTAATGAATGTAAGTCAATAGCATTGAAATAATTTAATTTTATACTGTATGGTGTTTTTAACATAAATTCTCCAAAATGACCCATACAGTCAAATCAACACCTCTCTAAAACAATTTCAACAAAAACTGAACATTACAACTAGGGATAGACTAAATATTGGCCTGGCCTATCAGCATTTTTTAAATTGGTGATTTGATTTTTATGTTGGATTGCCAATAGAATAAACTAATTTGAAAATGTAATTCTTTGGCTCTGATGCAATATCTTCTCACACAGTGTCTGCCCACAACACTATCTGATTGGTAACACATTCCAATTAATGGCCTATAAACAAGTATAAAGTAGCAAAAAAGGAAAATGCTCAATTAAAGTACCTCAAAATTGTGTTAAAGAGCACTTCCTGAGTAAATTGTTGTTTGTAGTAAAATTCTTTTCATTTTTCTTACAAACAAATATCGCTCCCAAATATCATTTTTCAATGGCCTTGATTTCTTATAAACGTTATCAGTGTCGGTTCTGAAAAGGCCCAATCAGTCAACCCGTAATTACAACCTAGATGAAAGTAGGATTTACTGCAGGGCTTTTGTATTACACTGTTTTTCAAGCAAAAATTCAGAACAAAAAAAAAATTCTAGCTTCAGCTCCTCAAATGAGAGCAGTCTCCATTTTCCTGTCATATATTATGGCACAGTATCAGGACTGCAACTTACAATAATGTTTATTTATTTAAATTGTTATTAATTATTCAGATTGCTTCCTTTGTCCGACCAGCAGTCCAAAACCCAAAGACTCCTTTCACTTAATCATAAATGACAAAGAAGAACAGCAAATCCTTACATTTAAGAAGCTGCAACCAGTAAATGTTTGAAATTTCTGCTTTAATATGGACTCTGCTGATTAATCGATCATCACAATAACTGGTAATTAATTTTTCTTCAATCAACCAAGTAATTAATTGACTAATTGATGCTCAGTAGTTTTCTACCTGAACAGTTAGTTCAAGATGAAAACAGTCAGTTGTTTTGCATTGTACATTGTCCATAGCATTGGGTTTTGTGATATAAAAGAGAAATTTGAAGGGGCCTAAAGACCTCCAGAAAAAACATTGGTGATTTGAGCACATAATCATAGGTGTACTTTATGAACTAGCAGCTGCGTATTATCCTGGTGATGCCCCCAGTAATCAGACACAATGTGCCCTTTCAGGAATCCTGCATATTTCAACAACAAAGGTTGTTTTTGTTCTCTTACTTCTTCTCTCTGCGCTGTGTGTCTGTCTGCAGTCTGCTCCCACAGTATGGCTGTTTTTAACTCTGTATGTAGGCTGACCTGTCTCTCTCTCCACAGGCCGTGAACAGTTCCACGGGCTGGGCTCCATGTACTGTCGGGGTGCAGCCGCGGTCATCCTCACATACGATGTCACCAACTGGCAGAGCCTGGCTGAGCTGGAGGAGCGCTTCCTGTCCCTGACTGATACTGCTAACCACGACTGCATTTACGCTGTCGTGGGCAACAAGGCCGATCTCACAGACCCTAAAGCCCAGCTGTCCCGAGACTCTGATGTGGCACCTGAAGACCGAACGGAGTGTGAGGAGGACAGGACTGAGCCAGAGGTGCTGTCTGCCTGCCCCACACCCCCAGCCTCCCCCGCGTCCCTCTCTGGGGTGATGCTGCACAAACAGGTTGCCCCCGAGGATGCAGCGGCCTTTTATGGGAGAATCTTGCGCTACAAGGGCCTGGATGAGAAGAGCAGCCTGCCCGCAGAGAAGATGTGCTTTGAGACGAGTGCCAAGACAGGCTACAACGTAGACGCGCTATTTGAGGCATTGTTTGACCTGGTGCTGCCTTCCATCCTGAGAAAGAGGAACGAGAACCAGGAGTCTCCTACGGTGGACCTGGAGGAGTGCAGGGGGACCAGCAGCAAGCGGAGCAGAACCTCCTGCTGCTAGGTGAAGGAAGGTGGGGAGGCTGCCAGTTAGAGACTTGTCTTAACTAAGGACAATCTACAGATTGGTCTGCGCACCAAATACATACTGTGATGGTACTACTTATTTGCCTTGAATGAGACCCAGTGGCATTAATGACCTCCTTGTAACACACACACTGAACACAAACACACATTCTGAGTCATTTCAAGTATTTCTTTGCGTGGAAGGGAAATAATGCACCTTCCACCCTAACGACTAAAACTGCACTTGTATCCCAAAGATGTGTCTGTGGGCAAATATTACACATAAGAAGTCAATCACTGCTGTTTCTTGATGTTTTGGAAAGAGAATGTCACAAATTTAACAGCACCAACTATTAGCTGGGTGGCACTTTGCACTGTGTTTATAATTGTTTTTAAAGGAGACAGATAATGCTCATTTTCAGGTTCCTAATCATATTTTGGGTTACTACTAGAAAAGGTTTACATGCTTTAATGCTCAAAAAACATATACATTTTCTCATACTCTCCAGTGCTGCAGCACTGTATTCACCCTCTGTCTGAAATGCTCTGTTGCTGCTCCTTTAAACGTCCATGAATACCCTGTCTGCTCTGATTAGTCACCTCACACAAGCCTGAGCCAACCTCTGGAAAGAGAACAGTTTTGAAAAATCAGTTCTTATGTGCCAAACTAGCTGCTAGGCAGAAATTATGCAAACATGTGTAGTGCAATGTCACAAAGTCACGGAACTAAGGCAGGACCACTGATGAGGCATTTCCAGAGCATTGTTTTTTTTTGTGGGAGAGAAAAGGAGCTTCTGTTGGTGTAGACTTTGACCTTTTTACATTTCAAGATCTTTCACATGCACAAGAACATATATAACACACTGAAGGAAAGGAAATAACGAAAAAAGCATAATAGGTGTCTTTTAAAGTTTTCATAAATCACACTTCTTTGTTTTCATTTATGCTTTGTTACTAACGTTGTTTATATTTTGTGTGGAACAATCCAATGAGTGTAAATAGTAAATACCCCTGATGAATTTTTAAGTATGCTGTCATAATAAAGATTTTTATTTTGCCATCTGTCTGCTCTGTCAGTTTAAGGGGAGCTCGTGAGAGGAACACGACACAGCCAGAAGTATAACAAACAACATTTAATCTTTACAATCCAATGAAATGATCATGTTATGGGAATTACCATAATTATATTACACTTAAAACGCATGTTGTCAGTTTATTTGCAGTCTAACCAAACTGTGTACTTCAAAACAAGTGTTTCTAGGCGAAGCGGAACATCTGACCTACTTTCTGTGTAAAATACTCTTATCTAACCAGTGAGCACAGCGAGGATTTGATACAGTGAGACCTTTGATCCAAGCTGTTTACATTCTGTCCTGTTGGCCGCTCGGGGCAGTTCAATAATTAGTAGATTTTTGACATGAGTAGTGTTAGATAAGATATACATATTTCAACTCTTGGGGATCAAGTTCATTCAGCTGATATAAATACAAAGAGAATCAGTGCATTGTGTGAACGTATGGAGTATGAAAAACAAAGAATTACAGAATTTTGCAATAGTTTATAAATGCATAAAACAGATTAACAGCTGGAAAAGTCTCAAATTATAAAAATAGTAGCTTTTGTAAGAGCAATGGGTAAAAAAAAGCAGGATAATACTGTTGGAGTATCAACCAATACATGTTCAGGACCTCTGGTGACACATTATTCAATGAGCTGAAGCAGTGTTAGTGGCTTTATGGTAGAGCTGCAACCAAAGATTATTGTCATTATTAATCGATTAATCATTCGGTCTATAAAATGTCAGAAAACAATGAAGTACCTACAGAAGAGGATCAGGACACTGTAAAAAACAAAACAACCTGTTTATCTCAGAATTCTGACTTTAATCCAAGAAACGTTTACTTACAACTCAGAATTCTAAGAAAATGACATTTAAATGTTTTTGTACAGGTGCCCTTAACTTCTCTTCAGTTAGGCTGTGATGTCTTTAAATGTAATGTTTTGTCAGTTGGATAATAAAATATGTATTGGTTCAATATGATATGACATAGACAAAAGCAGAAAATCTCCATATTTGAGAGAAAAAAATGACTTATTAATTGATCAATAGTTGTTATTTTTCTGTTAATTGACTTGTCAATTAGTCAATCAGTTGTTGCAGCTCTACTTTACGGTGGGTCTGTACACCTGAAACAGTAAAAAAAAAAAAATCTAGATAAACTGAAGCAGTGCATACACACAGGCGTCTTTGGTTCAGCTGTAGTGTACGGTTAAAGATGTGTCGTAGTAGCTGAGGTAATAAGTTAAACAATAAGCACCAATCCACATTTGACACAAAAATACCTGTTTTCCCATAATGCTGTGGGCTTCATAACGGGGCTTCTCCTGTTTTATCTACAATGGGACATTTCATTGAAAGCTCAAGGCATCACACAGTCATTGCATATCTGAGCTCTGTGGCTTGGGGGGGACAAGGTTTAATCGGTATTCAGATCCCCCTTGTTTGGTTTACTACATGGACAGAGACACGACACTAGACCACTGTCAGTTTTGTGTCAGCTTTACACCAGTCTTTCACAAGTTCTTCATGCAGACCTGGCAGCGGCTGATGCGTGACAGGAGCTGGCCTGCTTTGAGCGTCTCTGATGAGGGCTCAGTGTGGAACGACTGATCTATGGAGGTTAGCCAGAAGCTGTGCTTGTTTGCAAAGTAGTGGCATGTGCCTTTGGCCCCGTTACACTCAATGAACGGTGTTGTGCGGAAGTCCTCCAGGCAGGAGCCTGGCGACGACAGGGACTGACCTCCGCCTTCATTTCCTGCTGCTGTGTGCTGTGGAGACAAAGGTGAGAGGAAGTGAGGCAGGCGTGAAGTGAAATTACCAAAACCAACAACGAATTGGCCTAACAAGTATTGTTTTTGGAGCTCTAAGCCTGAACCTGCCGTTTGGAAACTTGGCAGAAAACATGGCAGAAAAACTAGTCCTCATTAATGGAAAACATACAATGTAGAACAATGCCTAGGCCTTGTAACAAGAGGTATTGTCTTCCTAAATGGATCTCCAACTATTTTGTATTGTATTTAATTTACCAGGAAGCAAAGATTGTGAAATAGTCGAGGGACAAGCTTAAAAAATGCTGGATCCTACACTTCCCACACTGCTTGACACTTGACAGTGCCTTTTCATGAGACCCTCTCTGTCACGAAAACACCCACATCTCTCAGTCTCCACATTCCCAGTTTGTAACAAAGGCTTTCTGGTATAAGTAAATCCAAGATTTCCAAAGCTTCTCATGAGCCAATGAATACATTAAATAACTGATGAGCAGTTGTACCCTGACTATCAGGGGTTTGCCATATCATATCTCTCACGACAACAGTGTTATAATGTTTTCTGATTGTTAAAACTTCATATCGTGATTACACACCACTTAAGTTAAAGACAGTTAAAAGAGATCAGAAGTAAAACAAATCATGGTGATATGTTAGGAGTGTGAAAAGAATGTTACAACAGAAGGGGGCAACACAACAAACTTATTTACACACCTCGAACAGAAGCAGGAGAATGAGGAGAGAGAAAAATCAAAAGCAGTTATGCAGAATTATTTTTTGGGCGTGGTCGACTCATCCTAATGACTGTTGTGCGTTGTTATGTTCTTACATCTTACATTGTTACACATAGAAAAATTCCCATGCACAGGTTGAAAAAACAATCCTCCTGATAAATCCAGAGCTCCATCAGATCTTTTTAAAATATTTATTTTAGAAGCTGAAAAGTCTCCTCCCTCTTGTCAAGTTTAGAACTACAGCTTTTAGTTTTGCTGCTTAAATGTGCCAGGATATTTGCTGAAGTAACATTACTACATGCATGGAAACGTTTCTAATAGAATTAGAGACAAACACATGAACATATTAGCCTTCCCTCTCCTGTTTGTCTCGAAAGGAGTCCGTAACCCACCATGAGGAAGGAGTAGCCGATCCACAGGCTGCGCCAGCCCACAGGACACTGTGGGATGGTGATGTCCTGGCTGTGGATTGCAATGGCAACTGATGGAGCCTCGCACACTGAGCAGCGGCTGATGTACGGTTTGATTTCTCCCTCTTCTACGGGCATCATAGGAAGAGGAGCGGTCGTCGACAACCAGTAGGACTTATCATTCCTGCTGGCATAGTAACAAAGGTCTCCAGGATTACAGTACAGGAAGGGCATGGTGCTGAACCGTGGGAGGCAGGAGCCAGCCAGACCTGAGAAAGGACAATCAAACAAAACACATGGTTATTAATGTATCACATTTCATACACAATCTCGATTTAAAGTGGCTTTACACAATTATTGTGAAATAATTACACATTTACACAGATTAAGAAAAAGAAAGATTCTTAGAAGAGAACAGAAGAGCAGGTTGGATCGAAGTCTTAAGAGTATAAGCTTAAAAGTTTTGAACCGAGCTTCAAAATGAAAAAGGTAAATGCTAAAATGTATAATAACATAAACAAGAAGAGGAGAATAATATTCACCTGAAGTATGCTAACATTAGCTGACACTCTCCTACATGGTAAAAACTCAAGAGTGTTGGGCGAGGTTGCATTAGCTAACTGTGTAATTTAATCTTGTTTAAAATTGGAGCACATATTTTATCCTCTCATCCGTCTCCTGTGATATGATGTTGCACGGCATTAGTAGCCACAGGCTGTGATAGCAGCTAGCTAGCTTGTTGCTGCTTTGTCTTCTTGTTGGCCATGTAGAATTCATACTCAAAACAAACAGGGGGCGGCTAATTGCTGCTAACGGTGGCTACTGCTAGCTAGTTAACACGGTTAACTGTACTGTAGATATGTGTCACTAATTACCGTAGATATCTCTTCAACATAAAACAACGTTATAAAGTTATTTTTTAATACTCTGTTAATAATCTTAGTCAATTTCTGAATGTTCTAGATTAAAATTCTAACATATATGACCATTAAGGAGGTGCTGGATTATTAACAAAATATCACTGTGTCATTTTTTAATATCCTGGTTATACTGTGAAATAAAGTCAATCTGCAGTATGTGTGGTCTGTTCTGCCTCTATTTTTTAGAGACACAATCTGACTACATTGTTTTTTAGTCAGTATAGTTGGTCACAGTTGGCATGAACTGGCATACTGAATTGAATTACACTTGGAGGATGGAAAACAAACAGTGGGAAGGATGACGTAACAACTGAGAGCATCGATATCACTGCCTAAGACATGACCGTGAGATTAATGTAAAACAAGTTTGTCTTTATCCGTATGCAGTCGTGATCATTCTCTTTCTCAAATCAATCACACACATGGAGCTCTACTTCAATTAACAAGACAATTAAGAACACTTGTTGTCTCGTCAAACTGTGCCAGCAGTGAGATATGATGAGCCCGACCTCTGTGGAATGTCTTCTGCTTCATTGGATTATAATGTCGGCAAATTAATGTGGGAATGTTCCACCATCGATGCATCCAGCCCGGCCTGTACTGTAACAAACTCATACTGTGGAGACGCTTTGCAAAATCCCCGAAACAAAATCATATCTGTACCCTGCAGAATACAGAAATGTCAGTGAACACTAACATACTGGGGAGGGCTGTTACAGTTCACCCTGACTTACCCAGATCCTGGTTGTGTGCCTTTTCCTGGCCCTCAAGGTACAGCAGACTGTATCCGTCCCATAGTTTAGACATGCCCACAGGACACATGGGCGTCTGTTCCGTCTGACTGTGTTTCACCAGCAGGTAACCCACGCTGACGCTGCGGCCCGGCATACCAGGCAACCCAGGGACACCAGTGTTACCACGGAGGCCTATAGAGAGATGATGTGTTCAGTGCTGTGTTCTGAAACAGGAACTCATGTAGAGCTGCAACGAGTAGTCAATTAATCGACTAGAGGATCGCAAGAGTTTCAGTCAAGCACAAATGTCAATGGGTCCTTCCATACACATACTGCACACACTTGATATGTCACAATAAACCGTAATTAGACAAAACAGGAAATAGGGCACTTGATACATGCGGCCTTAATCTTTCTTAACTTCCCTCAAACTCTGCCAACCATCTCTGCTATGATTGTTACATATTAATATACACAAACCTCTACCAGCAGCTCAGTGCTAATCATTTTCAGGTCAATTTATTCACTGTACCAAATGTTAACAAACAATAACAATCAAAAACCTCTTGGTAGCTGGCTCCCTGCTTAAACCTCCACCTGCTTTAAATCCTTTAATCCCAGCTAATGAACCTAATCCCAAACTGCCCCACTGTGTCAGACGCACCTTCCCTGCCTTGCAGACCGGGATGGCCCATTGGTCCGACACCTCCACGGAATCCAGGCACCCCTGGTCTACCAGAAATCCCAGGCATGCCCTTCTGTCCGACCGGTCCCATGAAACCTGTACAGGAAGAGGTTACATGTATGTTGCTTAGCTGGACATTGCACTCAGGGATGCTCAACAACATGTGTCTTAGAAGAATAACTTACCTCCATCCCCAGGGGGCCCATGTGGCCCTATTCCCCCTCTAACCCCCTGTGGTCCTTGGATACCCCGTGGTCCTGGAGGGCCCCTTTCTCCTGGAACTTTGATGGGAATTGGAAGAGGACCCTGGTTACCTGGGAACCCACGAAAACCTGCAACACAAAAGTTAATGTAATAATTAATTGATGATATGTACTAATGAGTGAGCAGTCTGTCTGTTATGTCAAATTACTTAATTTACCTGGAGGTCCAGTGCTCCCTTTGGGACCAGCTGGTCCTCGTTCTCCCTTCGCACCAGTCACACCAGGAAATCCCATGAATCCTTGCTCTCCTTTCACCCCTGTAAGAGGAAATATAGTGAGACTATACACAGATCACAGCTGGTGAGGGGCCTCTACGTAACAATTTCAAGAAATTGACATAGATAAATATTTTTTTATGTGAGTGGATTGTAATGTTACATGCTGTCTCTCTCGGTTGCCAAAAGCTGTTTCTTTGTGTAGTCGGATTCATGTGACAGTCAGATAACATGAGAACATACACTGACCATGTATTTTATATTGGTTGTTTGTATTGACAAGAATAAATATAAATCATCATGTTTTGTTTAAAAGTACTATTTTTGGATGTTTGATTTGCCCTGACATCTCTTATTACAAAAACGTCACTGGTGGCCATTTAAAGATTCAATACATAATGCTTACCTTTCTTCCCAGAAACACCATGTTGCCCCTTGTATCCAGGCGCCCCTTGATCTCCTTTGTCCCCTTTAATACCGGGGAATCCAGGAAACCCACTTCCTCCTGTTATACCCTTTTCTCCAGGGGGGGCATCAACACCAGGATACCCTCTGGCTCCAGGGAAACCTGAGAGTCAAAAATAATTTATGGTTTATAAATGTAGTTTGTATATTCAGTCACAAGTGAAGTGAATAGCACTGATTATCTTGTAACGATGCAATGTTCTGGACGGCACGCACCACAAATCTGGAGTGTGTTCGGCCCAGATCACATTAAGATATTAAAAAGCTAAAAGTACAGAAATTGGTTCGATGTCGAAATTATTAATAGCTTTGTGGCACAGGCCTCTGATATACTTTTGTAGCTAAAAATGTCATGATTGGGGTTTCTGGTTAATTGTTTCCTTTTTATTTTGTAAATTATAGATATATCTATATGAGTTATGTTTGACTTCCCACTTCCTGTCTTTATCTGTTTTCCCGCCCTTTTTCTGTAGACCTGTGTTTCATTTGTTCATTCGCCTCAGTGTATTTAAGTCTGTGTTTCCTATACTTTTCATTGGTTCATCTGGGTCCTTGTGTGTCCTCTGTGTTCCTACTTTGTTCTTCTTGGCTTCTGGTTTGTCTTCAGTTTTGTATCTCTGTTTAACTTTTTCCTTCAACTTTCCTTTGCTGCCTTTTGGCGTATGCATGTTGGATTTGAGATGGATCAGCTCATCATTAAAGCAAGCTTTTTGTTGTTTGAACTGCCTGCCTCTGTCTCTGCAAGAGAAACAACTAACCAAAAACCTGAACCATGACAAATAACACACATAAAAATCCAACAAAAAGAACCTCAACTAATTAATGCAGTGGGTGGTCTATATGGAGTAGCTGTACTGCCCATGCTGAGAGGCGAAAGTAGTGAATGGGCAAACAAAGGATTTGACTGCAACACTGTAAACACTGCACCAATTCTTCTTCTTCTCTTCTTCTTTCTTTAACTAAAACTGTATCTTCTTACCTTCATACCCTTTAGCTCCAACAAAGCCAGGGTCCCCCCTGGATCCTGGCTTGTCTGGTTTCCCATCTGGTCCACGGGGGCCGCGGAGTCCTGGCGGTCCAGTTTGACCATGGTCACCTGAGGAAATGAAACAGCATTGATTAATTGATTGACCTCATTGTTACTGTGCATCATGTTATCGAGAGCGCAGCAGGTTTCTTAGATGGCCTAACTTGTGCCTCATTGTACTGAAGAATTATTACTAACCTGGAGATCCTTGGAAGCCTTTAAGACCGGCTGTACCAGGATCACCTGGTTGGTTGTTGGGGTCGCCACCTTCTCCCTTCTCTCCTTTGGCCCCTGATTCCCCAGCCGGTCCAGTGATATCCAGACCTGATAAACAGACAAACAGGAACATGTGACTTTACATAACATATAAACAGAGGCATGGTTTCTGCTCCATAATCACTGGATGTAGTGAACAATTCAGAAAGAAAAGATTAATTTTACAAGTTTACTCACTGCTGTGAAGCCCCTGAAAGCATGGTTTAAAAGCTTACATATTTATCATTTATTTAACTAGATAAGCTAAGAGAGGTCAGGTTGGACGTGTTTCCCTGGCAACTTTGCATTTCGCATTACAGATATTGCGGCGAGTGTTGTCTGTGTCAAGTTCTGCAAAAGTTTCATCATCCTGATAGGGGTGATGTAGGCTCACTCTCTATGTTCTAATGAAGCATAGAGAGTTTAAAAAACACAATGCAGAAAAAATTGCTTTATTAAGCAATTTGCAACTATTAAACTTCCAGAGACATTTACTGTTGCAGTGCACTGATGTCATTTTATACAGGTAAAGTTTATTGTTAAACTGTAAAATACCCTGTGTTTAATAGACACATTTGAGGGATCACTACAAAAAAACTGTGTGTTTGTTGACTGGTATATCGTCTAGCATTGAGGTTGCAGATTACAACTGAACTGAATACCTCTCATCTCACCCTCGCATTCAGTGGCTGCTAAAGAGCATATCAATGTTTATTTTCGTTTGTTCTTTCAGCTCTATTGCAGGAAAATGGTGCAACACGGCAGACTCCATGAAAGAGGACCTGCTGCCTCTGTAGATATAAAAGGCTCACTCTCAGGTAACGAAAACACAGCATTATATTGTTTAACATGATTAGAAACTCATGGAAACAAAGTTCAGAATAATACTTTTAATTTCTGCCAGTATTCAATCCCATTTTTGACCCTAAATTCCTCTAAATCCCACACACTGGACCTTTAAGCTAATTTCTGGCTCAACTTTCATTATATATGATATTGTGATGTTGCATACCTGGTTTTCCCTGGAAACCCTTTTGTCCCTTCAGTCCATCTAGTCCATAAAGACCCTTCAGGCCAGGGAAACCTGCATACATTAGCATAGATTAGAAGGAGGAATACGGTGGACAACAAAGTATGTAGTTTGAAGAAAAAGAAAGAGAGGGCACAGGTCTGATTGGGTTACCTTTTTCTCCTCTGAAACCAGGGAAGCCTGGAAGTCCTTGTTTTCCGGGTTCTCCTGGAAAACCTTTTGGACCTTGGCTACCAGGGGATCCTTTCTGCCCGTCTGTGCCTGCAGAAAACAGATATGTTGTTCTTAAAATTGTGTACAAGTCAGGTTTCAGGGCAGATGTAATGCTGCTCTACATGTGGAGGTTAATGTGTGTCTCTTACCTGTGTTTCCTGGTATTCCTGGTTCACCTGACACTCCTTTTCTGCCTTCGATGCCATCAAAACCAAGTGTTCCCCTGTCCCCAGGGTTTCCAAACAATCCTTTCTGGCCTGATAACGGTCCATAAAACACATCATATCAGTCAAGAATGAGCCTTTGAAGGAGGAGCAGTTAGAAAATCTGCATGAGCTACAGTTTGTACCTGGGTCTCCTGAAAAACCAAGCTCTCCTCTCAATCCAGGAACTCCTGGAAGGTCTATACGAGGGCCTCTCTCACCTGTGATGGTGTTCAAATGATATTATAACCTTATATATTTTAAATATTTATTATGATCACCTTTTAGATCCATGGTGTTGTACCTTTGATGCCCTTTCTTCCTTTTTCTCCTGACGCACCATACGCACCAGGGCTTCCTTTAATTCCCTGAAAGGTAACAAATGAACAACTTACAAACATATCAAACTTTTGCATGGAATGCTGCAATGATAGGAATTTAATGACCATTTATTTGTAGCTACAAAACAACAGTTAAATGAAACAAATTATGACATGGTGACAGAGATAGTGCAATATTTGATATAAGTCGACTTGACGGGGTACATCAGCACTTTCATAACGTAGAGGGGAACGCAAAGAGGCAGGTTACAAGAGGAAGGCTAGTTTTCCATTTGGCAACTAAGTAGAAACATTTGTTAGACCTTCACTCTTTTCAAACTGGCAAGTTCGTACTAAAGGCTTTTTTAAAGGTAAAGTCTATGTGTGGGAAATACCTACATAAAATGGAACAACAACCATAGAGAGCTGAGGGAAACTGAAGAGTTGGATAATAATTCTCTGGGAGTTCATCGTTACAAATGACCAGTATGGCTTTGCTCACCGTTTTGCCAGGCATTCCGCCAAAACCAGAAATTCCTTTATTTCCAGTTAGGCCTGGCATTCCTTTCAACCCTGGCAGCCCCTGTGGACCAGGATCTCCTTGGACACCTTTCTCATTGTTGGGGTCTCCAGGAAGACCATGATATCCCTCAGAGCCCGGCACACCAGGTAAACCCTTAGAACCTGCAGGAAAGTAAGAATGTGAGGAAGTGAAGCGAAGGAGGACGGAGGAGGTAAGAAAGAAAGAGTGACTGATATCAGATTGTGGCTGCACACCTCTCGGCCCGATGAAACCTTTAGTTCCTTCATTTCCGTGGTCTCCCTTGGCTCCCTTCATGTCAACAATTATCTGGGCTGGGATGTGCGGCTTGTCCCCAGGTGGCCCTCTCAAACCGCGATCACCTGGCAGACAATCATGTTCACGAGAGAGATGGTAAGTTATGTGGTCAAATTTATGAGACAAAACAAAACACATACCACACCATAGACACATTTAATAACAGAATACTCTCACCTTTCAGCCCTTGATGACCCGTCACTCCTTTAGGGCCAACTTCGCCAAAGACTCCAGGTTCTCCTCTAGACCCGCTGAAGCCCTTCACTCCTACATCACCCCTCATCCCCTCAAAGCCTTCCATGCCGGTTGACCCTTTGTATCCTGTAAAACAGGGATCATAAGGAGACACTGAACACAAACTTTTCTCCCCAAAATGCTTGAACGAAGTACAAATTATGACTTGCTGACACTGCCTGACTTTCAAAATCATCAGGTCGCTGTACTGTCCACCCTACAGAACTATCTGTCGTGTAATCGGAAATCTTGAAGTCATTGTGGTTTGAGCACTACATGACATGACTTTTTCACCAGGAGGAATCCCCAACAAGTCTGTAATAGCTTATGTGGGACAGAATTGATTTCTTCTAAAATGGATGCCTGCAAGCAACGAGAGGTCCAGGTTCTTTATGCGCTATTTTGCTAATTTACTCTTCTTTCTCCCCTCTAACTCCCCCAGCTCTTGTCTGCTCTTACTGATACAGTACCTTTTTGCATTGATCCACCAATCAATCCTCAACAAGGCTAGATATTTAGCATGCTTGATATCTTTCGAGCTTCTGCAAGCTTTTGGATCGTGTCTTTTAACAGTTCCATCACAGCAGTCAAGCACCAGTTTGCCTCTTATCTAAGGGCTTTTGTCAGCCATCTCCTAGGAATATCAGCATGTGGAAATTCAGAGGGCTACAATCTTGTAGTGTGACTCTATGCACTCTTTATTCTTTAAGGAGTAGATTTTCAAAGTAAATATCTGAGGAACAAACCTTTCATTCCTGGAAGTCCTGGCCGCCCGTCAGCACCAGGCAGTCCTGGGTCACCTGATAGGCCATACTCTCCAGTGGCACCATCAGCACCATACGTCCCTGGGACGCCTTTTAATCCTATTGGACCCGGAGGGCCTGGGTCGCCTTCAGTTCCCCTCTCTCCAGTTAAACCTGGTGAGCAGGATGACATACCAGGAGGAAAATGTCAGACATGAAAGTGAACATTTCTGAGAGTCTGTCCATGTGTATGTTTGTCTTACCTGGCTGTCCAGTAGCACCAGGTGGCCCAGGTGGACCTGCTCTCCCAGGATCACCAGGGTAGCCATATCGGCCTGCTGGCCCAGGCCTACCTTCCTCCCCCTGCAGGCCTGCAGGGCCCTTCTCACCCTTAAAGCCTATCATGCCAGGCATGCCAGGCATTCCTGGAAGAACAGGTGAATGAGAACATAAGATAATAGCTCTAAAATCCTTTATTCTTTCAAATGATCCCACTTATGCTGCAAGTAAAGGAACACGGCAAAGCACGACTAAGTGCGGGTAGGATAAATGGACTGAAGTTCAGACATGGCTAACCTGGATAGCCTGGTTCTCCTGGTTCACCACTCTGGCCTTTGTTTCCTCGAAACCCAGGCGGCCCTGGGTCACCTGGGGATCCTGAAGATGCTCCCAGGATCTCTCCATGAACACCCTTTTCACCTTGTGACCCGTGCCGGCCAGACACACCGGGAAATCCAGGGACCCCTAATGAACCTTTCCTGCCAGGATTCCCCAAGTCTCCGCGAGGGCCGGCAAAACCTGTATTGGAAAACCAATCATTTCAAAATAAGATTCCACTCTGGGGTGTCATTAACAAAAAAAAAAATCCTATATATCCAACATAACTGGACCAATGCTAATCCTGTCCTCATATCACAAAAGCAATTCCTAAACACTCCAACGAGCTAACAATAATGTTAGCTTCTACAACAAGCCAACAACAGTGATGGCCTTTTAATCAGACTGACATCGATGCTAGCTTCTACTAAAGGGCTAACAACAGTGTTGATTATTTCAACAAGCTGACAACAGTGTTAGCCTGTTAACTTCTCCAAAGGGCTAACGACAGTGTAAGCCTCTTCAACAGGCTGACGTTGATGCCAGATTCTCCGACAGTTATTGTTTGAGTAGCCTTTTCAATCAAAAGGCCTATTTTGATGTTCATGTTGCTCTCAATCTGGGTCTCCTTCAATTAGTAAACATGTTTCTGTAATACCAAAAATCCTTTATGTCATCCTTAAACACAGCTGAAATGCGATCTGAGACTTAGGAAATGTCTGTAATGAGCTCCTGGGCTGCAGACGGTATTGAAGATAAGGATCAGATGTGGTCTACTCTATCTGACGACTGCTCGGTCAGTGTTTTCTTGTCATTTCTCACCTGGTGGTCCAGGGCGGCCTCCTATGCCCTGTTCTCCTGATTCGCCTTTCTCTCCAGTCACTCCAAGTGGACCCTGTACTCCTTTTTCGCCCCGAGAACCTTTTTGTTTTTTTAAATCATAAACAACACATCAAAAATGGTTCAGGGCAGGTATCCTGTAAGCAACATTCAGCACTAGTTTCTAGTTGTGTTACCTGGAAAACCTGGTAACCCAGTGGGTCCTGGAGCCCCAGGCAGCCCTGGAGGTCCTGGAATAGGATCGCAAGGACCTAAAAAGAAAAAAAATACAGTCTTAAGGAGAACATGGTAGTTGTATGTAAAGGATGTGGAAATGACTATTTTGGTTTAAGTGATTTTTGTCTGCTGCCCAGCGTGGATTGTGTTTCAGAACCTAAGTTTATCATTACATTAGCTGCAATATCAGTTCACTAAATCTCAATTTGTAAACATTATAAAATCATCATGCACACAAGTCAAATAATCCCGAGGCAAAGCACAAAAAGGTTGTTATGAAGGGAGCAATCGGTGAAGGCGTTTTTTATACCAGCTACCTGTTACATCCACCTGTTCTCCATCTCCTCTTGGACTACAGCCGCCTTTCAGTTTCAAACGAGAGAGAATCAAAGAGAGAGGCATTCGGAACAAGAGTTATTCAAAAGCACAAGCACTATGTCAAACAAGCTTCGCAGCAGCTGGTTTGAAGGATGCAGCCTGTGCATCAAGTAGACAACACCAGGCGAAGACAGACAAAATAAACAAAACAGGAACATATACTTGTCATGCTTTTTCTTCTTTTTTAATCACAAGCCATTAATGTTCATTCCCATTTCACTGCTTTGCATAATAATACAAAAGAGAGTTTTTCAAGAGAGGTGAAGTAAAATTAAATACTTAGTAGAGGGAATCAGGACAAATCTATGCAGGGAGATAAAGCCTTGAAGGAGAAATATGCAACTACATTTTGAGAATATTAAGGGTAGAAGGTAGTCAGCTGCCTCTCACCTGGGCTGCCAGGTGTTCCTGGAACTCCTTCATAACCTGTGATGCCGTCATCACCAGGCAAACCACGTTGGCCTTTGATGCCCTTAAGGCCTTCGCCTGGTTCTCCTGCTTCCCCGGCCACACCGGGTCGACCAGGCAGACCTGGGAAACCTTTGTCTCCACGTAGTCTGCTGGGAGCCTCTCCCTGTTGACATCAACCAGCACAAACATTACACTTAGATGAAACCGAAATGTACATAATAAAAGTCTAGCGTGTAGTATTTAATGTTGATTAACAAAAATAAAACAAAATATTCATAACTATGTTTTCATGTGTTTAATCACCTGAAACCAAGAGACAGTGATTCAGACACATTAATTGTAAGTGGAGAGTTCACACTCATTAAAACACGGTCCAGTAAATTTAAAGCTAACAAGCTAATGTCAGCATTTGTTTCTCAAACCGGCTTACAACAGTGTTAGTCTCTCCAGCAGGCTGACACCGGTGCTTCTCCTATTAGTGTCTACTGGCAGAAAAATATAATGTTCATAATTATGTTTTTATTTGTGTATAATCATCTGGAACTAAGAATCAGAGATGTTAGCTTCTCCAACAGGCTTCTCATATGAATATTACATTATATTTTTGCTAATAGAACAGAATATAATTTTATTCTATTAGCAGAAATTAAATATAATATCTATTATTATGTTTTCATTTGTGTATAATCACCTAAAACTAAGAATCAGTGTAATTTCATTACATAACAATGAGCGCTTTATATTAACAGAGGGAGCACAAGGTCCGCCATGTTTCTACAGTAGCCAGAACGAAAAAATAAACCAAACACTGACTGTAGCAAGGGCCTTTCAAGTTTTTGGCATTTTTAGCGTCCACTGTTAGGAAAGGTTTCATCCATCTTCCATCTTTATTCGCTATCTTCATAGAACCACTCGCTGCCACTATACGTCAAAACAATATAATCAAAGGAGTTAACACCATAAACCACCACCACAAAATAAGCCTTTATGCAGATGATGTTTTATTGTACTTGCAGGAGCCATTGTCATCACTAACAGAAACCTTTAAACTTATCAACATATTTTCAAAAATCTCCAACTACACAATAAACTGGAACAAATCCACTATACTACCACTATCAGAAGATGCTTGGGATTCTGCAGGACCAAACTTATCACTTCCTCTTCACACTGGGAATATTAGATATCTAGGTATTGACATTTCCCCCAGGCTGTCAGAATTGTTTCATCTCAACTACAATCCACTATTAAAAACAATAGAAGATGATCTCCAGCGTTGGATGAATCTACCACTATCCCTTCTAGGACGAATAGCCACAGTCAAAATGAAAATCCTCCCCCACATCAATTACTTCTTCTCAATGCTACCCATCATACCAACAGACAAATGGTTCAAATCTATCGACTCTATCACCACTAATTTCTACTGGAAAAATAAAAAAGCAAAGATTAAACTATCCACTATACAAAAAAACAAATCCCAAGGCGGACTAGATGCACCAAACTTTTACTTTTACTACCTCCCAAATCAAACACAATATATTGCAAAATGGATCCACCAAACCAACCACAATACCTCCTGGTCAGACCTAGAACAGCACTATTGCCAAAACATCGCACTCTCAGATCTGCCATTTCTAAATACAACCATCAAACGACATCCCTGCTTCAAAAACACAGTAATCTCCACAACTCTGACAGCCTGGTGGAAAGTCATCAAGATCTTCAAATCCACTACAGCACCGTGCAAGTACACACCAATATGGCACAACCCGGATTTTCAACTCCTCAACAATCCTCTTCACTATCACACATGGGCACTAAAAGGTATCACACATCTCCGCCACCTTTTTAACAATAATCGGCTTATAGATTTCAAGGACCTCATAGAGAACTACGGGATTGACAGACATCAATTTTTAAATTACTTACAACTCAAATCCATACTCAAATCCAAAATTAATATAAATGACAACCAACTTGAACCCCCAGAAATAATTGACAACATAACTCTATTTAGGAATATAAATAAACTAACCTCCAAACTCTACAAACTATTATTAGCATCAGATGATTCCATAACACTCCCAATATCTCAATGGAACGCGGACTTGAACATTTCCCCCTCATCAGATTTCTGGACAGATATGAATAAAAATACATTTTCTATGACATCTAATACAAACCTTCAGTTAATCCAATACAAAACCATCCACCGAACACATATCACACAATATAAAATGCACAAAATGGGACTAGCAACCACAGACATCTGCTCACAATGCACAACAGGAACAATAGATAACTACTTTCACGCACTCTGGGCTTGCCAACCAGTTCACTCTTTCTGGAACTCTATCACAAAAAAACTTTCCACCATACTGGACTGCAGAATCCCTTCATCCCCACAGCTCTGCCTACTAGGAGACACTTCCACAATCACTATACCAAACAAATACAAAAACAGCTTGCTCATCTCTTTCACTGTCGCTAAGAAAACAATTCTCCTAAATTGGAAATCAAAAAACTCAATCAACATCAATCACTGGATCAATCTTCTCTTGGAACACATCTCCATGGAAAAAATCACTGCTTACAACAACAACAAAATAACAGCTTTTACGGACAGATGGTCCCCATTCCTCTCCTCGATGGGCCTATAGCTGCACCAGTACCGCGCACATTCCTGACACCTCAAAACACATCACAATTTCACACACACACACACACACACACACACACACACACACACACACACACACACACACAAAAACAAACAAACACAAACACACATACTATTTATCCATAATAATAGTATTACTATATTGTCAATATTTTCATTATTAACAAGAATATTACTGTGCTAACTATTACTAATGTTATGCTCACTTTGTTGATTGTGTTTATTAATATTAATGACTGAATATTATGATTATGATTGTTATTACTGACAGTACTAAAATTGTTATTATTACCATGTCATATATATCATATCTATTCATTTATTTTTTGTTTGCTTTATTTACTTATTTATTATTATTATTATCATTATTATTATTATCATTATTTTTGTTTATTAATTAATTTTATTACATTTTTTTAACAATAATCATGACGATGACATTTGTATAATAAATTTAAGAGAGAGGGCGGGGCTGGACTGGAATGGTTGAAGGTGGGCGTGGGCGGGGGCTTTATGTCCGGTTCTCTTTGGGCAGGGCAGTACCTCGGTGGGGGCGGGTGGGGCTGGGTGGTTGGGTCCTACCTCACATCCCCTCTCTTTCAAAACAAATAGTCAAACAAAACAAACAAACAACCCACTCCTCAGCGGGCAGACTTCCTCCCTAGGGTCTGGAAGTTGCCCAGACCAGGAATTGGCAAAGGAGTTTAGATTTGCACCTTAGGGTTCGGCAGCGGCCTAAGGTACAATCTAAACAAATAAATCAATAAATCAATAAACAAAAAGAACAGCAACAACAACAACAACAGATAAGACGATACAAAAAAGGGGGTGGGGGGGCCTTTTCACTACCGCCTCGCCTGTCTCCCGCTGGGGCAGCCAACTGGGCTACTGGGAGCCGGCTAGGGGGCCCCCTCACTTGCCTTCCTGATACCCCGGTCCAACTTCGCCCCTCTCTGCAATATATAACCATCAACATGATATAATTTGTTTATTATAATCCCAACTTAACTTATTGATCTATTCTTCCTTTTTTTTTTTCTCTTTTTTTTTTCCTTCAGTTTCACTTTCCTTCTCTTTTCTTATTTATACTTTATTTATTTATTTTTATTGTATCATCTATCTATACCTACATACGTTTATAATACCATAGTATCTGCCTCTCAGCCACTTGCAGGCATGCACATTCACTCACACACAGACACGCACGCACACACACACACACACACACACACACACCTATATTACCTCTACACATATAATAACTTTTTGTCGTTTCGTTTTTTTTTTTTTTTTTTTGTTATCTGTACTGTATGTCCACTATCTGTATTCGTCGATCCTCGTGGTATGATGTACTTGTCCCCCATGTCACCTTGTCTTTCACCTAATTTCACCAATAAAAAAAAAAAAAAAAAAAAAAAAAAAAAGGAAAGGTTTAGGTGAGGGGTGTTCAGTTGGTTGCAGTCAACAACCTCACTACTAGATGCCGCTAAATCCTACACACCGGACCTTTAGGTCACCTAAATAAACAGTGTATGATGAGTATGAAGAATGATGTGAGTATGGAGATGACCGGTTGACTCACTGGAAGACCTCGGCTCCCTGGGAAACCAGGCAAACCGTCCCGGCCTGGAGCACCCGGTACTCCCAGCCCTCCATTTGGCCCAGGAACCCCTGGGTCTCCAGAATATCCTGTAGTTGTGCACGCACATGCATCAACATACACAAGATATCATCCATCAACACACACAACCAAACACATACATACACACAGCAGGAGTCATTGTCTGTTTTGTGGGCCTTCTTGTACTTTTGCTATTGTGAAATGAGATGAGATAACATGTGCACCTTTCTGTGTTGCCGAAGTCTCTGCCCCTTTTTGACCTTTTGGGCCTGGCACACCACTGAGTCCAGCATGTCCCTGTGAGACAACAAATAAGAGTCTGAGGACAAGAAAAAAGGAAAACAGGTTTAAGGAAAGAATGAGTGACAATGGTATGACTAGATTAGGCTTACAGGGAATCCGTCTTCTCCACGGGGACCTGGGTCTCCTACGTCACCCTCCTGACCAAACTCTCCAATCATCCCAGCGTCACCAGGTTCACCAGCAGGACCAGGTTGCCCCGCGGGAGAGTTTACAACAGAGCATTCGCATTCCCCGTGATCTCCTGAATGTGGACACCATCGCACTCACAGGTCAGTGCATTACTCACAATATTATCAATTTAATTGACCACTCATGGCAAACTAAGCAGATGAGTAAGCACTTCAGAAATCTGTATCTTTCTGTCAACAATCTTCTTTATCATGGACAGTATGACTACAGCACCTTTCACTCCTTTATAGCCTGCATTGCCGGGCCTTCCTCTCCCACCGGGGGCCCCCTTGAAGTACTCAGCCCCTACAGACATAAAGAAATACATTTAAGGTGCAGACATTTAAAGGTGTCATCTGTAAGAAAGGGCTGGAATTCAGGTAGCCCCGAAACTAAAGAGGGCAGTATAACCGCTAACTGCTGTACGATGTACAGTTGTGTTTTTCTGTTTTGTAAGAAAAAGTGGTGTAAAAATATTTCCTTTCTTGACATTTGAGTTTATTTTGTTGATTTATTGGAAAAAGTAGCTAACACTCTGCACAGATCACCCAGCTGAAATTATGGGGGATACCAAACTATCGCGTCTTGTGGTACAAAGTGGTATTACGAGAGAGGACAGGCCAGAGGTAGATGGTTTGCATGCCACCTTCAGTAGACATCGCTGAAACACAGTAAATAGACATCTTATGTTTGAATCTAAAATTCTAGCCTGCGCTGTCTTAGAAACTGGCCCTTTATAGCTAGTACACACGATAACAAAGGAAGATAAAATATACAAAAACCTTAGTGTCAAAACATTAAACAAAAGCTCACTCACTCACTCACTCACTCACTCACATGTTCCTTTGGGTCCTTGAGGGCCCCTGCCCCCTGGGCGACCACTGGTGCCTGGGGGTCCTGCACTGACGGCAGGGCGTCCTGGCTCCCCTTGTTGGCCCTTCTCTCCCGCCTCCCCCTTAAATCCAAATGGCCCGAATAATTGCCACACTGACGGACACAAAGGCAAATTAAAGAGAGATTTTTGAGATAATATTTTGTTAAAACTCAAGAGTTCATCACAGGTTTCGCTTATCTTGGAGAGTTTGAGTTTACACACCTTGATAATTGTCGGAGGCCGGGCGTCCCGGGGGTCCAGGGGTGCCTTGGTCTCCAACTGGGCCCCTCTCGCCCACTGGACCCTGCTCACCAGGAGGACCAGGAGGACCAGCTTATCGAGTCAAAGCATAATTAAAAAAAACAATGACTTCAATCAGTTGCAGACATGTTCTCGCCGTAACTGCTATAATTCTACTGTAAGTCTGTTGTAGCCCTTTAACACATTGTATATGAAGGGTTATTAAGAGTTTCTGACTGTTGTATCCTCATCTGAATATACTGTAATAATAACACTGATTGTTCTGCTTATTTAATAAGAAACTCTATTCTTCATCAGATTCACATCCTCATCTTGAGAACCCGACCTTTTGCTTTGACAAGTCTGTTAAAGTTCAGTGATGCCAGTAATGTCTCCACACAGTTTCACTTCATGTCAGCACTACTTTGGCAGATCACATGCTGTTAACACTTGTGAGGCATCGGGGTCATCATCAAACAGTTGTTTTATTCAACATACCTGTTGAAGACCAAGGCCAACTGGGGCCTGATGAAATCAGCAGTCCTGCGTCACCTCTGACTCCCTGTAACACAAACCTAACGTCAGTCTTGAGTGTAAAGATCAGATGAGACTGGGTGAGATCACATGCTGGATGTGCACACACTGTCCGTCTTGAAAATGACTGTGACACATATCCTCCTGTTGTAATCTGTGTTGATGAAGTCGTCCAGGTCATGGTAATTCTATACAGCACTAATCTGTACGTCTCTCATCATATCTTGTGTTCGTTTTGATTGTTAATCTAGTTTCTTTCTCTGACACTAACAAGGTTTAAATAATGTGAGCAAAATGTTATCAGTGATTTTTGAGGCGTTAAGTGGCATAATGGCATTTTAATTCCAGAGCTAGTGACTATATAAAGCTGTGTTGAACACTTCACTCAGGTTTTGCTTTAGTGACTGTGAACCAGTTTGAAATCAGCCAGTCAGCTATAATTTGACTCTGAGCCTCCACTGTGGCTGCCATCCTCTTACCAGAGACACTACTTTTCTGACCTCACCCAAAACATTTGACTTGTAAGTATGGAGAGGAAAAAAAATAGAACTACAACAACCTATAAACACCAGGTAATTATACCAAATGCTGATGTAGCCTTAAAGCTGTTCAAATCACTTAATTCGAAACTGTCTGAAGCTATACGATCTTCACACTGACCGTGTTTTTATGGCTGTGCTTTTTCATATCATGGAAATATTCTACATGTCTTGTACATAACTTTATACTAATTTTCACAGAGGTCAGACTGATATTCACCATTTCTGGGGAATGTTTTGGGGAACAACATTAGTTTGTGCCGACAAGCCTAACAGTGAATCAATTCTAAACTTGGACCACAAAGGTGATTAATATAAACATCTTCAGCTCCTGATATACCTCTTAACATTTTTATGAATTCAAAAAAACAAAATGATAATCCTCACAGCTTCAAAGAATTACATAATTTGTAAGGGCTTGTTACAAAACCCGACAGTTCAAGTAAAATATTTAAACCAAACATGCTGGGTTGCAACCTTAACATGTAATAGAAATACTATTAAAAATCAACATTGGAAATTCGCAAACTCCACAAGAATTCAACATAAAGTTTTAAGACTCGAACAAGGCTATGCTTGTGATTTTGTGATATATACCGATATTGATGATAGCAGTGACTTTAAAAATACATTCTATAATGCAATAATATGTACGTAGCACCTGTTGTGGCTGGTTCAGGTGGAGCTCAATTGAACTACTTAACATGCTGTGTGTACTTCAATCTACAACATGCCATCATTATTTAGGCTTAATATGTCCAGTAACTACTAATTAGTGGGGTGAAATGTACAATACAGGACAATATTTATTCTTAAGCTGTTGAGGAGCAGACCAGTACAGTTACAAGGAATGCTACTTAATAACTGTGCATTTATAATAACTTACTTAGATGTGAATGTATAATTGTCAGTCAGATAGTTAGGGGTTTAGATGCATTATCAGTGACGATCATCATAATGATCAACGATCAACCGCAAACTCACCTTAATACCGTCTCTGCCTTTTGGACCTGGATAACCAGGGTCCCCCTGAAAAAGCCGTCATCAGAAAGTTATTGGACATTTAATTTGACAACCAATAATGATACAACAACAACTTTTACACAAACATACCCTAAGTCCAGGACTCCCATCTAGACCAGATTCACCCTAGAACAGCATAAACAACAAACTGTTTATATACATATATTAATACAAACTGAACATGTGTTTAGAGGACAGCTTCTGGATGACATGTGTACAAATGTGTCCATGCTCACCCGATGTCCAGGAAATCCCATTATACCAGTTTCTCCTTTGTTGTCAGCCTAAAAAAAGTGAACAAAAGAAAGATGAACAAAAGAATTTGATGCTGTGTCAAACCTATTCAATGCGTGTGATCATTATGAGTGATCACATACCCGATCTCCTATTTCTCCTTTCAGTCCTTTTTCCCCACGAGGCCCCTAAAATAACAAAAGAGGATATTATTACATGTGTACATGTGTCAGAGATCATTACTCTCCTGGTAATGTTTCATATTTTAGAGACCATCTCTGAATGTAATTATTGCAGTTTAATGAATAGAGATTAATATGTATGATGCACAGACCGAAGGTCCGTAGGGGGGCAGCGTATGCTGATGTGTTGAGTTTCCTTGAGGCCCCGGTGGTCCGATGTCCCCCTGTGGTTTAAGAAGGAAGTGCAACAGAAGTCAGACAGCTCAGGGAGAAACAAATCTGTCTCAAGAACGCAGATACTTCATGTAAGTAAAAGTACCAGAAATGCGGTTATAAATAAAGGAAAAGTACTCAGAAAAAATGTACACTGTGAAATTGAACAGCACCAGACCCTTATTCTGATAATCAGTACCAAGCTGAAAATTGATGAACAGTATACGGTAAATACTTTCACGTAAATATGTGTAATTTACTTTCACTTGTACTTTTGATACTTAAGTACATGTAACAGCAGATACTTAAAGACTTTTACGCAAGTACTGTTCAAATGGGTGACTTCAAACTTAATATCTTTACTTTTACTCAAGAATGATTTCTGGGTACTTGTTAACTAGAGGTCAACCAATTATTAAATCAGTATTTTTTCTTTAATTGAAAGCCTGCAAAATAAATACATTTTGAAAGGCTCTGATGTAGAAATACTTGTAGTAAAAAGTACCTTAAAATAGTAAAATAGTTCTTGAGTAAATGTACTTTACTACATTCCATCACTGATCATTATTTATTATACTACTGGATTGTTAATACTGATGCTGGAATGTGTAAGCAGACCTCTACTGCTGTAGCTGGTCCAGTTAGTCTACCGGTGCCCAAACTAGGGGTCGACTCAAAGGATCAATCTGAGGGGGTGAGATGCTTCAGAACAGAGTTTGCTTCACAGATTTGTTTTGTGTCTTTAGACATCTACCTGATCTTTGATTTTGTTGTGTAATATAAGATAAAGTTATCTCTTTAAACCGTTACTTTGTCGGAGTGAAAAAGAGAAAATCTGCTAACATCTGTGACAAGGCGCCCAGCTACACACTATTTTTGTATAATTTCTCACAAGCCCAACTGGTTTGACACCATTGATACAATCTTAAAGAATGCATTTAATTTTTGAATGCATATTTTTACGAGAAATCTTAAATTCATAGTCTGAACATATAGCTATAGCAGTCAGATAGAGACAGTTGAGTATCAAGTACAAATGTTTCCTCGAAACTGTAGTGGAGTAGAGGCAGGATTATAAGAAGTACTCAAGTACATACAGTAATTGTACATAGTTTGAGTCCCCCCACTGCAAATCATTGTGTGGGAAAGTACAGATGCAGACCTCAAACTGAAGTGGATCAGATGAGTTGTGACCTAAACGAATTCAGTATTTTCCCAAACATTCACATGAACAGCAGTCAACTCTGTTTTTATAGCATTTGCCTCCCAGCAATGACCCGACTAATGTATGTTAACATGCATTTGACGAACACGGTGACTCACTTGTTCTCCTTTGAGCCCTTTCAGCACTTTGGTCATGGTGCCCTGCCCAGAAACAACAAACAACACTATGAAGCTACATTCATAAATGTACATTCCTGTTCGATGACATTTCATGCACCACTGAAATGGTCATATATCAAATTTATATTACATTATATTAAATATATATTATCGTTGCATTACCTTTGGTCCACGGGGACCTGGGGGGCCTGTGGGACCCTAGAAGAAGACACAAACAATTGCATTATAATAGACTTCACAAGTTATTATTAAATCTGCTCATTCACATACACACACACACTTACCTTTGGCCCTGGGATGCCTCTGTTACCCTGCCATCCAGGATGCCCTGGAGGCCCCTGACAAAAATTAAGAAATGTTAGATGAGAAAGATGGCAACAACAGAAAACTGAATAACAATATATAACACATTGCTGTGCCTTACAAATATTCCGTTGACTCCTGGGGTGCCTGGATCTCCCTGCCGACAGATGGTCAGAAATGAATTAGTTAATGTGATGCTACAGAAATACATGTTTTTGTTGTAGCCAGCAGTTGTTCAGAACAGAAGTTATGTTTTTTGTATACTCGTCTTCCTCACCCTGAAACGCTCCATGTACACACTCAGCTCCAGAGAGTCTCCCTTGGCTCCCTTTCTTCCGGGTTGTCCCTAAGAGATAACAACAGCAAAAAAAAACAAAAAACAACACAGACAATAATGGTCACTTAAAGGAAATCAAACTCTGTATTCTTCGAGTCTCTATCCACACAAGATTGGAGTTACACCTACAGGAGAACCAGGTGAGCCGTTGTAGCCGGTTTGCCCCGGGAACCCTGAATCTCCCTGTGTCCCGTTACAGCCGTCAGCACCTGGCTTCCCCCTGGGCCCAGCTTGTCCCGGGTGACCCTGCAGAGCCAATCACGACAGTCAGAACACATTACAGTCAGACTCAACACAATGTTGCACTGAGTTTCTATCATATTGATCCAGAGTGATGGAGAGACTTACAGGAATGCCATCATTTCCAGAAAACCCAGGTACGCCCGTCATTCCCTGTGGAGCCACAAGAATCACCCAATAAACAAGAGGACACATGAGACTGCTGTGATTTTTGACGTTGAAGACAAAAAAGAGAAGAATATCTTACCACATTTCCTTTAGGACCCACGATACCACCACGGCCATGGTCACCCTTCTGCCCCTTTGGCCCTTCGATGCCTGGATCCCCTGCTCTCCCTTGGGGTCCTTGATGGCCCTGAGGACCAAGAGGCCCAGGTTGACCCTGAGATTGGAGAGGTAGACAAAAATGAGTTGATCAACTTCAAGTCAAAGGTGCAATACACCAAATAAAGTCCCAAAAACAGCCCAATGGCTTACAGTTTTGAGTTTAATTAATCAGAATCAATTATCATTTGATTTCTATTCATCAATTAATGTGAAGAAGTTAGTAGTTTAGCAAAAGCTAAGCTAACATGATGATATTTAGGGTAAGAACAAAATCTTACTTACCTGTTGAACAGAGAGTTGAAGATTATGAATAAAGACACATTTTATAAACAGGTAAGAACAAAAGTATCACAACAATGCCACAACAAGTATGACAAACATTATCCTATCAATTGAAACGTTTCCCATGCGTTATCTCTGCAACTTCTGCTTGTATTTTCTGATTGCAACACAAGAGGGAGACAAAACCTTTTTCTTTGTCGACTGAAATCCTCTCCTTCAGCTCTTCACAGCCCTCCAGAGGTCAAACAGTGTAACTATAGATGTGCACTGTCTACACGCAGAGGCAATACATACAGGGTTCATTCACTGAACAAAAATAGGAATGCAACACTTGTGTTTTTCACCCCTAGTTACCATGAGTTTGAATTAAAGACATGAGACTTTCCAGTGGCTTATTTCTCTTAAATGTTGTTCACACAATTTAAATCTGTGTCAGTGACAAGTTAGTCCATCTACCTGACAGGTGTGGTATATCAAGGTGCTGATTAAACAGCACGATTATTCTCTTAGTTCCTGGGATCCACTGTCTACACCTGCCTCAGGAGTTGTGGATCCAGTTCTCCAGCGCAATCATCCAGTCTGGTCCCAGCACCTCCATCATTGCCTGGTTTTGGTTCGGACACCACACTGAACACTCTCCTACTGGTTTCTTCCCACAGGTCATGACGCTGATGAACAGTTAAACCAGCCTTACCTTGTCAATAATAAATGTGTGTATGTAATATACAGGTTAATTTACACAATGTATATTGACCTGACTAAATGCACATAATGTGCATTATCAATCTACACTATGCACACTGTTCTATCCAGTATTTATTCTCTATTCATTGTTTCTGTACACTGCTTTTACTGTTCACGATATAGAGAAAGGTGACTTCTATACAGAATTAAAGTATGATGTATTCTAGTTTTCATCAGTCTTGTAAAGAGAACCTTAAATTCATACTTGAGTAAAACTAGAGATATAAATATCATCATGGTAAAAGTGAAAGTCACCTGATGAACAGTACCTGAGTAAAAGTCTGCATCTATCTATTTATATAGTATGTCATATGTTTATGTTTGTAGCAACTGATATTAAATGTACTTAGGTATCAAAAGTACAAGTAAATTATACATATTACATGTTCTGTATGTAAAAACTATATACTCTGGGTTGACTGGGTTTTCTGATGAATCACTGTTTTATCTATCCGATTATTCATTAAATATAGAGATTAATTAAAAAATGCAGTACTGAGGCTCTGATGGAGCATGTAATCTGCAAAGTAACTAGTAACTTCAGTTATCAAATAAATGTGGTGGAGTAAAAAAGTACAATACTCGCCTCCAAACTGTAGTGGAGTGGAAGTGTAATGTAGCAGAAAATGGAAATTCCACACAATGACACACAAATAACGTCTTTTTGTTTTAGAGTCTGCCTGGATACCGTTTAAAACCTGCGCGCTAAAAGATCTCTTCCCACTTTATTTCACACGCATCTGAGAGCGCCTTTAAAAACACACACACGCACACACACAATGTTATTCCAGGACATGCCAGAGAGAGCAGTGAGCAGATTAAGCTGAGGAAGATAAAGCCAGACTCTACTGTCAAATGTCTCCTTAATGAAAAAAAAATACACTCAGCTGGACCAAGCAGACTTTAAAGGTCTGTTTAAAGAGCATTTTTAATTGCTGTCTGTTTGAAAACTGCAGACAGCCTCCTAATCTGCGAGCTAAATATAACAATTTGATTATATACTATATACTCAGAGTGATGAAAGATAGAGGACAGGCGGGCAGATAGGAAGGAAGGAAAATGTGAGTCTGGCAGTCTGACAGCCGTACTCGTGCTACATTTTTAAACATCTCGGTTTTATATCCTAATACAGAGAGGGATTTGTGATCTGTCTGCAGACTCGTCACTGTGCGTCGATAAGGAGAACAGCAGGATATAAAGCAAATATATTTGTATATTAAGGAGTTTTAACTGAAAGATCAGGTCGAACAGGTGCCTAAAACACGCGCATGAACGCGTATCTCTCCGGAAACAGGATGTTGTATGCGTCTTTAACATCTCAGAGAGTGAGTGGACGCAGAAGAGAGTCGACGAGGGTTTTGAAGGATGGAAACAGAATAATATGCGGGCGGCACTTTTACAAGGGTCAAAAAACACGTGAGGGGGTAGACACCCTGGGAATTGAGTGTTTATATGGTCAGGGGGTTCCTTGGGTCAGTCGGTGATGACCTCTGAGGCCTGACAGTGTTCCTGTGAGAACCAACAAACACACTGATGTTGTTTGTCCCCAGACAGAAATGGCTCTGAGCCTTCTCACACGAAGCGAGAGCCAAGGGGTCTCGGAGGAATTAATAAAACTGCAGGGAGCCTAAACAGTGTCAGGCAACAATTCAAACAAGCTCACAGACAAATCAGATGCAGATAGTGTGAGATAAAGCCTCGGATGAACTCGCATAACTGATGGTTAGATGTGTGTGCACTCATACATACAGCCAGTGTGTGTGTGGTAATCAGTGCTGTGTCTATCAGTTGATTTTTGGAACAGGAGGTGTGTGTTTTGTCTTCAATCTCGCCCCTGCAGCTGCTGCCTATAGAGACAACAGACGGACAACAGTCCTGTCAAAACATTTCAAACTCGTCACGGAAAAAAGGCGGTGTGTTTCAAAACAGTGTGTGCTGTGAATTTTTACACATTAAAATAGCTACAGCGCTGAGCATCCAGAGGCTCGGTCCTAATACGATAACATCAATGTATCTTGCCCGCTATGATGATGCTATCACCATACTGGCGATTCTGTAACACTCCAGATATTTATGATAAATCATGGTGTCTAACTTTAAAGGTGAAGACACAACATTAAATGAAAAAAATGCAAGAATTAGGAAATATGCTGAACTCGCTTTTTGTACCAGCTACTTTTCTTATTTTTGTCTTCCGCTGCACATTAGTAACCCCTCAATGGAGGATTCTTAGATGTTAGATGACATCACAGCGACACCATGTGGAACTGCCCTGACGTCATCCTCGACACAAACACCGGAACGATGAAGAGTATCGAAGGGATGTCTGCTGGTCACGGCAGACAAACTTTGCTTCAGCTTTGCTCTTTCTGGGGTCTACTTCACACTGGTGGGCAAAGTAAAGGTTAACCTGTCACTGTGTTTGCTGCCTACACTATGGACAACAGGATTTAGGTGGAATATGAAGGAAACTACCACAAAAAAGGAAAGGCAGCTGTGATGGGGCAGATAGGAATGTGATGTGTATTGAAGGTGTCTGGTGTCATGGTGGCACAAGAGGATAAGTCAGGGGATCACCAAGGTCATGACCATGAATGTCGGTACAAAATGTGATGGCTATCCAGATACAGTTTTAGAGATATTTCAGTCCGGACTCGGAGTGGAGGACTGAGTCATGTGATAGCAAGGCAATAAACATAAAAATGTCCAACCAGTAATAAACAGGCAGAAAACAGCAGGACTTGCATGGTACACTATGTGCACTGCTCTGTATCTTTCTGCATGGCTTAAACAGCGGGCTGATAAATACCAGTCTCCTTTCATAGCTGATAACGGGGGAGAGGTTTCTAAGTGCATATTTGTGTGATTGTGTGTGTGTGTGTGTGTGTGTGTGTGTGTGTGTCTGTGTCTGTGTGTGTGTGTGGACTTCCAGCACCTAACAGCTACGTGTGCTGAATCTACTGTTAATCCCTCAAAAATACAGTAACAGTAGAAAAACAGGTATGTTCTGAAAAAGGCGCAGACACTATTGGCTCAGTATTCGTTTGACCTGAGAAGACGTTTGTGGAACACAATTCTTGGCATTACTTGAAAGATCATTATGGCTGAGCTGATGGTTGCGTTGTCTGCTCTCGGGCTTGTTATTATACGAAGAAGTCACAGGAGGGAAAAAGTGGTTTGTTTACCATCGTCACTTCCGCCCCTCCCACACACCGCGCTGATTCGCTAGCGCACCACCAATCAGAATGGTCATTGAACAGCTAGCACACAACCAATCAGAGTATCCAATGGCATACAACCCTCCGACTGCCAGCACTCTCAGACTTTGCAAGTCGAATCCAGCGCTGGGACCCAGTGCTTGTGCACCGCCACGGGCACTTGGGTTCAGACTCTGATGGCAGGGTTTCTGGCTAGACACCATCAAGTACAGTGTGTTACTGGTGAGGGATTGTGGGATTTTCTGAGCAGTGATATTTAACAATTGGTTTGTTATAGAGGTCATATTTTGTGATCATGTTGTAACAGATTGAAATGTGCCTCTAAGGTTGTTCCACCCCAAGTATAAATCCACAGTGATGTCACCAGTTGGATCACATTTGGCACTATGACGGTCACCATTTTGGTTTTCCGGAGCCAAAATTGACCATATGGAGATGGCAGGTATTACCTTATTAGATTTGACTGAGACGCAGAGGACAGTTGTAGTGAGGACTTGTGGAGGAGACCATGAACTCATTATGAAACTGTTTACTGGGGTAATAAATCAAGTGAGAAGTAGGATTGTTTTCTTATAAGCTACCGTACAGTGAGAAACGCAATCGCAATCTGTTTGAAACCGGTGGAATTGCCCCCTGCTGGCCATGACAAAGAATGCAGGTTTTAGGCACATTGGCTTCACTTCAGACCCATTAGCTACATCCTTATTTTAAAAAAGGTCAGTCGGTGTTCCCCCTCATGTTTATAAATGGTTTGTGCAAAAATTAAAAGCATCTCTCAATATATTGTAGTTCAATTAAACAACCCTACAAAACGCAATTAATAATTCTTTATTAATCCTCATTGCGGCCTGTTGTGTCACCAACACTTGGATACTCAACATTTCCATTCTCCATCCTCTCCAGAGCAAACTCTCTCCCCAGTCCTCACCCTGCTTTAATTACCAGTCCTCCACAGCTTCACTTCCTTCATACCCCTATACTCCCCATCCTTATCTGCTCACACGACTTCCAACCAGCATTTCCTCCCCTTCACTCCCAACTCTTGAGTGCTCCCACATCCTTTTGTATCTCTTCTTACCCTCCTTTTTACTGACTGTATTCTTTCCCTTCCTGTCTCTACTGGGCCGATATCTACATATTATGTGGGGAAAAACACGGAAAAAACTGACTGTTGTGTTGAAACCAGGACAGTAGAGATGCAACAAAGAGTGTCTTCAACAGTGTACTGTAGTGAAACTGTGAACCGGATCAAATAAGGCACCTGAAATTTGGATCAGAGGAACGTCAAGGCTCTTCGAACGTACATGTAAAGAGCCTTGAACACTCGTACATGAGAGTCAATTTGGGTCTGAGCTCCTCTCTGTCTTTGAAGGCTGGTCATGACTTTAGCAGATTATGAAGCCCAGGAGACATGTGCTGCCCTCTGGCCTTCTTCTGTATCTGTAGCTGTCTGTGCTCCTTTATTTTTCTTTCTCTTACAGATGGCTCACGTCATACGTTCAACCTCTTGTCTTGTGAGCTTCATAATGGGATACGACGAGCCATCAATCAGCGCTCGAGTCCGCTCGAGTCACAGGGGGAAGAGGAGGAAATGAGGCAGGAAGAGAGGAGATCACAGGTGACCAATAAGCTCCAGACATTTAACCTTTGATTGGAGCCAAGGAGGCTTTGTAGATAGTGAAGTCGAGTCTGTTATATTTACTGTACTGAACTCAGAAACGCAAATTTGTCTCAGAGGGCTTTACAGTTTACAACATACGGCATCCTCTGTCCCTCTGCATTCAATTTGGATGAGGAAAAACTTGACATAAAAGTTTCAGTTTCTTAAATGTGAGAATAAATTGCTTGGCTTTGTCTTATGTCATAGTTAATTGGTAATTCTATGCATTTGGAGTGACGATTGGATAAAGTAAGCTGTTAGAAGACATGGGCCTAAAGTGTGACAACAAGTAGCATATTCCACTACTGTCTGATATGTCATGGGTCAAACCATTAACTTAGAAGACAAAGTATTCCAGACTCATATCAAGTGTAGTGAGTTAAAGGCCTACAGACAGTAAGATGTACTGAGTTTTCATTTGAACCTTTCAGATTTCATATTGAACTGTAGAATGCCTGTCTGTGTCAACCCCGGCCCCGAAAATGGAAAAAACCAAACACGCATGCTGCATGTTGTCCTTTCCTAAATTACCCTAATTCCTTTATCTACGTCGTCCGCCAGACTGATTGCTGTAATTATGAGCAGTATTATCGCACAGAATCAATAACAAAACAACACGAGGAATCATGGAATCAGGCCTATAAATAGCTCATAGTGGAGAGAGGAAGAAAACCCCAGGATGGGTTGGTTTGCTGTTAGCTGCCTGTTAAAAACAAGCCCAGCATGACTAAGCAAGCCTCACAAGCTTCTTGTAAACAGTGATCAGTGCTTTAGGAATGGCGTCGAGCTAAGCTTGTGTCAGCGCCAGGTGGTGCAAGAGGGGACACAAAGGTACCAGTCTACCAACTGCAAGTAATTCCAATAAAAAAAAATCAAAAGCCAGGTGAGAATATCACAGCGATCCAAAAGCTTGGTCACGTGGGTTCAAGCATCTGTGTGTACAGTCTGTGAGCTCACATCATATTCACAATGGCTTTCATAAATCTACTTAATGGTTAAAATGATAGTAGTCACTTTGTAATGAACATTTAAGGTCTCAGCCCCAGACAGACACTGCTGCGGTGAGCTAAAATAATCAGATAAACAAGGAGGACTAAAATACATACAGACAGGTGAACAAGAGGTGTGTAACAGGAGGACATAAAAACAGACTTAAAATGACACAGTTCAACCACACAGAGGATAGAAAAGTCAAAACAAATGTCAGTAAAACAATAAAACTGGAACTCTGGACATAAACAAAAATTAGGACTGTTAAGAAACAGACTGGAGGAAAGATTGTAAAAGAGCCATAAAAACAGCAGCCGTTCGAGCACCGGTCTGCCAAGTGGTGTCTGCTCTTTATCCAATCACCTCTCACCTCATCTGAGAGGCATAAACTGCCATGCACACACACACACACAAAACACACACCCTGGCAAGGCGAACAAAGTGACTGAGGATAGACTGTGGGATTATGGGATGCTGATAGTGAAAAAAAGGCAGAAAGAATAACAGTCACACAGCAGATATGTGCAGTTTAGGATCTCACAAACCGACTGTACTAATAAGTCATTCCTAGGTTATCCTATATTTACCATAGCTATCGTTTTCCTGAGGATTAACCCCGTCTTTCATACATCATGTGTGTCACTGACATGAGGCATCCCAGCTCCATCATTTCGCAGATGTAGGAATGTGTGAGGAGGATGTTGGATAGTTAAACCCGACATTTGTGTGTCCTAATGAGGACAGAGCCGGTGGGTCGGGGCGATGCCTACTGCGCCAGCACATGACGATGTGCCCGGTAAGACATCATGATGGAGGATGTCATCATTGGTTGTAAGTACAGTTGGATTTCTAGGCGGACACTTTCTGCCACATAACTTCTGTGAACCTAAGCAAATGCCTTCATGACCTCTGAGAAAACCCCTCCTCTCCATGTTGTATAAAATGCAGCAACCGTAATCTCTCTCTGCCCTCTTGCTGTGTGTACGTGGGTGTGTTTGCATTTCTCATTCCTAAATTACAGATCTATTAAAAGTTCCCCCGTCTGACACCATAAATTTCATCTGGACCCAGACTGTCCCCTGGGGTGGACGGTTTGGGAATGGCCCGCTAAGAACAGGATGGGAACACACCGCCCCGTGCACAAACCTCTGACCCCAGAGAGGAATAAAATAAATCAATAAACAACTGGCCGGAAGCCCTCTCTGTTATTCCATATGTCTGTCTGGAAAAACTGGAAACTACAGGACAGTAGGAACCCAAAGAGCAACTGATTAAAACAATAATTTTAAGATAAAGAGGGACATCACAGGAAAACCGATGTCAAGTCTTGGAGGCACGCACCGTCAATCTCTGCAGTGACGTACCCTGTATACTCAGGACACACGTGCAATCTCACAAACTGTCACTCACACAAACATGCCTGTTCTTCAGGGATAATTAACTCTGCGTTTACTCCACTGCAAACAATGTTAATACCTAAAATCTCAGATGGCTTGCCCTCCTGATGGTTGTTTATACTGTATCTCCTCAGGAATAACACTGGAATCTAAACAGAGAGGGCTGCGGTGAGGGAAGACGGATGCAAGGCAGCGTGAACATTTTTCTCTGATGTCATCATTGTGGGACAGAAACACTGACAGCCCCAAACTTCCACAGGAAACATTGTCAGTGGGTGCCCTTACACTCACGCAACACTCAAAATCATGAGTGTCTCTGATGGATTTACAGTATGTGACGTTGGGGAAGCTGGACTAGTAAAGTTCAAGTATGCACGACATCCGACAAAGGATTGAAACTCAAATTAATCCAATAATTATAATAACAATCTGTTTCATGGTGTCCCAGCAAATGATGAAAAAAGACTGCTTGTGAGAGAAATCCTGCGCGAATTCACACCACTGCACGTCTGACCAATCACTGCAGGGGAGAGGAAGCTAAATGTGTCTGAAAGTAGCTTTCCACAATCCCATTAAGAAACCCAATTGCCCAGATTTTGGCTTTGGATTCTGGCTTTTTGCATTCAACCTGCCTGGCTGTCTCTGTCTCTAAGTTCTGCATTTAGATTCCTCTTCTGTTACACGCGAAAAGTGTTAAAGTGTGGAGACAGGCGGTTTCATCCACCGAACAAGCGATTTGTTCAAAGCATACTGACGCCTTTATTTACTGGACATTAGCAGCGGTTGAGTGGTCCTGAAATGATCCGCTTCCTGCATACTACGGAGGAAATGAGGGAAAGAAATGATCAGGAGAATGAAGAAAGAACCAAGGAGAATAATAAAGGAAGCAAAGTTGAAAAGAACAAATGAAGGAAGGAAAGGTGGTGTGAAAAAAGGATGTAGAAGGGCCGAAGGAGAGATGATGACGAATGATTTAAGAAAGGAATAAAAGTAAGAAGTTGAAGGTATGACTGAAATTAAGGAAAGAAAGAAATATAAAGGAAGAAGAGAGGAAAGTAAAAAAAAGAGAACAGAGGCCAGCACGTGAACACTAAAATGTCTGCCCTTTCCCTCAGACTCCCACAATCGGGCTCAGACACTTTGGTGGATTCGGTCCCACTGCTCTACGACCCAGCTCATATGTTTTTCTTGGATACATTTTCTTGGACTCATTTCCTGAAGATCCGCATCCCTCTACATGATGCCCAGAGGGGAAACGGGGCTCAGCTCCCCTGGAGGGGTGCAGGAGATCAGGGGTTAGGGGAGAAGCACGAGGGGCTCCGCTCAGAGGAAAAAGAGGGTCCTCAACTGGATGCCCTGAGGAGGACTCAGGCAGAGTAAATAAACATCTGTAGATGATGTTTAGATATCTATTAGAGTGTGTTTAGATCTCCTGGCTGTAGTCAGGGAGGTTTTTTTTGTAGATCCCTGGCTGGAGGAAAGTGCCCTACTTCTAGTTGACTATTGTGGATCGGAGTGGATATAAAATGAGATGCTGGGAGTTACAGGAAAAGGAAGCAGGCCATGCAGGCAGCAGGTGAAAGAGCAGCATATGAAAAATGACATCGACTGAAGAAATGACCGTGAGAAAGTTAAAATGCTCCAGCCAGACCTGAACCCTCAAGATCTCCTCTGTCGCAAACAAGTTCCTCTGACTCATACCCATAAAATTTCTCATGTGCAACGAGAGAGAGGGAGAGATGACGTAGAGGGATGAAAACTGATGACATTCAGACAAACATCCATCATTTCGTGTCACTTGCTTTGTTTCTCTGCTGCTCTTTGTTTAGAGTGGCTTGGCTGCTCTGAGACCAGTTTATATTAGAATTAATGTGTTTAGACTCTGAACTAATTTCTGAATTCACGTGTGTCATTTCCACTTCGCACGTGCACAAGCGTCTGCCAGAGATCTGACAGCATCCAGACCAGAGAGAGAGGCCTGCTAATGACCAGTGCTTAGACTGAAGTGTCTGTGAGAGTCTGTGTGTGTGTGTGCGTGTCTGTGTGTGTCGAGGATGTGTGTTGAGTATCAAGACTCGAGGGGAGGATCCCAGGCTGAGAACAGAACAGCTTGGACCCTCCAGCTATCCCAGGGGTGTCTGGGGCCCGACACCTGTGCTATTGCCTCACGTTAGAGGAATGAGACGTCTCAAGTCTGCGGTCTGAGCACATGTGTGTCTAAACAGGACACAGCTGCAGCCTGCGTGTATATGTGTGTGTGAGAAAGAGTGAATATGGCGCAGAGTCTCAGATGAGGTGTCGCCCTCACCTCAGAGACCAACCACCTGTGTGCCTGTTTCGTGTGTCTATAATGAAGTCCATCGTGGGTGTGTTGCCTCTCTAATCCCACCGTTACGTTCATCACTGTCATTATAATGCCGTTACAGCTTCCATACAGTCGATCGCCCAGCGTGCAGCGGCCTGCTGTTTAGAAAAGTCCACTAAGGACAACTCAATTTCCTCAGTGAAGCTGTTCTCTGACATTGTACATCACACCCATGGGCACGAAGGTATGTATATTGAATTATATATGGAGTTTAACAGTCTGAGAGGCCTCATGAGCTGTGATGAAGTGCGAGAAAGTTAGTTTATATTTCTTTTGCTTTGTGGATTTTTCATTAGGATTTGTTATTCTGATCCAAAGTAGGTTTCACTGATAAAAATCATACAGTAAAAACAACATTATCACATGTAGCGGTAACAATAGAAATAACAATCAATGTGCTAGAATGACTTGTTGATTGGGTCTGTCGGCATAAAATAAAATAAATTAAACAATCCCAACAATTACTTGATTCATTAAAACAGAACTTATACAAAAATGGTCTGGCTCTGTGATCTGGCTTTTATGCTGAATGTTTTGCAATTGGAAAAACTACAGCATCGTGTCCGTTTTGCCAGTGGCCGACCCAGGATGTTCAAGGAGCGAAATTTTGTCCTCTCTAAGGTCACCCAGCACGAAACGTAATCACATTTTGTTTGGACAGCCCTCAGCACGAGCAGACTTCCTGGTAACACGCAATCGTAAGCTTGGCATAATGGTTACATTAAATGTCAGGTTGATGCTTCGCTGACATACCACACAAACCAATGCTTATTCAAGAGATCACCAAAATAGTTACAATTCATTCTGAGGAGGACACGAATGTCTGAAGGACATCTGTACCAAATTTCATGCCAATCCAGTCAATAGTTGTTGAGACATTTCAGTGATGAACCAACAGACCACCATCTCTATCCGTCAACTCACACAACAAGCAAAGCTATTATGTGTATAGCGCTTTCTAAAACATCATTAAAAAGTGATTTATTGAAGTGGGTTTAAAAATCCAACACCACACAGCCATGAGAAAAAACAAGTAGGGCAAATGAGGTTTATAGTCAAATACCCAGCTGTGATCTTGGCCCTGACTAGTATGGACTGCAGCCATTCACATTAGTGTTAGGGATACCCATGAAATCCTCAGGGTCTCTATCTGCACCCACCGGCCCATCCAGCTGGACCGGCCCACAGGCCAATTTTGCCAGCCTGGAAGAGTTTTTTTGAATTTCCCACAAAAGGATGCAACACCCACTGAGATTCCAGCTGCTACAGATATTCCCTGATAGTTTGCAAGGGAGCAAATCAGGGCAGACGTCATGCATGTTCAGGGTTCACTGACTGAATAAAGGGCACCTTAGGTGACACTGAACTTATGGGTATTACTGGGTATACATGTAGGTTATAAGCTGATATACCCAGTTCCAGCAAGATGAAGAGGACAGTCTTTTAGCTTGATCTTCACATATTACACAACATTTTCAAAATGAAGTTATGCTCTTCCACTGTGTGGCCCAATCCCTCCTCCTGAGAGGAAAGTCTGTACTGAAAACATGTCTTTCTCAGAAAAGTGGAATAAATATGAGGGGACTTAGAGGAGATCTAATTGTTTCCTCTGCAGCCGGCCCCCGATGTAGGTTTCACAACAAGGCCTGATGGGGAACACATGGCGTTGCAGTGGTGACCCAAAACTCTGGTCAAATTTTTCCTACAACCCTCTTTGTGGACCAGAACATTTCCTGACTGCTGTCTGCAAATCAAATACATACATCCCAGCGGAGGTACAGTGTTAACACCTTATTTAACAGACGTTCCTGAGAAGACAGAGTTGATTGATGTGGAATACATGGTGTGTGTCTGTATGTGTTAATCAACGAGACGGAAAAAAGATTGAACTGGAAACAGGAGGGGTCCAACAGGAAACAGTTTGAGAAATGGGGGGAGGCGTGTGATCGGACATAAAAGCGGCCATATTCCTCAGTGATCAATTACTGTATGTGTAATTCAGCGTCCCATGAGGCAATCCTAGCCACAACATGAAACGGAATACCTCAGGCTTATTCTTCTCATCACAGTCTTTGTTCATCGTTTGTCCTCGGTTTGTTCACACCATGTGCTGGCTGATGATTACACAGTCGGGCTCCAGATGGTAACACAAGGCCAGTGTATACTAAGTTGCATAAATACTGCAGTACTGAATGACTGTACTGGGGTGCAGTGGTTTGTACTGACTGGTGCGGAAGTCTAATTTCTTTCTCGCTGTAGAATAGATGGATAGAAGGTGATGATGACATCACCGAGATCAGTTACAGTGTTGTGTCCGGCTGCCCTCATCGTTATTTTGCTATAGAGGGAATAAAGGCTTTGGCTTGTTTGTATTTCTTTAAACCAGTCACCACAGTCACAACTGACCAATCCACCAAGTCCCACACCCCTTAGTTACCGTTGCTAAATTGGACAAGCTTGACAATAAGACACATGGTGACAAGAGGTAACTGAAGGACATATTCAACATGTTAAGTTCTAAAACATGACTGGTTTTGAAAATCCAACATTAAAAAAGACACAAAACTCCAAAATGTCCCAACTACAGTAGCATGCACACATCAACAGTCCTGTATACAAAACAGGAATTTACAGTTGCCAAGCTATGATTGGTCAATTGCTGTGCTGAGGAGGATTTCAGTGAATGGTTAATAATCTTTTCAAAGACTGAGGTACTTTATAATCACTTCATTTTTAGTAATAATATGTCCATTTGTGTGTGTGTGTCCCTTTAGGTTTGCGCAGATGTGTGTGTAATAGTGTGTGTGTGCGTCTTTTAAAAAGAGATGCTCCTTTGTCGGCAACAACAATAGTCCTCTTGTTCCTAAACAGCAGCCATCATCTTAAAATGTGAGAGTGAGCCTTTTATAGGCTTCTTAAGCCGGACCACAGCTGGGTGCAGGACGGCGGGTCAAACTTGGCTTTGACAGTAATGTAATGGAAAAGAAAGAGACGGGAAAAGAATTTCTTTTGATTGTGGAGGCAGACGAAGAAGTCATTGGAGAAATATGATGTGATCATGTGGTGTTCATTTTGTTTTTAAGGGTTTGTTTTATGTCTGAGCTGTGCTGTATGTGTCTGTCTTCTTGTTTGTTTCTCCCACGATCCCACATCACTTGCATCTTCTGTTTTGTTTTGATTGAGAACCCTAGTGGCAGAAATGATATACTTCACATTTTAAGCTGCTGAAATAATTTTGGTTCCAATAGCAATTGATGTAAAGATTGCGCATTATATAGCGATGAGCCAACAGCAATATATCACTGCAGAGCTTCTCAACTTCTCATTGATTTAGTTTCAACATTCAGCCGGCAGCATTGTTCAGTAAGAATCCTTACACCGCCAAGCACCACACAGCAGTGAGCCAAAGTTAGTAACTTTCTGGTGCAACATTTAGCAGCTAAAGAGCCAGATAGTTGGTAGAGACCAAAATTGAGCCAAAAGACAGTAAATGTTGGATTTGTCACGCGGTCAGAACTTCATGTGAATGACACTGGCGTTCCTTATCTGCTGGATCTGTAAACTGCAACTGAGAGGGCGGGCTTGTGCCAATGACGACAGTTAAATTCCTTTCGAGTGTAATATCGTGATTATACAATGGTTACTAACAAAATAAAACACATAATCATAATAAATCTATATTATGGGGCAATTTGTTCTCAAAATACAAAACATTTTGCAAGAGTTATCCCCGTTACCCTGAAAATACATCAAGTCTGACTAATAAATGGAAAATAATCAGTCCTGTGAGAAGACTCGTACGTAATGAATTCTTGTTTACTACTCCATCACGCAGGCCTACCCTCAGTATCTACAACAGAGAGGTCAGCCAGCCAACTTGAGATTATGTTGAAAAGCTAATGCTTTAAAGAGATCATGGGAAGTAACATTTGTAGTGATGAGCTGGCTGTGCTGATTTGATCGTTCCTTACCAACATTTGCCTGGTGCATTATGTATTCACACACACAAACAGCTGGTCACTGTCTGTTTGTCTAAGCTTCTCCCCTACCGCTCCCCTGCATTAATTTTCACACAAGACAAAGCCAGCCTGTGATCCCCACTGAATTCCTCTTTCCAAAAATCCTCCCGTCCAAGGGTTTTAGTGTTAGCAGCAGGTTTTTGCTTTCCTCCCCTGACTTCCCTTGACACACTGCTCCACAGTTGGTGGTTCTTCCTGGGCCTGGTCAGGGTCAGGGTCAGGGGAGAGGGACTACTGGAATGGATGAGGCTCCTGATTGCAGGGCTGGTTTGAGGGGCTTACAGAATGAAGGCTGCCATTACACATTATGCCTTCTGCTGATATGTGAAGCTACAAGCAGGCCTGCTGTCAGTGTCTGTAAATCCGTTCACTGATTTATTTTATCTCTTGACAATTAGCTTCCATCAGGGGAGATTAATCATGTTTGAGCAAAGTTACCGATCGCAGATGGGGATGCAGCTCTAATCAGAGGAGTTCAACCTGATTTAAGTTAGAGAATTACCATTCTATGCACACAATGCAAGGCCTGAATGCCTGCAGAGACGGAGAGAAAGAAAGGGTTGCTTCACCACGAATGTCATACATTTTCGAGTTTTATGAGTTGCTTTTGTAAGCCCAGGGGTTACAAAGTGTCCTCAGTGTCTCAAGGTCAAGATCCTGCAAACAAAGCCAGAACGTGGAAACCCCATTCACAGGGCTTCCACCCTTTAGTGAAAAACACACTCTGAGGACTCTTTGATCTGTTTCAAATCTACAGCATTCCTCTCTGTGCCGCTATCCTGTCCCTGAGCAGACAGGAAGGTACATGATAGTCATGGGTACTGGGATAAAGACTGTAGGTATGGACTTGTTTTCATGGAACAAGGAAATCTTTGCCATTTATAGACACATCCAAACACACAGACGATCTTGTTCCCACAAAAACAGAGAGCGTCTACATTAAAAAAAGATCAGTGGGCTGTCATTGTGCTCGGCTTCCTAGGACGTGTGTCATTTCCTGCCCTACATCAGCTGTGAAGGCTTTTCCCATGGTGGAAAGGACAGCATCGCTCCATCTGAAGAGTGTCTGTCATGGTTTCCCTGCCATGTCCACTGCCTGTTTTCATGTTTTCTTTATCTCTCCATCACCACTGTATAGGACGAGGAGAAACAGTGAGCTCACGCAGAAGGACGCTGGCATTCTTTAAGCCGCAGTGTCTTTTTCTCTATAAAACCCGGCGCCACTCCTCATTTCTCAGAATTGACGACGGAAAGACTTGCAGCACAAAAGACAGCATTGATCTGCTAAACATGTTTTCTGGTGAGGATGCTCAGTTCCTCACGCTGCCCTGGCCTTTCATGCCTCAGAGACCACAAACTGCTGTGTTTTACTGCACCACCCACCTTACAGGACCTGGATTTCTTATTTCATTTGAGCACACTTTACCTTCTTCGTATAGATGCCAGCTCTGATTGTGAACTACTTCAAATGTTTTATGTGCGTAATATATTCTGTGCTCCATTTCGGGGTGCTTGTTCTCCTTTTTATTACCAAAATTAGGAGTACAATCCACTAATGATGCAGAAGAACAATGAGGACTTTTGGAAGTTAACAGTGATATTTTTCTGCACGCCTGCGTTGCGCTGGTTGCCAGGGGAGTGGGTGGTAATGCTGAAGAGTCAGCTTGCCAAATCTCTGTCCCTCCTTCCCCAAAGCAGAAAACCCATGGAATGAATATATATAATCCCTACCAAACAATCAGTTCCATTCTTTTACTCTCTCCCTCCCTCTCTCTCTCTCTCTCTCTCACGGTGTCTCCGTCTGTGTCTCGTCTCTTTACGGATTTATATCCACACTAAACATCTCACTTTCTCCATCACAGTGATGATTTGAGAAAATGAAGCATGAATATTCAAGTATTCATTCATGAAGTTACTTGCTTGATATCTTAGAATTAAAATCTAGATGATTTTTTCAGTACTTTCACGATAGCAAAACGAAAGAGACATCCCAGAGCAGCTGAGAGTGTTGCCAGGAAACAGCAAATATTAACTAGCATACAACTGTTGACATATTTTAAACTGACAGTAGAAATCTCATCTCCGCTTCCCGCTAAAGAAAACCCTGCCTCATTTTCATCGTCTCATGGAGAGACACCTACTGGAAAATAAAACGTACTGCACATTTTAAGTACGGCAGTGTTAGCAGCTGATTGCCTATTAGCACATCCGACAGACACAAAGCATTAGCATTTATTTGAATTAAAAGTTTGGACACAATGACAAAGCGGTTCAACTAAAACAACCCTGTTAGCACGTCGAGCAGCCTCACCAAGCTGCGGACACGTCTGCAGCCACCATTTACCCATTAACAACCTTCAGCTAATCACCACAGCTGTGTCACGTCTCAGCCAATCCCGACAGCTGCTAAGGATCAGTTTGACCCATTCAGCGACGTGCTCATCACAATGACTCTCCTCGGGGGAAAGATTTGGAAAGTGAGGAGACGGACATACAGCAGGAGAGACAGAGGGGTGGAAACATCTGTGAGAATCCATCTTGCTTTCCATTGTATTCACAAACAAATCCATTAGTTGGGGAATGCATATGAGGACAAAAAAGCTGTCGGATCAAATTATGTGTGAGAATTTACAGCTTTAATTTGCATGCAATAAGTCAAAGACACCAAGTGACAGACTAAAACAAAGAAAAACTCATACTGCCTGGCTCTGAAAGTAACATCTTATCTTATAGTTACAAATGGTTTAAGATGTGTGAGAGACATGTTAATCTTTAGCACACAAATAATGCCAAAGTTTCACCGTTAATGAAAGATATTCACTCTCTTGGCACTGTCATTATCCCTTTGTCACTGAATGACTGAAACCCTCCCCTGCAACCGACGCAGAGGAAGAGTGAGACAGAGAGGCGGAAGAGAAAAAGTAGTCTGCGGACCCTGCCATCAGACTTTGGCATCCCTAAGATGTGGAATGTGGAACTTCCTCTCTGCGTAGCTCCTTACAGGGTTTCCTGTATCCACAGAGAGCGTGCAGGGCGAAGGTCAGACCTACTGTAAATTCTCAGTACATGCCAGACTACAGTTGCTGGACCATTCCTTCACCTCTGTAGTTTTAAAGAATTCCTCCCACAGGACCAGCTCTTGCTAGTAAATGGGAAGTTTTATTAGAGTCCATTCCAGTCGTTGAGTTTACCACATCACACATCTGAACTGAGAAATGGTTCCTATGAGCACTTTTTACACAAGAATGAAAAACCTGCAATAACTGGTTAGTTTATGCTCTTTTAAGTTTGCCTTTGAAATATAAAAGTAGCATTACTTAAACTATTGTTTATATATCTATATTGTTTTGTACATCCCTTTCACTTGACCCTTTTACTGATATTTTTATTTACCCTGTATGGTCTGACACGCAACATTCACTGTACATTCTGTTGGATTCATCTAACCATGATGAACTTGGGGAGCAAATCTCTTAAAGGTACAAAATGTAAGAGCTGGCCATCTGTCGAATTCTTATTCAAATAGCGGACAGCATATCACCTCAGTAACTGGTAGTTGCTACTTCCTGTAGTTAGTTAGCTCGGTTTGCCGTGCACCTAGCAGACCAAACGGTGAGCTTGGAGCACTCAGGAAGTATTGGGGCCTACACCACCAGCTCAAGAGCTTTGGAAAAGAATGATCTGGGGCTAACTGGTTAGCTTGCTAACTATAGTAAATATCTATAAACTATATATAAAATAACATTCAAGCTGTAACTTCCTTGTATTCTTTGGAAATGTTCATTTTTAATGGTTTCAATACAAATTCTTACATATGGCATCTTTAAAGAAGATAGTAGTAAATAAAAAACAAGTGGTGAACACACACTGATTATGGAGAGTTTTAGAACAAATGTTCAAATCAATATACCAACTCTTTCAAAACCTGGCGCCTTCATTACCCACAATGCAACTTAGCCACTGAGTGACATCAATGGAGGCAATATATCAGATTACATGCAGGTCCTCTGGACCCACGAAAGGCTTTATACTCCTTTTTTTACATTGGTAGAGAAAAGCACAAAAAACACACTTTAATGTGTAAAGTTTGTGGAGTTAACCTTTAACCGTACTCCAATTATTGTCCAGATGTTCTTCCCTGCTTAACTTACATGCACAGTACAGCACAGTTTTGCAGCTATGCTTGATTTGCCAAAAAAACTTCTTCTCTATGTCCCTGTTCAATTTTGTTTATTTCCACTCTTTAACATGTGTGGACGATTGTTGTGGAAAGCAGGCGTTGGCTGTCTGATTCTAAAAGTTAAAAAAACTTTTAGGATGTGGAACCCCCAGTACAACACTCAGAAAAGCTGTTTGATGGTCTGGCCAGCACGTGTCTGAAGCAGAAAGCCTTCAGTCGTGCAGAACCTCCGTCCCTTTCTCTGAGCTTGTTATCTCAAGATGTTTAGTCTATGTCTGTGTCCTGATTTCACGCCCCTGGTCCCTCGCTCCTCTTTCTGTCTTTATTCTACTTCCTAATGGGTCTCCCACACTCCAGACGCCCTGACCCCCTCTTTAACAGACGTTAATGGTGTGAGTTTCATCACCTCAACTGTACTTTAGTGTGATAAGTATTTCTAACTCATGAATTTCAGCAGCACACTCTTCCATATGGCTGCATGCCCATGTCAGACTCATACAGTCACATGATCTCATATATTCACATTGCATTGTTGTGATACTTTAAAGTCCTTCCAGAAGGCTTAAGGCCATGATCACACATGGTGAGCTATTAGCCAGTTAACATAAACAAAGTTAATCAAATCATGGATGCTATCAATGTTCTATATTGTTTTCTTACTGACAACGAATTCCATAAAAAGACCAAAACTAACAATGTGTTACTCAGACTTCCCAACCCTGTCTGTGGCACTCAGCCCCAAGTCAGACAGAAGAAGTAAATGTTTAAAAGTGCTTCATTTTTAGCAAAAGGCTACATAACTTCCTAAGTCAGCTGGACACTGTAGTCTTTAGCAAACATCACTCACACAGGATTAAACAGGGAATTTGTTGGGGACTATTTTCAGTCGTGGACTCATAAACAATTTGTGCACTTTTGAGCCTTTTACATCAACACAGACAATCTTTGCTAGAAGGATCAATTCATCATTGATTTTGGTCTCTTTATAGGATGTGGGGCCATTTTTTATATGACATATAGAATTAAAGGAGACATATTATGCTCATTTTCATGTTTATAATTTTAATTTAGGTTACTAATAGAATAGTTATACATAATTTAATGCTCAAAAACATGTCAGTTTTCTCATACTTTCTAGTGCTGCAGCACTGTATTTCTCCTTTGTCTGAAATGCTCTGTATCTTTAAAGGGATAGTTCAGGTTTTTTTTGAAGTGGGGTCATATAAAGTGCATATCTATAGTCGGTCTGTTCCCTACCGTAATTGCTGATCAGTGCAGCCTCAGTTTGGAGAAGCAGAGAGCCGCTCCAGCCCAGACGCTCAGCTTTGTACTGCAGTGAATGGAGTCGGGAAAGAAAGGGTGGTCTGACAGCGACGTAAAGTGGTGTGAATTTTTTCTATACAACGTACACTTGAACTGATATAGATTTTTTTAGGTGGGCCTTGTTTTAGGTGGTTAAAATTTGCTTTGCATCTGGACTCCGTTTACTGCAGTACAAAGCTGAGCGTCTGGGCTGGAGCGGCTCTCTGCTTCTCCAAACTGAGGCTGCGCTGATCGGCAATCACGGTAGGGAACAGATCGACTATAGATATGTACTTTATATGACCCCATATAAAAAAAACGGAACTATCCCTTTAAGGCCCCTCCTCCCAAATACCCAGTCTGCTCTGATTGATCAGCCTACACACGCCTGAGCCCGCACCTCAAAAAAAAAACAGAGCAGCTGTGCTAAATCGATTCTTACTTGCCAAACTAGCCTCTAAGCTTAAATTATGCCTGTAAGACATGGTGACGTAGTGTGATGTCACAAAGTCACAGAATTTGAGGTGGCAACACTGACTTCTGCGGGTGTGGACTTTGACCATTTTCTAGCTTTCAAGATCTTTTACATGCACAACAACCAAAAACAGAAAAGCATAATAGGTCCCCTTTAAGAAACTTTGCAAACATGTCAGGTTCTTTCAGCTCTGCAAATGTTTTTTGTAAATATTAGCACATTGTACAGGGTTTGACAGGCTGAGGTCTGTAAAAACTTTAAGCACTACAATTTGAGCTAGTAACCTAGTCACTGAAATTAGGGAGCCTCATGTGTGATCATGACCTAATTTGGTATTTAGATTGAAAACCAATAGCTGGTTAAAGACAGAAAAGAGAGAAAGACAGGGGTATTTAGAGCTGTAGTGACTGTAAGGGACAGTCGGGGACTTACCCTGGCACCCTTCTCTGGGAAACATTGACATCCTCCGCTGCAGTCTCTTCCTCCACAGGGGCCACTGTGTTTCTTCCCACCCTGTCAGACAGAAAAACAGACAACATGAAGGTCAGAGATGGGCTATTGGAGGTTAGGTGAACAGATGTCACATATACAGGAAACAGCAACACTTGGCTGTCCACTTCATTTGCATAAACACAGCAGAGATGTGTGTCCATGTGTTGCTGCTTGCGTTCCGCTTTGTGCATCAGATGGGACTCAGGGTGGGGTAAACTGTTGTGTCCTGTAGGTGAGCCCGCCTGTGTTTGTGTACACTACGGTTTGAGAATACTCGTGTTGTTTATGCATGCAAAGTGTGTGAGATAGTTTGCCGCTTTGTCTGTGTTTGCTGGCCTGGATGTGCAGAAATTATGCCTCGGATGTGGCTCGAATGACTCATAACGGGGACATAACGGATAGCTGCGTGGCCATGAAAATCCCATTCATCACGTAGGCCAGCGACAATTTGTCTTTGGATGTCTGCATACCAGCAAAACCACCCACCATCACAAGCCTGTGATATCTGTGCTAGACGCGACACGAGCACACAGAGCCAGTCAGGGGTCAGTGCAGAAATGACACAATCAAAGGGAGCAGCCTCACAAACGGGGTTCCCCAACTCACAGGTCAGAGGTGTCGGGACCCTGAGCTAGCTGAGATAGTTGGAGACATAATTGAGACAGAAAAGACTTGGGTTTATGTGTTTCAAATTAAAGGAACAATCCATCCAAAATAAAAAAAAAATGTAAATCCTTATGAATGCTGTGAAGCTCAAGAAAGGTTTTGCGGACTACAAAACTACAACTTTCAGCACGGGGGTTGATAGTTCTCTTCCATTCTGTCTCAGTTAATTTCTCCATCATCTCAGCTAGCTTGGACTATCAAACTATATAAAATCATAGATAAATCATTAAAATCCAAGCTGAACCCTTTGCCTTTCAGATGTTGTGCCACAACCACATTTCTGACTCATCAGAAGCGAGACTATTTGAAGTGTCGACACAACATAACGTATTGAGCTCCAAACCTTCACTCACAATGCTGTAAAACAGATGCACTTCATGATATTAGCTCCAATTCATTGCTGGAATTAAGGTTCACCGATCCAGATGTTCTTTTTATAGATTTGTGGGTTAATCAGCGACTCTTTAGACCCTCCAGCACTGTTTCCATGCATATTTACATGTTTACTTGAATAAGTGGAAACAACACTTCTGCATAGTTCACTACGTTCCGTTGAACTTTTCACAACCGGGCCTGAGAGTGAATAATGATGAAACACAGGCACAAAGAGCAAATAGCACGTTTCGGGAATCGGGTGAAAAGGTCCTTCAGTGGCCTTTTAATTAGCATGTATGAGTTAAACTGTGACTACAGACATGCAGAGTGGCTCCATGTAGCCGGTCATGACGTCTCTCTCTTGTGTCCACCAACGTCCTCCACCTACACAGCCATACCATAGCCTGCTTAGGCAGCGAATGCCTCACTGTCCTCCTCTCTCCCTTGTTAAAAAAAATCCCAACGAGCACTTTATGCCTACAGTGTCTACAAAACACCAGATCAAAAATCAGAATAATTCTCCCTCCTCACTTTGACAGCGGATCCCAGCGGCCTCTCCCTCACAATGACCACATTGAGACCCTCATCAAACACAAAGACCTTCTTTTACTATAGAGACGGCGTCCTTTAATGATCCCCTATCTCCACAGCACAAAAGACCCTCTTCCACTCCCTTATGGAATGCACAAGGCGGCATTTTTCTTGGTTAACTCTCAGTGGATCTGAGGGCTTCCTTTCAGACCGCTGTTTGATATAGCTGAGACATGCAATGATGGGTTTAACTTAGCCAGCACGCCATGGTGGCACACTTACTCAGTCCACAAACACCATTCTTTAGTTATATCTCTAACTGCGAACTGATAAGTCAAAGGAAGGCATATCCAAACCATGACTCCTCTGCAGGGTGAATACCTTTACGATATTTTCAGTTTCAGGAGGGGACACACTAGCAGGTCACATCATCACAATAAGGATGTAACAGTCACGCCATGACCTTTCTCCACAATGAGGTGATGTCCAAAGCACGGACAATAGACTGCGTCATCTCCATATGGACACACAAAGGAATGGAGGAATAACTCCCATAAAGGCAATTACACATTCTGGAGCAATGCACCAATCAATCCAACATCACAGTTTACAGGCTCAAAATAGCTGACGTCTGTTTTAGCAGAAGACAATAGGACTGTGCTACAGTATCCTGTTTTCTCCACCCACTGTCACAATGACCCACGCTTTGTCAAAGTCACCTTTTCCACAGCTACTGTACAGTACACCTTGGGAACAAATTGGATTATAATATGTTGTTGCAGGAGAAAAAATATGTTCCAAGATCCAAAATCCTATTTCCTGTCTTTGTCGGGTCCTTTAACACTCATATTCCGGTTCATTTGGTTGTGACCAAAGAAAATACATCGTTGTGTTCTAGTTCTGGCCCTGATTGTGTTCACACTGATAAATAAACCAAAAGCTTTGAGTTGAAGTCAAATGGACTCAGTGCTAACTTAACTCCGGACAGTTTTGTCATCTTGAATCATCAGAGCTACATTACATGGGCCCACACAGAGAAATCAGCTCTGCTGAAGTCTGACAATGACGTGCGTTAGAGCCGGAGAACACCTTAAACATGCATGGCAGAGGGAGTCCCCGAGGATCAGGATTGAAGAACACTGTTCAAAGCAGTTCTGGTGACTACATTACCCACAATGCAACTGCACCTCTGACAGCCACTGCGGTGAGGCCACATTCTCACAGGGGGCACATGCTCTGTCAACTGAGCTACTGGGGCACTCCAATCTTGGAAATTTATATTTTTTTCTTAAAATATTACTCCCCCTGGCTCAATAATCCTTTTTTAAAAAAAATTTTTCTACCTACAATGGCTCTAATAAGCTGTCATAGATCTCAGTTTGCTAAAAGGTTCAAGTGTGGTGTGAAAATAATAGCAGACCCACATTGGGATTTTGTGATAGAAGATAAACTAAACTGCTATTTAATCCACTTGATGGTGGAATAATGAAATGAATGCATAAGGTCTTGACCAAGTGAACAAAACTACAGGTATATAAGTCACTTTATGGTCTGTCCAGACAAAAAAAAACAGCTCAGAGAGGGATTTTTAACCATGTTCCACATTAGATCAAGGACCAGCAGATCTAGTCGTAGTGAGACAAGATGGATGGATGAATCCAGACCACCTAAACACCACAGCGTGGGGTCCTGCAAACTGTTGCCATAAATCGGACATGTACTGGATGTAAAGCTACAGTGACAGAGAACTGGCCCTCAGTCTCAACACACAAACCGGAACACTGCACCAGATTCAACATTTCATCTGAGAGCCAGAGAGACATGCAGGGAGGCAGAAGATACATCACAGTTGTCGGCTGGTGGAAGTTAATATCCGCCATAGACGCATATATGAGCTGCAGCGTCTCCCTTTTTATATAAAGACCACATTAATAATATCTGTAAAGACCAGAGAGGTATTAAAAGTATAAAAAAGAACTTGTTCTAATTCCTTTGTTATGAGAACTGTCAGACAACAGTGTATATGATATGAAACAATGTCCATGAACCAGGTCAGCTCCTCAGATCCGGTTCGCTGTGATTCATCTGTGGCTTGTCGTTTATAGTACGCCTCTCCACTGTTGATCATCCTTTATGTCCTGTGAACTACCTTCAGTCATCTGAGGGATCCTCTGTGGTCATCTGCTCTACTTCAAAACCGCCCCCTCCTCTTCATATACTGAATAAATTAACCTGTGTATATGTATACACGACTCAGACCACACATGCAGATAGAAACAAAAAAGATTTCCAGAGAGGATAGGTTAGAAAAATAGGCCCAGTCTGTCCAAGAAGCAACATGCTGTTTTCCCCTCAGTCCAGCCCAGTGTGGTGACTCTTGAACCAAAACCAATCCGTCTCTTGCCAAGTTCCCCAGTTCTGAAGCGGTTGTGTATGAGTTTATCCATCACTTAAAGCAGAGCTACAAGGTGAGAAACAATGAAGATTTTTTTTCATCAGGAGGAAATAAACCATTTCCTTTAAAGAAGTAGAGAAACACATTTGTTTGTTATCTTAGAGTTCAGGGAGTTCCTACAGTGCCCTATGCCCACACCCTGTGTTTGTGCAGTGGCATCTACTGTATAAACAAGCTACTAAAACGCAATGTTTTTATATGCTCCATCTACCTGTCTTGGACAGTGCTTCCTTTTATAACAAACTGATGTGCTGTGTGGAGATAACCTTTAGTTTGACTTCTTAGAAGTGGTCAGATTAATGCCTTTCCTAATGAGGAATGTTGTTTTTGTTGCCTCCCTGTTCTTTATGGCTGCACTGGTGCCTCGCTCCGAATGTGCACCGACTCCTTTATTGTACTGTACAGTAATGAAATATAACCAGCTGGGTCAACAGAACTCTCTCTCACGCTCACTCTTTCTCTATTTTTATTAATGCTGTTAGAAAAAAAAACAATGTAGATTTTACGCTGCTCTGGTGAGTTCTGGTCATTCAATATTTTTCTTTTACAACAGAATAATTTATTGGATACTGTCGCTTCAATATGCTGATATTATACAATAACACTCAGCGAGGTGACAATAATGAGACAATAATGGACAAGTTTTCTCTGCAGAGTTCATTATTTTCTGTGTCAGGAAATTTGTAAGAATACATGAGGGCCTCTTTCTAAAGCCCTGATAACCAGTAAAGTACCATGTCACCTCAATATGTTGTGGTACGACTTAAAACAATAATGTTCCTATAGCAAGTTGGCTTCTATGTGGAACTGAGAAAATGAATTACAGAAAGAGACTTGAGTCAGTATTACAGAGGCAACGTAACAGGAAATTAAATCAGTACCAGTCAAAAGTTAACTCACTGTTCTAAATCGGTATAAATGCAGTTAAATCAATTTCATCTGCATAAGTGAATGGTTCAAAAGTTTGGGAAACAGACTTAAACTGCTTTCTTGCTGAGCGTTAGATAGAAAGTTAATATTATGCTAGCAGCTAGTTAGCTTAGCTAGCATAAAAAATGGAAATGGGGGAACAGCCAGCTTAGCTCTGACTAAGGGTAACAAGATCTAACTCTTCAGCTCACAAATTAACACTTAATATTTTATTTGTCTGATACATACAAGAAGTGAAGTGATAAATATCAATAGATTGATAGGAGAAGTGTTAACGTAGGTTTACATGATGGACTGTTTCTTGGGAGTTGCCTCCTCAATACTCCGCCTGTTGCCTGGCAACCTCAACCTGACAACATGACTACAGGAGGAACTTCCACCAAACAGTGGTCATAGCTCCCAAAATGTCAAAGTATTCATCCGACCAAAGCAACAATACCCATGATCAAATGCTGTCTAACTGGGTCTATATGGACTTATAGTGGAGATTAAGCTGCTGACTGGTGATGTGCTTCAAGTGTCCCAATATATGTCAGTTAATCTGAGATGAGTGATTTCCTCCAGTTTTTTCCTTACAGATTGAACAGGAGCATCTCCTTTTGTCTTGTGGGTTTTGTGCTGGTGTGCTATCTTCTCCAATCAATCTATTCATATTTTCTTCTCAAGTTTGCCCGAGTTCAGTGAGATGTCTTTATGTAACGTGTTTTGTCAATCATCTGCCAAAAACCCAGATGATTTGTAATTGCTTTTACCATGTGAGTCTGTGTGTGTGTGTGTGTGTGTGTGTGTGTGTGTGTGTGTGTAGGTGTGTGTGTGTGTGTGTGTGTCATCATGGAGACCCCTGTTGTAGCAGGAACTACCACAGAAGCAGTTTTTGGTACTTTGAGGTGTTCATATTTCAGTTTTTCTGCAGACAGAGTTTCATCAATACGATAGCATCACAACCGCGCGAGATGCCGTCTTGAAGCCTCACAGATGTGTAGCTGAGACCCAAATGAAGGCTCTGGTCCAAACCGTGAACACTGAATAGCCATGTAATAATGCAGTAACGACTCCTCATTAGTCGTGTTTCACAACATCAACATGTTGACGTGTGGCTGGTGTGGTGCCATAGTTTCAGTTCTATGACCAAATTATCTATCAGTCAGTCTGTTTTACTGTACCACCATCATCCAGCACACTCCGACCTGTTAATGGCTGGTTTGTGTAGAATCGTCTGTGGTCAGCTGAGTCACTGTGGTCTACGCCCTATCTGTGTTGTGCACACAGTGGGTTAACCACAGACATAACTACTTCCTAACACTTCCGGCCAATGTCTCAATGTGCCAAAATCAACACAGCATCTCAACCACAAGAACAGGATGATGATAAAACCAAAACAGACAAAAAATGCAGACAAAACATACTGAGGGCAAATTATAAATACAGATGCAAAGGACGACACACGGCTGTGGCCTTCAGCTACAGTAGAGTCGGCTAAACTCAAGCAGCCCAAAACATCATGGGACGATTTATGGTTTTCCAAAATGATCGGGAACCCACATAAAGATGACCACAATAATTAGACAAAATGGACCCATAATCACTACATGGTTGAACGAAAAGGACAAATGCCACCTAGAGAGAGAAACAGATACATCTACTTCAATATAACCTTAAATAGGTCAGTGCAGATGCGTAAAAGAGCCATGAATGGAATCCAGGAAAATGCATCACGAAGCCTCTTCCCTATAAAATTAAGTAGCATAAAACACACACGCACAGAGGAGTCCATGATGTCGACACACAGCTGCACATTCCACATCTCTCCCGCTAAATTACTCACAAAAAAAAACCTATGATCCCAACAGATTATTTACTGACTGAAAAACATGTTTCAGAAATACATGCAATGAACCCACTGATGGATGACCTTGACTGAAAGAAGACTCAAACATTTCAAAGGAAGTTACCGCTTCCGTCAGTAATCTTCCTCATGAAACCATAATGGTTATTTACAGATCTTAACAAATGTTTGGCCCTCGTTTTTTTACACACAATGAAAGGATAAGATTTCTCATCTGCTGTTGTTCAAACATCCAGGCGTTAACAGATCAACAGTTGTGCCACAGACACATCTCCTGAAAGCTGTCAAGCTGTCCCTCAGGTGACGGCAATGACAAACTGCCCCTTTGAGATGGTTTCTCAGTTTTCACACATGATATGACACAGTCGAGCGTAAACAGTGTTTGTGAGGGACCCCCTCCGTGTGTGAGGTATCAGATGAACACGGATCACAGACTATCGCTGGTCAGGATGAGTGTTTGATCTGAGATTGGTGGTAACACTGTTTGAACCCTTCACTAACTCACACTACGGGGAGGACAACATGGATGAAGCTGAGCAGCGAGATGTAAAATATGGCTTTTGTGATAACGGTAATTAAGACTCTTACGGCCGCTAGAGTCAAAAGAAACTAAATCCCACTACAAGGAAGGCCGTGGCCATAAGTGGTTGATCTGTTGGCAGAGGTTGTCGCTCATCTTTAATGAAAGACCTGACCTGCGGCCTTTCCACTTTGACCTTAGTGAAGAGGAATGTCGGATCCAACTATTGAAATTTGTGGCTGTCACATCCCTCCTATAACCACTTGTCGAACCCCATCACCAACATCATGACATGAAGGCATACTTGGCCTTTCTTCTAGCCCTTTGGAAGAATCCAGGAAAATCCAGTGCAATCAAATTTTAGGTTTCCAGAGTGCTACAGCTGTGAAATATATTTGCTAAAATCTTTACATTTCAAGAGAGAGCTTGCATGTAAGACCACTTGAATCATGATACAAAATGATATTGATTCTTTGGACAAAGATCCAATACTTTCCAGATATCAAAACGTGTGCCACGATATGATTCAGCCGCCCGAGATCGATATAAGAGACGATATCGTCAGCCCATTTAACACAATCATCCATTTTCTCTGCTGCCTGACATCACCTGCATGGTGCTAGCACTGTTTGGATGTTAAGGAAGCAGGTGTGCTTGGACAGACAAGGTGATACGAACAAGCCAGGGGAATTTCTAAATAAAGGCGCATCTTAAAACTGATGATATTGATACATCAATGTTTTCACTTTTACATCAGTCACACTGGATTGTTTACCATTTAAATGATGGAGCGATTCATTTCACCTCTGGCTAAAAAAGGGAATGGTTTTGTGAATGATAACAACAGCAGCGGAGCGGCTGTAGCTCAGCGGGTAGAGCAGGTCGGCTACTGATCAGGTCGCTGGTTCAAATCCCAGCTCCGGGCTGGGCTGAGCTGAGCTGCATGTCAAAGTGTCCTTAGATACTGAACCCCAAATTGCTCCTGATGTGTGGTTGACACCTTGCATGGCGGTCTCTGCCATAAGTAAGGGCCCTGCGATGAGATGGCTACTTGTCCAGGGAGTACCCAGCAAAACCCCCCGCAACCCCATTAAAAAAAGGGATAAAGCGGTAAAAGACAATGGATTGATAATGACAGCAGTCATCTTGCCAACAATAATCTCACCTTTTCTTGCAAGTCTTTCAGGGTTAGGTGGAGGAATGTTGCAATAGTCATGTTAAAATCTACCCAGACAATATTTTCTTTATGTTTATTTGTTTCTGAGCAAAACACACTGGAGTTGCTGGTGTGTCACTTACAGTGGCGGTTCTAGACCAGTTTTAATAGGGGGGCCAGGTGGGGCCCGCCTTTTTGGTTAGGGGGCAAATACAACCCGGAAAAAAAGATAAATCCCTCACTCAGACAAAACAGTGTTTACAATTTCAGCAATTTTGATTGGGTAGTAAACTGCTGAGACACTTTATTTCTGCCTCTCCCCTCAAAACAAAATCATCACAAGAAATCTGTCATTGTATTACTGATGCAGACTCCCTGTCGGGGGGCCACAGGGGGGTCCAGACTCAGAGTTACGGGGGCACTGGCCCCTGTTGGCCCCCCCCCCCCCCCCCCTAGAACCGCCCCTGGTCACTTAGCATCTTAGCAACTTAAAAACACTGCTGTCTGTGTAGCTGAACGTAATGCATCTGTCAAAGAGCATATGGTCAGCTGGACCTATCCGATTGATTCATATGGATGTTCATTATTCTGAGAAAATGGTAATCTAGGAGATAATAGTCATCCATTAAAGATGACTATATGGGCAACTCCTGAGAAAAGAATCAAGAAATATCACTAGAACAATATACCAGGTGTGTTATTTCATTTATATGGCAGTTCAAACTCCAGCCTCTGAGGACAATGTGGTTTAGGAGACGTCATTATTTAGTTTGAGACATCACAGGTTCATAGAAACGTTTCTCCATGGCGCCGCTTGTGATTTGAACCATTACAACTTTACATTATAAGCACAGAATTGAGATGAAATATGATGTAATGCATTATCTTTAATAGGTACTTTATGACATCTTTTTTTCCCTTTAAATTCCTTTTGTTGTGCGTGTTTAGATACTGTATGTGGACCACCTGTTGCTGTTATCTTGTGCTGAGGTAACAGCTGCCCCTCCTCACGCTAATGATGAGGACGTCGATGAGGAAGGTCAAAGTCGGAGAATTCGAAACACCTGGTCACTTAGAACAAGAAGCTCTCAGACTAGTTACAGTCTGTGTAACACACGCCTGTGATGGAAGCATTCAGCATGATATGTATTGATGTATATCTGCACTATATCTCTTTGTGATACTCCCTTTGCCAGCTGGGAACCATCTCTGTGAAGGATTCCCTGTAAGCACGCAAGTTAACATCTGAATCACGAGGTACCCACACAGAAATATCTCAGCGACTACTAGATGGAATTGCCATGGAATTTTGTATAGACATTCATGATACCCTGAAGAATAATTGTCATAACTTTGGTTATTTCATTCCTCCAGTGGTTCAGTTTATGACCAGATAAATATGACCTGTGACAATATGGACATTCCCTTCAGCCTCAACTGTAGGCCACGTTGTGTTTAGTGCTAATTAGCAAATGTTGGCATACTAACACACTCAACTCAGTTCATGAACATGATAATACATTATATGTTAAAAATATGTCAAAAGCAAGCAAGACAACAGTTTTTTCTTCTATGTAACATTCAATGTGTTAGTACAAATGTCTTCTTTCATTTAACCTGCTTTCCTTTCCTTTTTCCTCCATTTTCTCTATGAAACAACAGACCGAATCACTGTGACATCACGCTAACAGTAGTCATTTTCTGGTGGACAACTTGTAGTTAAATTGCATTGCGGGGTTATATGAAATCAACAAACATGTTTATTTCTGTTGTCATTTTCGGCCCTGACTGCAACGCCTTAAGCTATACAGTTAACACGCAGTTTGGACTGATGTTATCTGGTCGACAGTAAGGCCAGCCCTGGTGCTGTGGTTCGATCCCTTTTCACTGTGAAAGATCTTAAACAATATCTGACTGATGTCACTACGCTCAGTAGGTTTACATGCACAGCTTAGTCAGATAGATAGAACGTATACATGCACGAGTAATGTGACTATCAATCGAATAAACTAGGTGTTTTAATCCGACTATGAGAAATGCGATCCGGTCCGATTTTAGTCAGACTAAGGTGTATACATGCATCTTAAAAATCTGACCATATTAGTCGGACTAACCCAGTAATTTGGTTTTCTCGAGTGTCATGTTAACGCACTGACTGTTTGCAGCCACCCTGTAGCCTTGGTGAATCCAGCTTGAGGAGGAATTTGTGTGAGGACATTCTTGTTTCGCTGAATAAAAAGAGGAATGAAGCATGTCTAAATGACCCCTGTGACTGAGAGTAGGAAGGTACAAACATAAAACCGCAAATGTCTGTGTGTGTGTGTGTGTGTGTGTGTGTGCACGTGTGTGAGCATACGCAAAAAAGTCCAAATTATGCAGGTCATTGTTGCTGTCTGCAGCTGTGTGATTCACATGTGGGCTTTAAGAAATGTTTCCTTCACAATAAAGTCAGGGAAATTGTGAATTGAATAGATGGAAATACTCTATCGCTATTGTTCTTTCCCATCAGTCAGTTCACTTATTAATTCCTTTAAGTTTCCTCTTGTATTTTGAACCTATTTGTTTTTCATCACAGTGCTAAAATACAAACTGAAAACACTGGATTAAAAAGAAGGCCAGCATGTCAAAAGGGATTTTGTTCATTCTGCACAGCTTTAGCTTCAGGCTATAGTCTGACATAGAATTGAATCAAATAATCAGATTTCTAATGTTAAACAAACACACACACACACACACACACACACACACACACACACACACACACACACACACACACACACACACTACATATACATACAGACGGCGGAAGAGCAAACATCAAACATGTTTGTGTTGGCGTTGTTATCATTACTGAGGCATGTCTTGGTATAACACTACATGTCCCACAGGCCTCCATTATAGAGATATGGGAAATTCTTGCGTTGACCCTAATGGATGTCACAGATTTCGTACTTGATATACAGTACAGTTTTTCTGCACCATTGCTTCTTTAAAGCTAATTCTGCTTCATACTGCACCGCTATCTACTTCCTCTCTGTTCAATCACTCAAGTGCATTCACACAAATGAAAAATCGAAGACAGAAAATAGGCCTATGGTGGCCGACGGAAGATGTTCAAGTGTGAGTGTGGGCCACAGAGTGAATTGTTAAATTCTTCACAGGTCTACTAAATGTAAGAGCGTGACCGACATATCGGTTGGCAAATATTATCGTCTGATATTGGCATGTCACAGATATAACAATATCAGTGTATATGGTGTCGATATTGGCCAACATAAAAAACAAAAAAAGTTTTGATTTTAAAGAGCACAGTGCAGAAAATGATGCTTGGGGCTATTTTATTACATTTTAAAGGGATATTCCGGTGTAAGTTTAATCCATGGTCTAACACACCGTGAAACTGTGTTAGACTCCCTCCCTAACGTTTAGTCCAACCGTTTAGTACCTGCATCTTGTTGTGGTGCTTGACAAATTGAGCCTTTTTCCATGAAGAGACAACTCTTTTTATAGCACTGAACGCTTTTTGTAGGAGTGAGAGTAGAGAACGGGGACTGCAGACACTGAGGAACAGGGTCACTGATCTAAGAGCAGGACATGACTCTGAAGGAGAACATGAACTAGAGCAGAGGGACCTGAAATAAGCAGGGCAAACTCCCACTGTGCACCTCTGGCTCAGCTCCAGTGTAAACACGGCTCTGGTTTCTGCCCCGGGCCTGACACAGCTGGACCTGCCCTCTCCTTAACTGGCCTCAGGTCAAACAGAGTCTCAACTCTATTTCCTAGCGGGCCACACTGCTAATCAATGCTTCCTGCCACAGTCTGAGCTAAATGGAGCTGGGATTAGAACCGTTTCTGTTCTTAGTGCGAACAGTCCAAGTTGTCAGACCTTGTTATGCTGACAGACCTGCTGTTCACCCCGCTAATCAGATGATCAATGACATCCAGATGGGAGGATCCATTCAGTAACAACCTGGACACCTGAGAGGCCTGAGAACACTGTGTTTGTTGTTTTAGTTCTACTTATGAGAAGATAATGTCCTCATGCAATCCAAATATGAGCAAAAAAACCTTTAGGGGTTAAATATGAAATCTATAGTCAGGTTAGATCACTTATTTATCTAGTGGACCTTAAAATGTATGATTAGGATGGTAGTTGAGGTGAGTTGAGTCCAGAGACAGAGAAGGTGGATATGCTGGGACAGTTAGGAAAAACTTATGGTCGTCAATAATTGGAGGGACTTCGCCTCTCTGTGATAATGCCAACATGCAGGTATTGGTTATTTGCTAATCACGAAAGTATTGAACAAGTACAATGTTGTTGTCTCTAGATAAATAGTTAAGTGATCATAAAAGTTATTACAATGAATCTTAGAGGTGTCATGAATGAACCAAATTTCATGGCAGCCCATCCAACAGTTTCAAAGCATTTCATTTCAACCCATACATGGCATCACCATAGTGACGCTAGATGAAAAGTCCGAGGATCACCAAAGTCATCGGGATTCACCCTCTGATCAACATGGATATCTGTACGAAATCTTTTGGTGATCCAGACGGTACATGTTGAGATATTACTGTCTGGACCTGAGTGAAGGCGGGCGAGTCGGCTGTCAACCCCCCTTTCAAAAAAAGACACAGGGGAGGAGATAGAGACGGAAAGAGAGAAGGAGAAATTGGACAAGGTTGTGTTATCACAAAGACTGCATTTAACTTTGTTAACATTCTTCCCATGACAAGAAATCTTTCAGTCTAATCAATTAGACCACAGCTGGGATGGAAATGAATGGTCTATGTCTCCAATCCAGAGGAAAAAATGTGTAAAGCATGACAGTGAGATCATGTCCCTGATCCTATTTGATGAGACATCACAGTTGTGATTTTATGGAGGACCTACATACAGCAGGATGTGACCAGTTCCAGTCTACACATCTGTGCATCGCCAAATAAGAACAATTAAATAAAATTCAAACAAATGACTCCATAAAGTCCACCGCTACGTGGGCACCTGTTGAACAGCACATAATCTAACAAGGCCGGAGTGGTTTTGTGAGAAAGGAGGTCGTGTGGTCTTTGTGTAAACACAGCTGAAACAATCCTTCCATCTGAGCTCACTGAGAAAACTCACCTCTACTGAGGAGAGACAGACGACCAGGGACACACGTGTAGAAGGAGGACACGAGGGAGGGAGGGAGACGAGCTGAGAGAGGAAGGGTAAGAAAGAGGCAGGACAGACCGGCTGCCAAGTGTCCCTTTTGCAGATAGATGGAGAGAGAGTGAGGGGACAGAAGACAGGGGAGATAGAGACCAGGGGCAAGAATGAGGCTATAAAAGGAAGCGAGGGCCGGAGCTGCACCGAGACTCTGAAGCCTTGGAGGACCGAGGCTTTGGAATTCTTTCAGCGCAGCCTGATGGGACCCCTGTGTCCCTCCATTAATCACTGTGAGATGGAGTGAGGGCAAAGGACAGGGGCGGAAATATATATACAGTATACAGGGATTTTCCAGAGACGACGTCCACAATGAATTTACTTCCGAACTTCATTCCAAATCAAATAAAAGTCTGTTTAAACTGCTGGAGTTTACAACGTAAATTGCGTTACACAGAGCCCTGATTTTACTGTTAAGAGGAGACTACAGAGAGGTGAAGAAGATGTTGAGAAAACTAAATCAAACAAATCTGAATATAAAAATGATTTAATTCAATAAGTGGCATCTCATACATGCTGTTTACTTTAAGGGTGGCAGACCATAAGGAGGCACTTCCTATGGGAGAGCACTTGTAAAACGTAAATAGGTAGGAAACGTGAAACTGCTCACAGCAAGGTCTGTGGATTATCTTTAGTTATTGGGTCATAATTTCCGGAAAGATACTTTGTCATGAGTTTTTGAAACACATTCTTTTGGACCTTTTAGCACCTCAAGGGTCTGGTTTCATTATAGTCAAGAGAATGAAGACAGCTCTAAAGCAAAAGCTGCAAAACTACATAACTCACACCAACAGGAACTAGATGGATAAATAGCACATGTAAGAGACAATATGTACTTTCTTTTCTCTCTTTTCTGACATTTTTCAGACTAGATGATTTTGTAATTGATTCATTGTAGAAATAATCCCTAAAGAAAGTTGTTAGTTGCAGTCCCTGAGAGATAGAGAGTCTTTTAACCCATGTAATTTCCCTAATATCAACGCATGTTGCCTCCGCTGCCATGACCACACCCCATACTATCTTTTCAAATTAAAAGCCTGAAGATGCCATAACAGCTGTTTGACATTGTGAAAAATGTATCGCATATGACAGCAAATATCAGGATTTTAGATCATATCTATTGTCGGCCCGAGCCTATTGTGTAGGTGAGTTTATTTTATCAAACAACCCAAGTAGGTCCTGCTCTATTAGATAAATCGATCAAGAATGATCAATGAATGTTGTTACTTGCAAGCAACAAATGCCCATGCACCCGAGCACCCTATCGGACTTAACCATCTAATATCAGACAGACCTCTCTTGAATATCAGACACGGAAAATGAAAACCATGTGAGTTTTCCTTTGTGTGTGTGTGTGTGCGCGCACCCATACAGTAAGTATTGTACCAGAGCAGTGTGCTGTATGACTGCTGGCTGTCACACATGACTGAAATTGAAAATGAAGCATGAACAGTGATTATCCTCAATCAAACTGCTGGTATTCCTACATCGTTCCCTTGGATATTGAACTTTTGCTTTTGCATATTTTCACATCATTATAGCGTCTAAATAATAAAACAATAATATGTTAAAAGGCTGTCGTGCCAAACAAACTGACTCATTTAGACAGACTATCTGAAACGCTCTATATTAGCGCTATAAAGCCCTGTCTGTGGATCTAGTGCATTTAGAGTTTATTCCAGACTGTATATAAATAGAGATGTCTGGACTGAGACCAGATTAAATACAGAAGTTCATAAGTTTTAGATTAAGCAGATTAATTAATTTGATGAAACAATAAATAATCCTCACACAGACTTAAATAAAACAAACCAATCCAGCATCACGCCCTCACACATTGCATATGGATCTCCTTCTCTCTTACTCATGTTTCTTTATGCACAATATGACCCAGACCGAGTTTACATTGTGAATATACAACTGAGCGAGCACTCTGCGGAGCAGCTGAACTATGTGGGGTCCAATAGGGCTGTAAAGAAACTCTGACACATTTAACTCCACCCTGCTTCCTTTTCCTGTTTAGAGAGCTTCTCTGGATAATCTTTTTTTCTCTTCACACAATTCTGCAGTCAGGATGTTTCCCATAAAACCCGACTTCACTGAAACCCACAGATAAACACAGCCCACACTCGCTGCACGTGCGAGAAAGATAATTAGACATCCTGCCGACGAGGGAGAGCAAATTGACCCGATAATTCGAGACATGTTTCAGTGGCCTACAAAAGACTCCAAACAAATCCCATGCAGATTTTGTGACCTTTTAATTCTCTCTCACAGTGCTCTGCTTCCTTTCAACAGAGTTGCACGTTGCTTGTTTAAGGAGGCAGTTTGTGCACCAATGGGGGCGAACAGCCAAGCCCACCAGGCCTTTCCTCGCCATCACAATGCTGAACCGCGGAGACTAATCAAATAATCACCAGCGCAAAGTCACGCTTCATATAAAAAAAAACACTCTTCCTGGGTTAACAATACTTAAGCAAACACAAGACACACATACTGTACATCCATTCACATGTGAGCACGCACGCACGCACGCCACACCATCTGCACAAACGTTATGCAGTGCAAATGCAGCGAGGTCAGAGGGGTCCGTCTCTGAGGTGAGGGCAACACCTCAGTGGAAAATGCCCCTCGGCTTCTCTCACCACGCACGCACACACACACACACACACACACACACACACACACACACTTTCATGCGTGCACACACCAGTGACAGGGAAGCACCACACATGGGCTTCTCATCCGAGGCTAGGGCTTCCTGCAGCACCGCACAATGGGCTCTTCCCCCGATTGTTACACCCAGGCTCTCTCTATATCACAGCCACTCTTTTGGCAGGGGATGTGCTGGCCATTTTTCCCTCCTTATCACAGGCAGACATCTTCCCCTCGCCCCGGACACACGCCTTCCTCCCCCATAAAACAGTCACATCTGAGAGGTCGATCACGTGGCCGCTTTCCATCAGGTGACCCCATCATGCATCCCTCGCTCACATTCAGCTTTCAAACTTTCCCAGGCGAACTACGCGGCTGATGTCAACCTCACTTTCCATCATTTGCATCTTTCACCGATTCTCTTCTGGATACTCACAACATGCACAATGTGATTTAGTTTGACCACGTGGTTGCAAAGTGAGCCGTGCCAAAAAAGCACATGCAGAAACAGCATTTATCACAATCATCCACTTAGCTGGAAGGAGGGTAATTGCGAAAGCAGATGTTGCAACGGGGCGTCCAGGTACTGTAGGAATCTCTAGCCAAAAACCTCTCTTCCAAATTCCCACAACTCACATATCCTCATCCAGCATCATCCCCTCATTCCAACATGCTCACACACATCTTGAAATATATTCTCAAACACAGGAGACCCAAAGCCTCTCAAAGGGTCCTACACAAGACATCCTGTTAACATTGCTGCCTCAAGAGCCTTCCTTCCTCCGCCAGTGCACAATGTTATTTGTGTGAAGAGTGGGTGTGCATGCATCCATGCACAGAATCACATTTTTGCGAACTTTTCTACTTGAGTTGGGGATATCCATAGAGAATGTAGGGCAGGAAATCCAAAAAGTAGGGTCTTCTGATGTACCGGAGAAACCATCTCCAAGGCTCCCGAGAGTCAAGACCAGGTGTGACTGAGAAGGCTGACTTTAAGGGTTTAGTATGCTTGAATAGTATAACCAAAGACTTTAAGTCCACTTGGAAGCCATCTTGGCAACACTCCAGGGGACTTCGGACAAACAAGGCCCCTGACCTAATTAATGGGGGAAAAGGCAGAGCTTGGTCACAAGTCAAGTCTGATAAAAACAAACGTTTGGTGACTTTACCTAAAATTAATGTTTTATACACTTTTTTTTCTACACGGCATATGCATAGTTTGACAACACCAACTTCTTTTTCGGCTCAATCCAGAGTGCCGTCATGGTACGCCATCAGCTCAGGGTATTTCCGATGTCCGATGTTTTGATGACCTCACCTTTCTTGGTTATCCTGTGCACAAGCACATCTGACTCGTCCATGCCTATTAGAAGTCCATCTGCAGCCGCACCAAATCAGCTGAAACTGTCGTGAATCTCAACCGTGCCTGACCGTCAGTGCAACGACGTGATATATTTCCAGGACTTTTCCATTAAAATCATTTAAGAGTTTGTCTCCTCTCTTTTAACGGCTCTGGTAAAACTGTTCTGGGTGGCCACACTTCAAGGTGGTTTGAAAAGCCTGTGACGATTGAGTGGGTTTGAGGCACAATGAATAATACAGCTACAACAACACCTTGCACTTCTGTCAGGGTGCTGCGTAAAGTGGGAACAATTAGTCAGATTAGTTAATCGACAGAAAAATAGTCAGCAAATGTCTGGATTTGATGTTTTCTTTTCATATGCAAGAGTTAACTGAACTACCTTTAGAGAGACAAAACAAGACATTTGTGGTTAAATGCTGGGAAACTGTGACTGAAATGTTTGACAACTTTCAGACATTTTATAGACTTTGGCAGATTGGGAGATTGATAATGAAAGAGTGATGATGAAAATAATTGTTGGTTGCAGTTGCAGTAGTGCTTGTTGTAGTGTTGGTTTCAGTTGTATACATTTTGGGAGGCGACCCCCCAATGGCTACATCAAAAACATGTGGAGGGAGGTCGTTTTATGATCCTGCAAGTTGTTTCAAACACAGTGATGCCTTCATGGGCGGTGGGGGGTTAAGGTCAAAATGGGTTTATACTTGTTTTGAAGGTGGCCTGAAAATCCTGCCAACCTAGAGAGAGGAGACGTGATGTAAAGTTCAAATGGGGATAACGATGCAAACTTTCTGACACTTTCACCTTGAAGGCTTTCATGTGTTGCACATATGGATCGTGGTGGAGATAACTGTGTGAATAACAAAAGACAGAGGTTTTAGAAGAAGTTCAAATCCTGCTCAGAGCTGCTAGTCTGATGGTGACCCTCTCCCCTTGTTCCATTTTAGATTCTGGAATAAGGGAGCCTGTGTCCATGTCCTGTGTCTGAGGTCAGGGCTTGATCATCTTTCTCATTTGCTCCTAGGGTTGTCACAAGAACCGATACTTCGATACCAATTCGATGCCGACACGAAAAAAATTATTCGATACTTGCTTTTTTCTGGTACCGTCAGAACCAAATATACAACTTTTCACTCGGCGAGCCGTGTCTATTCTTGGCGGAACTGACAGGGGCAGTAAACGCGTGTGAGCAGCATAGAGCAGTCAGCGGCACTGAAGAAGAAAACCTGCCGTCTTAGAAAAAAATGGCTTCAGCAGGTGAGAGTGAAAGCACAACACGTCGGCTCGTCGACAAGACAGGTTCTAAGAGTAGCGTGTAGAAAATTTTGCATTCGAAGCGGATAAATACGGTGCAATTCTAGACTCAAACAAGCCGACATGCAAACAGTGCCTCAGAAGTTTTCAAACGAAAGGAGGAAGCAGGTCAAACCTGGCCAAACACCTCAAAGACAGGCACCCCGACTTGTTTAGAGAATTCAATTCGTGGTATCAAATTAGTATCGAGAATCGTGGAAATTCACAGGTATTGGTATCGACTACTGAAATTCTGGTATCGTGACAACCCTATTTGCTCCACAACTATTTTTGCCACTTGTTATGTTTGCAACCGATTGCGACATTATACACGCTTTCCAGGATGAGACCGTCTAAAAATATGCATCGCTATCTCTGCATTTAAATGATTATCGCATCTCTCCTCCCTCCATAACGGCCGGCTTTTCATCCCGCCTTTAAGCGTGGCTGTTGTATCAATCGTGAATGCATTTACCTTCCGATGTGGTTCGTCAACATGCAATGCTCCTCTAGCAATAACCTGGCTCTGCATCACAGGGGGTTTTGCAACTATTCCGATGCACAACACATCCAATTGAAACTCAAATGAGAGGAACGTGATCGTTTTGAAAACAGCAAATTAAATCTCACATGCAAAATACCTTGAGAATTCTATTTTCAAAAATAGGGGAATTCCACATGTAAAGCGTCACATGGAGACGGATGGTGGGAAACAGCTGTACAACACAGGGGCTGGGGGCTGGTTCAAAGAACTGTAAGAGTCCCGTGGGTCGGATTTGGACTTCATATTAAACAGAAACATACTTTCTGAGATGCAGTTGAGATTGAGAAATTCTGTGTCAGATGGGAAACTTCAAGGAGTGATGTATGATTGGTTATGGCTTCCTTCATCTTTTTTTCATGTTGAATCAACTCTTTAACTGCCTCATTAAACCACAGCTCATAACAGATTAAACTGACTCCTTTTTTTGTCCTTTCAACAACTTGTGTGTGCACAGATGGAGACGTTTCACCCAAAAAGTCATATGCTGGTGGTGCGTCAATGCCAAAACTAAAGATATTTTGTTTTTTTAATCAAGCCATCTATGTGAGCAGTTTGTTTGTTTGACAGTTAACTTGCCTACATGGAGCACATGGATAACGCCAAACTAAATTTAGGCCGCTGTCCTCCAGCATCCCTGCCTCGGAGCGAAGCTGCACAATACACAGAGGAGCTGAGCTGTGTCACATGCTTTTAATCAAGGCCCCGGCCTGATCTGATAAAAGCCAGAGACAAGCAGGCCTTTTCATTACACCCGAGAAAATAAGTTTTCATCCGAGAGCCTTGAGTATGATATTAAACGTCTGACAGAACCACTGACCATCTGACGTTCGGCACAAACTGTGACAAACAGAAAAGCAAAACTCACTCACACTCTGCACACATGGATCCTGCATCACGTGCGCGCCTTTCTTGCTTTTCATCCAGCCTATATTTTTAAACCTGACGAAAAAGTAAAGCATGCCATGCAGAGTCAGTTGTTCTGGGGAGAGAGGATCGAAAGTCGTTTGAGGAAACATCTGTATGCTTTTATGTCAATTTGTAAGATTAAGGTAAAATACAAGTTAGGGTGTTTATGTGTGTGGGTGCAGGAGAAAAACAATAAAACCATTTATGTGAAAAAGATGGGGGGGGGGTTTTCTCGCAAAGTGGAAACAGTGAACTGTGATGTCAACAAACACATGGAGTAAACAAACACATGCACATTTCCAATTTGCACATAGGGTGGCTGAGATGGAAAAGTGGGCGTATCAATCAAAAAGTTCAATGGAAACGAACTTCAAGGGTCATATTTTTACTCATACATGAAGTGCTATCTATCCACGAAAGATTGTTGTAGTGCGAGTAGCCATGTTTTGGAGATATTGCCATAGAGGCACTGTCATGCACAGGTTAGCAACAGCAATGTAACTTTAGTTACCAACATAGTTAGCTACAAAAACATCAGAAAGCTAGTAGTGATTGTTTTATACTTGTTATAACAAAAAGGACCACGATACATTTAAACAAAAGAAAGTTTTCATAACCCTTGTTTTAGAAGTGTGCCTGTGAACAACCTCAGTTTGGAGGGCCATGTAGCCTGACCACTTCCCCCTACCCCTCTATCCCAACAAGAATCAGGGCAGCCGAGTCCTACTGTAGGTGTCAACATACAAAATGGAGGGAAGGGCTTATTGGTAGGGGTGGTGTATTGGGACTGGGCAGTAATGGAACTAGATGGCAGTGTCTGTTTCCAGAAGTCATGACCCAGTTACTCTTGATAATCCACAGACCTTGTTGTGAGAAGTTTCACGTAGGGACTATTACCTACAACACCTTAAGATCTGTGTGGGGCGACGAGGAGACTGTAACCTTCCTCGAATACATGACACCAACAGAGATGCAATATCATGTATTTCTTCAACCTGCTACGGACAGTTCATTCATCACAATGTATGGTGTAAATACACATTTTGGACCATAATGTGGACGTGAATTCAGTCTGAACAGCATCTAATGCGTCTGAAGTAAACACTGATGTAGACAAATGACATCAGTCGCATACAGAGTGGTTCTCTATAAATCTCGCTTTCACTTTGCTATTTGGTCTGTCAACTGGATTTTGTCCACAGAAATGCTGGTGGCATATTGACACAAAGAAAGCGGGTCTGCCATTATGGAACCAAAACAGTGGCCTTGTTTTCCCTGGTCACTATCCCCAGGTGACAGTGGAACAACTGGCATAACTGTGGAAACTCTACTGTGCAAAATTAAAAGAACCCGCTGATGGAGGAGGCAAAGACGACGAAGAAGGAGAGTGATGGCAACCAGGTCCAACAATAGTGAACTGACGGGCATTCACTCGATTGAGAATGCTCCGGTGTTGTGTCAAAGTCTGTTAACCCCCTGATATGTGTTCCCTCTTACTAGTGGGAGTTAAGAAGGTTCCAAACTGGTTGAAAGAAACAAAACCTGCCTACTTATACAATACAAAACACTGTGATCTGGGTTTCTAGGTCAAAATGGGATTCTTACAGAAGCTCGGAAGCTTAAATGTCATACAGCTGTGTTCCAGGTTGTAAGTCCTATAAACATGGGGAATCTGACAAATTGTTATTAATTCAATGGCCCCTGCTTGATAGGCCATTGAATAGAGGGTGGATCGTGACAATACAGAGCAACAACATGGCGTATTTCAAGGTTAAAACAACACATTTGTTAACCTGTTCGCTTCTGTTAAACAACAGCTCACATTAGCATACAACCACTGACTAGCCGACATTATTGATAATGTTACACGCTGCGATGGGAAAGGTGCAAATTCATTCCAAAATGTCAACACACATCTTGGACACAAACAGCTCAGAAGTAGTTGAATGTTAACATGAACTAACATTGTTTTACATTTAAATATGGCCCGCTATCCATCTAGAATTTTCCTTCCCACCATATTTTCAGTTGCTGATCAGGAAGTGGTGAGTTGATAACAATTGGTCCGATAATGTTTATAAGACTCACAACCTGAAGCCAATCATGCAAACTAATAGAAATCCCTGCTTTTGAGTTTCTCATCCCGAGTGTGATGTCAGATAATAAATAAAAACCCCTGTGTGCATATGGTCCATGAAAAATATACTCATAAAGCTCAAAGAGTTATCATCTGCCTGCAGAGGTCATGACCCCACCCCTAAAAACTGCTGCAGGGTCAAGGGTCAAGCAAAGGCAACATATGAAATGTGAAACTAATTTTCAGTCCGTTCAGTTCACAAAAACAAAACAGCTGGGGATCCCTAATATCAACCAGAAAAAAAATTGCAACATGAGTCATTTCACAAGAAAGCTGTTTTGGGGCTTTGCTGTCATTCACCAGCACACAGAGCCAAGAGCCCTCCTCCTCCTGGAGGAGCTCCCCCACCCAGACACTCCCACGGTCTGTGCGCGTCTGCTGCTGAGCACTTTCAAGCAACATATACCGAGCCTGGAGACACACTATTAGCGCCATTTCACATGTTAATTGTCAACAGGCTGCGGTTTAATTTACAAGCAAAAGTCAACAACAGGTGGCGGGAGAGAGGGGGGAACTTACCCCGTGCACTCCTGAGGCGAGGATGGCGATGGAGACGCACAGGAGCAGCAGCAGCCTGCAAGCCAGTGAACATGAGAGCGTTACTGCTGATCCCTCTGTCCTGCACTGCACTGCACTGATGTTGAGCAGTGAGCGGTTCTTACCTCAGGCTGCTCAGTCCTGTGTCGTGTTGTCCTCGCATGGTCCCGCTCATGCCTACTCAAAACTTCAGATGCACTCCGCTGTTACCCCTCGTTAGAGACGCCTCTACTGCATGACTGCCCGACCTGAGGCACAGCAAGACCCCCCAACAACGTCAGTGATCACTGTCCACACGAGTTTAAACATTTAACCCTCCCGATTTTTGTAATTGTTTCAAACTTTAAAAAACCTCTATGAACAATTTCAACTGAGTACACCTGGTTAATATATAAACTTATTGATAAAATACGTTACTTACAGTCACCTCAGGCTCTCACGCGCTGTGTCGGATGAAGGAACTAGTTGTCGCGCGAGGGGGGGAAGAGACGCGCAGGTTCCCGTGCTGAAAAGTTCCACGGCCGGACACCTGTGGCACCACAAAAAAACCCCACTTAGATATCTCACAAAAACACACCAAAGTGTGCCGAGTTGTCCCTCTCCTTACCGAGAAAAGTCAAAGTGTTTGTATGAGCAGGGTTGAGCCCGTTTGCAATGGGCGAGGGTGGTCGTTTTTGGGGAGGGGGGTGTGGTTGCGCACCAACAAGACCAAGTTGCATTGATCACCTCCTCATATCGCGTCGGACAAAGATGCGGCCAAACGTGCTGCCCGCGCTCCGCCGATAAAACCACCGCTAAACGCACGAAGAGAGAGGACGAGGAGCGAACCAACAGGTGGTTCCTTTTTTGTTGCTGTTGCGGGGCACAGTGTTTCCAGAACGCACCGCCACGATGCTGTTACCGCCCGGCGCACTGCTGCTGCTGCTGCTGGCGACTCTCTACTCCAGCGTAGACCTGACGGGGGCTGAGGTAAGCGGGTGAAGCATCTGTAACTGTCTTAAGTTTAAAGAAATAACTTTCACGCAAACTTCTAAGTTCGACTAAGTTAACGTGCGTAACCTTCTAACGGTGCAGCTGAGGGGGATTTTAGGCTTGCCTCTTAAACCATGAAGTCTGTAGTCTGCGTGCAAGCAACTCTTCCTCTGTGACCAGTTTAACTCTATTAACTGTGTTCATCCGTGATTCCATTAAAAAGACACATTACAGTCTTTGGGTGTCACCGAGACGCACAACATTTATGTCCAGATTTCTGTATTTTTCGGCTTTGTTGTGTGTTTTTTGTATGTGTGTGTGTGTGTGCGTTTGTATTGTCTCACACTCTGTCAAACTCCTCTGAATACTGTGACTTGTATCTAGTCCTAGTCCAGCCTCCTCCACCTCTGCTGGAGAGGAGAGGGAGAGAGGGTGGGGCAGACTGCCTACAGTAGCTGAAGTGTGTGTGTGTGTGTGTGTGTGTGTGTGTGTGTGTAAGCGCGCGCAGTATAGGCAGTTCACCATTTGTATGTTTAGATAATCTAGTTAACTTTTTCATGAATGTGCCTCTTTAGACAAATTTATTAAGGTGTCCAGCTATTGAAGAGATATCATTTTTTCATGATATGGGTGCAAAAACTCAAGTCATGCTTATGCAAGACTCATGATTTTATGTTTGAATGTATGTGATGTATCATGAACTTCAGTTGGGCACCTTCCTGATCTAGTCTAGATGGCTTTCTGATTAGTGATGACTTCATAAATGAATTGATATGTGATCATGTTAACTGGATTTTCATATAATGTTCGTTCCAGTCGACAGATTGTCCTCTGTTAGCCTGTGTTCCTGTTGGTGAAAGTGGTCCAATACAAATTATTTAATATGATATTTTAAGAGTCTTCATGGAGAAAATGTCAGAAAAAAACTGGTTTTATTATTTATCAAGGTCAATACTGAGTGGATACTGATCTAAGTTCACAATAAAAAGTCTTGTTTCAGGATTCACGTGAAACATGTTTTGAAATCTTTAAAGTGCTAAATGTAAGAATTGTTGTTTAAAAAATGTAAATGTAAAATTATCAGCAGTCCAAAGCTCCTGTTCCAGTGTTGTCAACACCAACACTTCCCCGGTGCTCTGAGCTCCCAGTTGGGACTGCTAGCTGCTAGACTGATTGAGCTAACTCACTAACATCAGCTACAGTTGGCAGCAGTTAGCTGTTGCTCTGGTAATATGCTGCCCCCTATTTGAATGTCACAGATGGCCAATTCTTATATGTTGCGCCTTTGATTAAATTTTTGTTTACAAAGCATACAGAAATTCAAACAAAACTTGCAACTAAAATTATCAGCTGAATATGAAGAAATAACTGTTTTGGCATTATGTCAAAGACATCTATGTTCTGGGTTGTAGAGATATCTGGTGAAGTTAGCATGCTAACTAGCTAGCCCCTAGCCACTTTGAAAACTCAAGAGGCGATAGTCTGATAGTACACAACACCAACACGTAGCCCAGTACTCCGAGCTCTCAGTCTGAGTCAGCCAATACTACCGCTTTTTAACTGAGCTAGCTAACTGAGCTAACTAACGGTTCCTCTGGTAAGTCCCCTCTTTGTTTGTTTGAGTATAAATTTGACAAGTGGCCAATTCTTACATACTGTAACTTTAAGGAATCAAAATAAATGTATTAAACATAAAAAAAAAAACGTAATTTATAACTGTCACCCAAGATGAATCTAACTAACTAGCTAAACCAGCTGTGATTTCAGCCAAATGAACTTCTCAGAAAGACTGTAGAGTTGTCATTTCCCCAAATTGTATCTGTGCCCCTCACTGTGTGGAAATCATTGGAAAGCAGAGCTGAGGATTGGTGTAACTCACAGTGGTAATATATGGCACTGTTTTCATGAAGCCAGGCTTTTGCTCAGTTAACCATTATCGGGGCAAATGTTTGACACATGTGATTTTCCCAGCCAGAGTAGGTGGTATTCCTATAAGATGGAGTTGGCCTTTTTTTGGAAACCTTTCCTGATCCAGTTTCCTTGTGCAGAAGTTCATAACCCATGAAGGAGTTAAATGGGAAACAGCAGTGGAGGAGAAAATCTGCTGCTTTATGTCTCCCCTGAGAACTGAAACAGTTTAGAGTCTTGCTGCTCTGCATGTTCCTGTATGTTGAGATCCATCTTCATTGTACGGTGGCCCTGAAGGTCTAAACAGAGCAACATTACAAAAAACGCAACATTTCCAGAAACATGACCTGTTTTCTGAAATGTTGCTGTGATTGGACCCCTCAGGGCTGCTGCTTCACTGAACTGTTTGTTGAACTCCAACGTTCACCTTCTGCTGAAAGGCTTGTCAGATGTAGTGCGTTACACGAAGTGTTGGTGGACTTCTCAGCAGAAACATTGATCACACAGACATCCAGATGATGAGGACTCACTTGTGGACTGTGCCAAGTGTTAAGATGAGGGCAGGCTGTGAATCAGTTAGAATTATTGCACAATGGAGCGATATGTGATGTTTCAGAGTAAATAGTAGCGCTCCAAGAGAGACTGGGGTTCTCATGAGAGGAGTTTCTCCATCTTCCGGTGTATTTTTAAGGACATATTTCCAGCTGCGAGCTGTCGTCATGGAGCGCAGGAGAATAATAACTTTGGGAGAAATGATTCAGAATAGTGATAGAATGACATGTGAGCCACAAGTTTATGTACGTTTTATATATTAGAGCTTCCTCCTATTGCTTGGCTCAGTTAAACCTACTCTAAGTCATACATGCATCTGCATTTCTCTATTCAAACTGAGCTGGGATTCAGGGACCTGCGTAGGATAGAAGCATGTGATGACACATCAGGTTAAACAAGGCAACAGAGATAGCTTGTATTCACTGCCTGCCTGCATTAAGAAGCACAAATACCGAACTGACATCAGGCATCTGGATGGAGGAGGTGTATATCTGGCTAAACATCTTGTCACTGATTAGATGACACCAATGAAATTGGAGTCATTCAACTTTTTGGGTTTATTGTTTTATGTTTTCCTATCAACCCTTGGGAGGTCCACAACGAGACGTTTGTGATCCCTACATCCAAACGATGACGCATGTACACTAAGTTGAAATGCAGCAACCTTCATGAATGTGGAAAGAAATCATTGTGTGTCCACAAGGTGCTTCGCTGTGTTTATCTCTTGTTTGTGTCCACATACATGATATTGAAGTGTCAGGTCCTCGTGTTTGGTCTTCTACACAATCACTCGAGCTAAACTGAGGCCAGGATTGAATATATGTCATAAAGAATTCACGGTCAACCACAAATGAATACATGCACACACAACTGTGATAACCCTGAGCCTGTTGTGGGTCAGATTGACTTTGGAAAACCAATAATGAAGAGATAATGTAAGGTTACCCTCTTTAGATTACACACAGCTTCCTCTGAAACTACAACACCTTTTATACAACTTTTTTTTTAAACTTTCTTTTCCCCAAGACCAAGTGGTGGAGTTGAAGCACGAAGCAGCAAGCTGATATTTAGATCTGTGCAGACCTTTGCTCCCTTTTAGTTCACTGTATCATCTGATCCCGAGTGAATTGGCTCACTGTTTGTGTTATATCAACAGAATAGAGTTTGTCTCCCTTGGCGGTCATATAATCTGGTCAGAATGAGTCATTAGTAGCTCCTGGAGGAGGAGGAGGAGGAGGAGGAGGAGGAGGAAGGGCAGATTAGCAGATTCTTGGAGTGAGAATTTGTGTGTGGGATGTTGGATGGATGGAGGGATTGGGAAAGGTTGAAGCTGGTGGGAAAGACGAGCTTCTCAGCGCCCCTGCTCGCAGCTTGGCAAAGTTGTTTCCAGGACGGGGTGAACCCCGGGGAGGATGAACATGGAGGAAGCAGCAGTGAGAGCCGTTAATCCTCGTCCAGCCTGAGGAATGTGTGTATACCGTCTAGAACCATTATCAGGACATGATCTGCTGCCCAAAGTGCAGACAGGACTGCTTGTAGTTTGGTTTGGGTCTGATCCTGTAGACCTACCTCCTGCCTGTCGCCCCCCAACAGGGACAACAGCTGACCCTGGTACTGTGACAGGCCACCAACCGAGCAATGCACCCCGGGAAGGCACAACCTACCTGACCCCTGTCCCCCCCCAGCATTGTAAAAATGCCTACATTTGGAAGAGTTGTGATTGTGTTTATGTCCCAGTATTTTGACAGGCGTGTCTGGGTGGCAAGGATAATTCTCCCCTGACCTTGATACCCATACAGTGTGGCAGGTATGCCCCACTTTCCTGGGTGTGTGTGTGTGTGTGTGTGTGTGTGTGTGTGTTTCACTGTGTGTGTTCCCTGTATGTGCCAAGTGAGGAGAGGATTAAACAGCGGTTGAGCAAGGCAAAGCCCTTTGCAATTCCCTGTGGTCCGAGCATCATCTAGAGAGCATTTACATTTTTTCACAGCTGCACTTTTACTCTCCACACGTAAATCGCCTCTTTTGTCCCACGCTAATATTTTGTGCACATGAACAACCTCGAGACCAGCTTGTGTTATCCTCGAGATCAGTTACTTCCCCGAGGTGCGTTGTTACGGTGAAAGTGCTGTTTAGCCGTTTAACTGTGAAATTGGTGAGTCATAAATGTCATTTGCGGTTTGGACGGAGGGTGGTGTAATGGATACATGTGTCTGAAGGGGACGTGGGAGTCGGAGAGTGATGGAGCGATGGAGGCTGCAGGAGTACAGGAATGTGGGTCAGAGCCAGAGATGATACCCCGTGGCAAATCTTTTAGTCTCACTATCTGGTCCCTTGACCTGCGCCTCCAACCGCCGCCACCAAATCATCCAACTGACGGAGGATAATAAAGACAGTGATGATGGTGTCATTAGATTTATGACATTCTGTTTTGTTTTTTACATGGGTCCACATGGAACGAAGTCTTCCTTCAGCTGTTCTCTCTGTCAGCTCCTGGCCTAAAACAGCTTCAGTCTTAGTGTCCTGCTCTAGATGCAAAATACAGGTGCAAGACAAGAGGATGGTGTTTAGCTGAGGTAGGACGCAAATGTTTGACCGCTTTATTATAACCTTTGAGGACAATGAAGACAATGTGGCTGCTCTGTGTTTGTGTTGCCTTACAGGACAGTGCAGTTCAGGGTTTGGGTGAGTCTGTCCACATGACTCTGACAGGACATGCAAGTCTTGGTTTAAGTGTTGTTGAAGTTACTGCATCCTATTTGCCTTGAATACGGTAAATGGTTTAGTTAATGTTAACTAAACAAGTGTTTAGTTAACATTAACTTTGCTAACACTAAGTAGCTGACATTAGGCAGGTACGCTGTCAGTTTCCTATTTCCCCAAACTGCCGTCCACCAAGACCAAGCTGATCGCGGAAAAAACACAGATACCATGTGATAGCAACGGTGTTATATTATTGGCACACAAACCTTGTTAGAAGCTCCTTACACAGAGGTGAACAAGACATTCATTGTAACCCGTCAAACACTGTGAAATTATTTATTCACATTCATAATAATGTTTTTAGGGAAAGGGGAGATTTGTATTCAGTACCTTTCTACAAGCTCTATTAAAAATGATTTTTCTCCATAAACTGTTACCAATGTGACCTTAAGTAGGTGTAGGAGAACAAATTGATGTGGTAACTCAGTTAGGGTAGTTATTTGATAATTAATTAATCTATGGAGGTTCCTGCGCATCTCACACAGAAAATCCATGAACTCTCTTGCTTTGCTGGAAAGGGTTTTGTGTGCATGTATGTGTGCTTGTAAAAATACTCATACCAATGGTAATGATCAAAACACTTGCTGGTGCACTATTTCTATTTTTGTCATTAAAGTGTCTCCCTGGTCCCTCTCATATAAATAACCATGTAGAGATGGACCTTCAGATTAACCTCATAGTGCTTATCTGCATGACGCATTTGCCTTTTAAGCCATTAACTTGCTTCTCATGTAGTGGAAGACATGTTTCAAACAGGGTCTCTTTCTCAGACATTAAAAGACAATTTGTTCTTATAAAGATCCAAGTTAAGAAGAGTTAAAGATCAAATCTGAGGTGGCTCGCATAAAAAGCTGTTGTTTGATACCACCCTGCAGAGCTGAGTGTTCCTGAACTGTAATAACATCAGCAGATTAGCAGGCAGTGTTTGTGCTTTGAAAATCAAAGATCACAGGTTGAGAAAAGCAAACCCTGGAGAAAAACTATTGTCCTTGGATGGAAGTTTTTGATTTTAAAATCAGCAGTAGAAATGTGATGCTCAAGTTGTAGCATTTTTCTTGTCAGGGCAAAAAGCCACTTCACTTTTTCCTCTTTCCTCCAGCCTGGCAGAATTGCATTTTTGTGTTTTTTTGTTTTTTATGGGATTGTAAAATGTTCTCACCTCACCTTCAATCTAGCCTAAAATCATAATTCAGTCAGAGAGCTAAAGAAACGTTGAGTTTTTGAGGCAAGAACAAGTACTAAAGTCAAGTAGACACTTGAGATGAAGTGAGGTCATGAGTTGAGACCTGACACAGTTGGACAGGTTCATGGGACACGAGCAGGTGGACCCTCTCATTTCCTTTATGAAAACCATCCCCTAATCCCACTCCCCCCTCTTGTGAGACACAAAATTAAGGACTTTTCCACAGAGTGAGGTCCTCTAGCTGAACCATCTCTGGCCTTACAAGACATGTAATTACAACCATGGGAGGCCATGGTGACAGACAATTCAGTTATATTGTGTATAACTGTCATCTGTGGCCTTCTGCATCACCTTTTCAAGTCAACACTGTGAACATTACACTCTTCTTCCTGCTTCTATTCAAGTCCAAGCAGTGTATTTCTAGCTTGTAGATGATCCCTCCTTTTGTTCCAGACAGATTTTTTTTTTTTTTTAAGATATTTTTGGCGGTTACTTTTCTTCCAGTCAAACTTTGAAACTATGCCCACTCCTCATATCACCTTCAGTAAACATCCACCATTCCTTTGTTCGAGAAACATAGTTGAATTCCCAGTTGAGAATTGACCTTTTAGTTATGTTAATCAGGGCTGGATATCAAACATCAATAACCTTTAAGTACTGACTGAAATGTGTCCAAAACATTGTTTGTTGAAGTGTCCATTGCGTCGTAGGCTGGCGTTGTTTTGCTGATTTCCTGATCAAAAATAGCAAAAGTTTATAATTTCAGACTGTAATTTATATAGGCAATGTTCTTAATATAAGAAAAAACCCAAATGATTCTCTTATGTCCCACGAATGAGCTCCATCACTGGCTTCACTCATATAACACAAGTTTTAAGATCCTACATGATTGTGAAATAATCAGCATACTTTCCTTTTAATTTAAAGATGCGATACCTCAGAATTTGCAAGCTGTCGAATCCACACTCCGAACCAACAGGAAGGAGTATATCACCAGAGTAACTAATTACTAACTGTAGCTGCCATTTGATTGTCAGCTCAGTTAGCTATGCAGGTTATCTCAGAAGCTTTGGACTGTGACGGACCTGGGCTGGCTAGTTAGCATGCTAACTTCAGTAAATATCTTTGCAACAATACGTAGATGTCATAATTCTTTAATTCTGTGGATAACTATAGTTTATCTTGAGATATTTTGAATTAACTGCATCTTTAATGCCCCATTGTTATTGATTTATTTTCCATGTGCATTGATTTTGTAAAAGGGTCAATAAGGACCCAATAAATAAACAAATAAAACTGAGTTAGACATGGCAGAGTGAGCGAGAATGAATACCGGCAAGCTGCTGCAGAGACACTTAAGACCACATGATATTACAGATGACACAGCCACATGCTTCATATTTGTCCCATTTAAAGTTAACTGATTAATGCTCTTGCCAGAATGAGGCGCGTGTGTTCTGAGCATTAGATGAATGAGGACATTTCTTATTTCTGTCAGCTGGACATGACAATGATGTCTGAAGTGGTTTGATCTGGTTTTTAACTCTGTCTGTGCTTTACACCCCACACACATATCCCTGCACACTCTTCTCTCCTGATCTCAGCTGAGCTAGAGTTACTCTGTATGTTTACCAGTCAAGGTCTTACTGACACTAAATTCACAGAGGAGTAGGTCTGATAGAAGAAGCAGATCATGAGTCAGATCCGACTGTAATTCAGAGGACCTGGGAGCGCCTGTACATCCATACCTCAAGCTTTTGAAGCTCCTTCCTGGAGGAACAGATGCTTTATCCATCTCCTCCTGAGTTTATGTTGCTGCTCACGGTTTTGCTCCGTCGACTCTCAGGACAATGAGAATTGTTCATTTATGTAGCTGTTATTCTACTGAAATATTCCAGAAAAAAGGGTTAATCTGATAACACTGAGACGGAAGTAAGCATGGCTTACGGTCACATGGCTCGGTTCACATCAGTGGAAGAGGAGATATGCTAATCTTTCAATGCATAGTTGAGTCTGGGGACAGATTAAGGCATTTTTGACTGATACAAGAGCAGATCTGTTGTCAGGGCTCGGCATCTCAAAGGCCTCAGGGCGTGGACATCTTGACGCTACAGTCTCCATATGTTCAAACGGCAGTGACGTAAGGGTGATGTAGGAGATAAGGCCTGATGTGGTAAAAGTAGAACAATAGAGAGCAGCCCTTGTTATCATCTAAAGTGTGTGGTATGGTAATGGGCTAATGACCTCCATTATCATTAGTTTGTTGCAGACGTGAAGTGGAGGGATAAAGGCCGTCCCCCTCTGGTGCTCTGAAATGTCCTCACTTTCTCACACTTACTCTTACTCCCATTACTGCATTGATAAAGTATCATATAGAACCTCATGTGTCTACGATCTCAGCGATAATTTTATGAGGGGGTAATTTCCTCATCGGGAACCAACATCAACATATGTGCGTGGCACGTAAGAGTGGAAAAACCTTTGTTAAAAAGGATGTGAAATAGAGCTAACATGCACACATGCACTTCCTGTACATGTATACTCCCTGATGGCCGCATTGTGTCTTCATTAGAAACAGTGATGGTAATGCTTCTTCTCTGTATAAATGACTAACTCAAATGCCAGATGCTCCAATGTAACACGTGTGTTTTTTGAGAAAGCAAGAGACTTATATTTCAGCTTTTGTTTTAAGCCAAGCTAGCAGCACGACTCTTGGGATGGCAGTGTTGGTTCCCATTATCTACTTGTGAGATTGGGGGCAGAACAGTTATAGACACTCATGGTCCCTAGAGGATGAACCCTACTGACCGTGGTGACCCTCTGACTTTTCCTCTTGGGCCACTATGAGGTTCAACTTTGTGGTTTTGAAAGAAAAGTCTCAACAAGTATTCGATGGATTGCCATTAACTTACATTGTTACAAAAACTAGACGAATGTTCTTTGGCGGATACGTCTGTTGCCCGTTTGAAGTAACATCAAACCTTGATCTCTGCTATCGTATATACTGCCACACTGCCCCCATTACTACCAGAGGTACTGCTCAGTCGGTATGTACCCGAAACTTCTAGAAAACGTGCAGAAATATAGACAAATGAATGCAAAGTACCAACAGTAGGCTCAGTCCGCATCCATGTGTATCTAACAGTGAGCATAAATGAACATAGTCTTGACATTATTAGACCCTCATAATGAATTGTAATAATGTTTATGACCGAAAACACGCAAAACAAATATATTCCCATTGACCTCAAGTCAAACTTGTGTGTAGTCCTAATTAACAAAGGTTACATTTACTTTGACTATAGACCCTTTGGTAAAATGACTTCCTTTACTGCTTTTTCATGAAATTTAATGAAGAAAGCAGAGGAAAACAATTGGGAAAAGTAGCGGGTATAGGAATGGTCCGGGCTGGTAGAAAGTCACAGAGGTCATTCCTTGTCCTCACGTGCTGACGCTATTCCCAGATACCAGAGCACTCTTGAGAGAGACTCGAGGCTGACCCAACCCTTTCTTGTCTTTGTGAACATAAAAGGCAAGAAAGAGGCCTTCCTCCTTAGAGAAAGAATGGCTTCCTAAATCCCACATCCTGTGGCACTGTGCTGCACATTCACAGAGCAGCAGCAGACAGAGCTGACGAAGTCAGAGCTCTGCAGACGCTCATGTGAACTCAACTGGGCCTTTCTCAGAGAATACAAACGCCTTGATAAAGTTAGAGTTGCTTTCTCTGCCCTGTGTCTCTCTGTTTCCACCACCAACTGACCATTTTCTCCATCTTACCGCCTTCATACCAGATAAGTTAGTTGCAGATTATTGATTCTTTAGTTCTCAAGCACAGGCATCCAAAACTGATGCAGCTGCAAGCATGCATGAAAAAGAAGTGCTGAGGCAGAACGCTTTCAATTTGATGTTTGTGTCTATCAGCATTTGGACCGATTCTGTTCCTGAAGGATTGTAGAGGAATGTTTTTTGTGTCTTTTTTCTGCGTGGAACAATAATCACTGATGTGTGGGCACATGAACAGAGGCCTGCACACAAACCAAAAATCCTGTCTCTCCCACGGTATTGGGACAACACAAGTGTAACAAGATAAATCTCACAGTTAGCTCGTTGGATTTCTGACTGATTTCAGTCTGAGGGAGATGCAATATCGCCGGTTATTGAGCAGCAACACTTTTCTATTATCCTCAAGAAAAAGCCAGTTAGAGGGCAAGACTGCAATCACCTGCTTTGGGTCGGGGTGGACTGCTTTGGGTGTGTGTGCTTGTGCAGTAGTTGAAGCAGGAAAGTCCCTCTAAAGGCCTGAAGATAAGTGGGAGCCTTTCTTAATTTGTTAAAAGGATAACGCTTCATTCACATGCACATGAACACTCAGAGGCTGAGGAAGAGCCGGTTATCAAGATGACCCTTATTTTTGAAAGCTCTGCTTGAATGTCTAAATCCCCTCTAATGGCCTGAACTGAGGCTACAGGTCAACAGGATGAGGCTGCGAGGGTCATGTGACTGGTCAAGATGGGGTGCAGATGAACAAGCTGATAAAGAGGGGTCAGAGACCTTTGTGATCCAAGGCGGGTATATTGTATAGGATCTGAAGGAGCATTAACGTACTGTTGAGCCGTTGTCAGTTCATCTTATTTTTCTTGATTAATTGATTCGTTGTTTGGGATATAAAACGTCAGAAAATGGCGAATAATGTCAACCAGTGTCTCCTAGAGCCCAAGATGACATCCTCAAAAGATATTCAATTTAAGAAGCTGGAAGCAGAGAATGTTTACTTTATTTTCTTAAAAAATTACTCAAACGGATTAATCAATTACAAAAAACAAAATACTTCAATAGTTGACAACTAATCGATACATTTGTTTGAAGGTAACTACAGCATTGTGAGGAAGTCAGGTTTCTTGGAACTAGTCGACCTTCTCGGCTCTTTGGTTTCTGTTTAATCTTTACTCCGGTATCAGGACTTTCACATCTCTTGTTTCTCAACATGTTTAGTGAGTGAGCAGCAGAGAAAAGTGGCCTGAAGTCTTTCCACCATCTGGATTTAAGCCACTAGCAATTGAAGATCAGCCAGTTACAGGGTTTTCATACACTACAAGTGCACAGACACACACACACACACACACACACATACACACACACACACACACACAAATACAACCCTGTGCCGACCAGCAAAGGCCTGAGAAATCGTCTAAAACAATTTTCCCATTTGCTGAGTTAATTTTGCGTGTGAGAATTCCTGGTAGGACTGTTGACATGGCCGGTGGTGTTTCTGCTGAAGAGGACTGTTCAGTGTTCCTGCTCCATTTCACATGTCCGCTGACATGTTCAGCAACTACTGCGGTCCCAGAGGATGAGCTCTGTTTGCGGTCCTATCCACAGTCGGTCATGTTTGACTTCACTGAATTATAGAAGATCTGAGCTCATGTTAGCTCTCTGTGCGTGATGTTGACAAGCCGCTGATACACTTGATGTTTCTTCCTTTTGGGATGCAGTTTTTTTTACTTTGACACCACTTAAAGCTGTTCCGCTCTCTTGGCCCTTAATTTGATGACAGGCAACATTAACCTGGTCACGCATGGTCATGCACGAGCAGACTGGCGACTGACTGCTGTGTTTGTTCACCTTGCTCATTAACTTTTGTGTGTGTGACTGTGTGTGTGATTTTGTGTGTGCGTGTGTGTGTGTGTGTCAGTGTGTCACTTGGCATAAGCATTTCATGTATTTCCTTACAAAGTTAGCTTTTCCCACAGGCTTCTTTAAGTTTTATGTTGTTTCTTTCTCTCTGTGTTTACATCTCTTGCCTGTGTGCGTTTCTGCACACACATGCAATATTCCTTCATGATCACTTTTGTGCAGATGTGATGTGTGTGTGTGTGTGTGTGTGTTTGTGTGAGAGCAGCCCTCTCTCTGCAAATGCATCTGCTTTTCGTTACAGAAGCCCTGAATTATTTCTGTTATGCAGATGAAAACTTGCAGCCTGCAGCCAGGACAGGACATGTTTTACATCAAGTTGGTCTCACTGAATATGCACTACAGGACTCCTTAAATCAAGGAAACAGAAAACATAGCCCTGTTTTATTGCAGAATGTACACATAATATGTCTCTTGGTGCAGGACTCTCAACTTGACCTGATTTCCCTCGGAGTAATGTCCTGTAACTGTGTGTGTCTATCATTTGTTATGCTTAATGAGATACGACATTATCTCTTTTAGACATTATGGCCAGTCAAGTGGGCAAATACGTTGATGTGCTTTCTTGCTGAGAATTAGTCAAGAAGTTCAATACCGCTCCCAGATCTGTACATTAGATATGAGACTACCTGCTAGTTTAGCTTAGCACAAAGACTGGAATTAACAATTAGCGAGCAGGGCCACATAAATATGAATTTGTCATATACAGCATTTCACAAAGTTTTCAAAGTTTTCTCCTAACACAACCCCCCCAAATGTTATAATATAGTCAGGATAATTTCTGTCCCTCATCATCTCCTTGCTGTAGTGTTAACTGGTCTCAGAATATTAAAAAAAAACAAAAAACGACCTCCTGCTTCTCTGGCTAACTCTCAGCAAGGAAGCAAATAAGTGCCATTTTCTGATACGCTGAACTATCCCTTTAAGGGTTTTCGAGTACATCCAGCAAAATTAATTAAAGTTAATTAAAGTAAATTTCAGTGGAATGTCCAATTGAATTGAAGTGAATTGATAAATGAATGAATGAAATGAATCAAATTTCCAGTTTAATTTAAGGCTGAATTTCTCCACTAACTTCACCCCATGCCTTTCCACACATTACTCAGATATTAAATGCTGCTCCCATACATGTATTCCATGCTCTGAAAACAAGAGAACATGAAATACGTCCAGAGGACCTTGCTGCAGGTGCAGCTAACATAAAAAATGGTTGCGCTTATGTGAAAGCTATCTTGGCATTTGGAGAAAATACCTTTTCACATCACACCATTCCAGCGTGTGCACGTGCCGCTCGCCCTCACACACAGGCACACACACATCCGTGCTGTTTACAGAGCGCGGTGCACCAGGAGCCTTGTCTTCCAAGTATGGCAGTCAGACAGAAAAAATCCCCTCCTCCACTTCTATTCTCTCAACCCAGCGTCTCAGTACCAGAGAAGGCCAGGAATGTCAGAGCAGCCCAGTTCAACCCGGCACAGTCTGAAACAGTCCTCCTCCGCTCATTTTTTAATTATTTTATAGGGTTTTTTTCTGTTCGTCTCACTCTCTCTTGTGCTTTCAGCTGAGGGCTACTTTGGGAACAGCATGGTTGTGGTCGGCAGCACCTGTGATCTTATTGACCGTGAAGAAAAACCCACTAATAAACTCTCAGAACCACAAAAATGCTGTGTGGAGATGTCATAGTTAACATGACATTAGAATCAGCTGAGTGGTGGAATCAGTACAACGAGTGTCTGTGTGTTTTCTAGTGTGTTGTTGCTGCTACATATATGAAAAGGTATCGCGTTGCCTATATCGCAGTAACTGTCTCATTTAGTGTTGCTTAATGATCCCAGCTGCCAAGTGAGATCCTTCCGACATTTATGGAGTAAAACTATCCTGATTGTCCCCATATGGAAGCCGTGATCTGTGGCTTAACGCCATGAGCATGTGACGTGCAGGTTAAACATATTAGAGCCAACTAAAGGAGCACAGGAGCTCGTAAACTCACTTTAACACGCTGAAAGAAAGTATGTGCCGTGTAACTGGACTTGTTGTTTCAGCAGGACACACTGAGTCCACAGAAGGAGAAGGAGATGTTTACGTGAAAGTGCATGGATACGTTCCATTTAACAATGTTGCACAATATTTACTGTTGGGACACAAAGCCCAAATCTCCTCGGATGTCATTAAGAGCAATGAACTAAGCCAACTTGAAGTTTATCCAAACAGCCAAACGCCCTAAATGCAGGACAAGATGTAAACACGAAATTAAGTGATGCAACAATATGGCTAACTTGTGCACGTCTCCTCACATAAATAGGCTGGTGTTGGAGTGGTGCAGAAGCAATGTGCCCGTGTGGTTTATGGAGACAGTTTTTAGGAAAAAAACAACTGAGTTAGAGGCGTTCTGACAGGGAAACTCAGAGATTTAGGTTTTGTTTTTTCAGGGGGCTGACCTGAATTCATTAAGATATATATTCTTTGTCAGTTTGTGGAACAACACTTCACTAGCTAGTCGCTAATTTTACTGTCAGCTGTTTGGTGCTGGGCATGTAGCTCACAGTGGTTTATTTCAGAGCTTTATTTCAGCACCAACACTCGCTCTCCCGGGGTACACACCAGACTGTTGTTCAGCTGCCAGTATACTACATCAGAACTGATTGTCAGATGGTCAAATAGTTTTTGAAACCAACAACTAAAGCTGTCAATTGTCAGCGTCTCCCAAATGACATGTCACGATTCCTGATACAATATGACCATTGTGGTGTAACAGGAACACTTTCCGGACCTTCTTTGTATTGTCGCAGTTTGGTTAAGTTATGGGTAAGGAAGGCAATTCAGGAGAAAGATGGTTGATGGTTGGGTCTCATTGCCAGGTCAACAAACACAGAAGATTTGGGTTAGAGATTAGGGCAATATTTGACAACACTGAGAAAATACTTCTCCAGAATCACTTTATAACTACTCCTATTTCAACTAATAGTGCAATTATCACAAGGGCAGAAATGACAATAGAATATAACAATAAAACCAAAATACTGATCTGGAATCATTTCAACTAAATGGACTACATATTGAATAGCTTTATTTTACAAGATGCATAAAAGCTCAACAAATCCAGAGAATACAGTCTTACAACTGAGTCAGTAAAGTTGTCTGTCGGTTTTCCCCCTCAGTGAAATCCATATCCATGTGGAAGGAAGGCAAGGAGATAAACCGAGGGTCAATTCTCCAGTCAAGTCTTTTTCACTGGCTCCAGAGATTTTCCCATTACTGGGCCAGGAGAACTTACGTTTTGTTTTATGAAAACAATAACAGAAACAAAAAGTCTTCCGCAGCACTTTCTGTTTCCTGATAAGAGCAGCCAGAACTTGAGTGCGCTCAGGAAGTCAGCTTCATATCTTTACATTAGGTCATTTTAACAGTCTCTTAACTTTTGGTCCTGATTACCGTGTGTTTGTGTGTGTGTGTGTGTGTGTGTGTGTGTGTGTGTGTGTGTGTGTGTGATTTTAGGTTGTTTTTGTTTATCCTCAGTGATATGTTTTCTCTTAATCAATTTAATTCAGTAATAAGCGACATAATTGCAATGACCGTACTGAATCTCATGACTCATGTCTGATAGCCATTATGTTATTAGGTTATCTGAACATCAGGTTTGTGTCTCATTCGTCTGTATGTGTGCAGAAGATGAGCACAAATATGTAAAGTAGAAGGATGTGAAATTACAAATCCTCCCACACGTCAGTCCTCAGCACCTCTAGGACTCCTCCCTGGGGGATTGTGGGATACATCAGCAGTGAAGTGGGAGGTTATGGCAGGAATGTTCTGGGAATGTGATGTCGTTTTAAGAAAAGTCTGTAGATGACATTGACCAGATGTTTGTGTGATCTTCAGTTTCCCCTAACATGGCTGGAAAGACAGTGAAATACCTACAGCTGTTGCAAATGTATGAATGTGGAGCACTCATTGATGCAAACGTTTCTGCCCCCGTGTGGTGAGAGTCAGTACCGGTGTAATGCTGATGATGAAACCCGTGTGGGAAATGTGTGCAGGAGGCTTTTTTAATCAAAATACTGTAATTGTTTCACACGAGATGAGTGTGAAGAGTTTGGAAACATTAAGTACACTTGCCATGTTTGGATGTTGGCTGTTATACATGAGAAGTGGATTTGCCAACTTTGGCAAAAACAACAGAGACACTGAGTCATACAGCCGGTAAACTGGAGGACAAACTCAAAACATTTCTCAACAGGCGCCAAAGAAAGGAACACTATATGGGGAAAATCCAGTTGCCCTTTCTTTATGCTTTAGTACAAAATGTAGTTAAGATCCCTCAAGTCTGTTTCATGAGAACCTCGTGGTCAGGAATGCAGTTAGATTCTCTTGGGTTAAGACAAGGTCCTGTACTGATTAGTTGTGGTAAGGTTATGAAATCCTTTTACCAGACGGCTCCAGAGAGTATAATATATTTAAGATTTCAACATTAACACGGTCCAGAAATGTACTGTAAGTAATGGGATCCAAGCAACAGCTGCAGAGAAGATTATCGAGAGAGGAGATGATGGTGACATTCATTGTTGACTTTGAAAATAGTAGTTGACAAAACCATTTCTACTCAAGGTCCATTTGATAGCTGTTCTGGAGCTTTTGGTTGTACCACAGGATCGTCCTCAGCAGTTGTCACTGTATTGTAAATGTTCATATGTAAATCTGTATCCAACTCAATCTGTTGACGAAGATATGTGACAAGATTCGAAGGACTATGTCAGCTGGTTCCCATGATCAAACTTTCTAAATTCTGATGCTCAGTTTGAAAGCCCCTAAAATCAAAAGGACATATTTTCCCTCTTGCGTGTAGTGCCATTTTTTTCCATCTAGATTGTTTTGTTGTGAGTTGTATTTTTGTAGTTGTATCTTATGTAGTTTTGGAGGTATCAGTTTTAGAGATGTCTGCCTTCCCTCCAACACAATGAAACCTGATGGTGCTCGTCGTGTGGTGCTCAAAGTGCCAAAGAAGTATGTTTGACAAACTCAACAGAAAATGCCTCTTTCCAGAAACCATGACCCAGTTACTTAAGTTGATCCACAGACCTCGTTGTGAGCATGTAGGAAGCATTTTCTTTAAGCATCACTGCACAGAAGGAAGCGTGTATCTACTCTTCCATGAGTAGATGCACGCTTCCTTCTGCCCGGTGATGCGGTGTAGCTCAGTTGAGAGAAAATAGTTCCTACATGAAACGGCTCAAAACAAAGGCTGTGGATTATCTTGAGTAGCGGGGTCATGATTTCTGGAAAGAGATATTGCTGTAGATTTTTTAAAAATACATTTTATTGGAGATTTGAGTAACACAAACTGAGTGCTAGCAACTCACACCAAAATGGACGTGGTTGTGGATAAAAAGTCATTATAGTGTTCCAATATAAAGGAAATTTGAACATCAACAATTCAGTGACAGTGGGCCAAACTCAGATTGTGTGATGTGATTGAAAGCCTCAGAGGAGCTACTAATGGACCTTGTGGTAAGTCTGTTTTTGTAGTTTTGTAGGTTACAGTAGGTCATCGACTTAAAGTTGAAATCTTGGAAACTTTATAATGCTTCATCCATGCAAGCTATTCTGTAACAGTTTACCTTCCCCAAGCCACAATTATATGTCTATGGTTCTTATTAGGATCCAGTTATGCAACAGCTCTATACACTCAGCCTTGGTTTAAATTAAGAGTGTTAAGTTTAATGTCGGGATCTCCGTAACGCCATCTCTTGCCGGCCGAGGCCTCTAATCTTGAGAGCAAACATTACTCATCACTTCCTCTCTCCTGGGCTCATCTCAGCGCTGGACTTGTGTATTCAATGATGTCAGACGTATCGAGCAAGTGTTGTTGAAGCGTCAGACCTTCTGGCACGAGGCATGAACTGATGTAACCTCCAGCACCTCTGACACTGAAGTCCAGGCATGTGAACGTGCCTCTGTGTGCCTTCCAGATCAAACTCGGCCCGTCCTCGTCTTCTGTTGGGATTTTCTAACGTCTTTCTCAGATTCTGTCAAAGCAAACTTTCAGGCCTTGTGTTTCCCCTGCCAGCTCCGGCCTTAGTAAACAATCACAAACACACTGTCATACACACACAATTATGATAAGGCACTGTTTTGCGCAGCGCCCAGTGAAGGTAAACACTGCCAGGGCACTTCATATTGATTTTTCGCAGTTTGGAGATATCCAGGCCTGCCATGCAGACTCAGGAATGACATAAACACTGAGAGACACGTGAGGCGGCAGAGGTTTACTGGATCTGATACAGAGCTCGGTGACTCACCAGCTTCTGTATATTCACAGTGGACGTCAACACTCATCACCGCAGAGAGTCCCAGGCTTCTGCTCCGTCTGTTTGCTCTGTGAAAGATCATTCTGTCTGGGCAGGGTAACACCATCTTCATCTCCACATATTCTCACAATCAGACCCTCAAGCACGTGCAGACCCTAGACTGTGCTGGTAGTCTGTAAGAATACTTCATCACATGTCAACATACAGGATGTAAAATACAACTGTATGGCCCCCGTATGTCACCACAGTATATATTACATTATTATATTTTGAATGGGTGAGGAGCTACTCTACTATTCTATTTACTGGGGCAGGTCACTTTGTAGGTAAAATAAGTAAAGTAACTAGTGAGCTATCTGTTAGGGATGCACCAGTTCAACTCCTGCAGCTTCTGATCCCCAAATGCAGGTTTTCTAAGTACCGATCTTATCTCAAAGTTCTCTATTTTTACACATTTTAAAATCATATAATCCCACGTCACTGTGACACAGTTTTGACTGGAGGGGGACTTAAATAAAGTAAATGTATTTTGTTAAGTTCTTCCGCCGCCTGTACTTTCTTGTTTGTGAACTCAGTGAGGCCATCATCCACCTTTCAACTCCACGATGTGTGTATGTAAGTTAAAAATGGTGTCCTGACTTGTGGTATAGATGAACCCAAACCCTGATCATCTGATATACCCAAAGTAGCAGTATGATAAGGTCCTCTTAAGATCCCTTATTTCACCCGCCCTATGGCTGCAAGACTCATTAGCAAGAAGCTCTTTTTGTGCAGATGTCAGCCGGGTCTTTGTGCCCTGTCTCCCATCTGGTGTTTGGGTTCATGACGAGGCATGACGGATGTAGAAAGGAAAACAAACAGGAGAAATCAAAGAAAACTTTGATCTACCTGCAGATTACTGTGCCGCGTTTGGAGATCCGGCGGCAGACATCACACACACAGGCACACACAGAGTCCTCAGCACCGTCATGCTCTACAACATTCAGGAATGTGTGCTCAGCTAAAGAGGACAGAGAAAAACTGCAGACAAAGACAGACAATCTGAGACAAAGAGCAACAGGTGAACGAGGGAGTACTCAAGCTGTACTTAACCGGGCCGCTGTGATTTACTTGACGGGTGCTGACAATATACAAGCGTGTTCCCTCATTGCATTAGCGTGCCTTAACTCCCTCTGTGAATTGTCCAAAAAAAACCATGTTAATCCGGCGCTAGGAGCTCTTATTGCTGCGAGCCAGCAGGTTAGCCATAATTAAACACACATGTGCTCCATTCTGAGAGTCAATATTCCCTTTTCCTCTGTTTGTCTTATGACACTAATCTGATCTGGAGCAGGTGTTCCTCAGGTTTTTCATGTGGCATAGCAGAAATGAATCCTGTGGGAAAAAAAGGAAAAACAATTAGTGGAGAGGTGAGACGGCGTGAGGTAGAGGTGTTTGAGACAGCGGTAATGGAAAATGGGATATTGTAGCCGGCCACACATGTGTAATATACTGCGAATAGAGGAGAACAAGTGCACTTCAAGAAGGTTGGTGCAGTCGAAAGCCGAAGGTCCTGAGGGTGAAGTCAGTTTCCCGTGGTTTCCCATGGTTTAAGAGCTACATATTGGTTCAGTTATCAGGTAGGCTAGAGAGGATTGCGTGTAAGAAGGAAGACATGGAATATATTTTAAGACTTGGGCAGGATATTGACTTACAGAAAACATAGAATTAAGAATGACTTATGTATGAGATGTCAGGTTTGGACCGTTGAGAAGATGGATGGTGATGGTGAGGGTGATAGAGTCTTTTATTTGTGTGTGTGAGAAGAGACAGCGAAAAATATTCGTGGGTAGTGTAGCTGTGCACTCTCTGCCCAGGGCCTGCACAGCCCGTCCAAAGCTCTGACAGACTCTTGGCTGGACGCCTTGCACGTGAGTCTAGGAACAGCTGGATGATGGAGGGAAAAGGAGGAGAGGAGAGGAGCGATGGAAAAGAAAGCCAAGGCAGTGCAGGCCAGTTCCCAGGCTCCGGCCTCTGGAGACCCAGGAGGAGAGGAAGCAGGGTGGGGTGGGGAGGGCTGAGAACAGCTGCATTGATGTCCTTCTGCCTGCGTGTAGTTCTAAGAAGCTAATCAGTGGCACCCCATGTGGGTTAAAAGTAGCCTTTCTTTAGTGTAAACACATTAATCAATAGAATTAAAGCTGCTATAGTAAAAAAAAAGAATGTATTCAAAATTAACTGAATGAGGAAGTGTATGTGAATCTGGTCACTTGAAAAACTGGCAGAGAATTATCATCCCAGTCTGAAGTTGTCTTCAGCTTTACGGAGGCTTGTTAACATCTTTCAGCTCAGCAGCTGTTTTCAGAGTTGGTTGAGACCAAAAACAGAGCTAAAAGTAGAGTGGATATTGGACTTGGACGGTGTTTGCTTCAACTTTGCCGTATCAACTTTAAGGTCCAATGTGTAGGATTTAATGGCCTTGAGTGGTGAGGTTGCAGATTGCAACCAACTGATTACACCTCTCTTGTCATCCTCCCTAGAGGTGACCGCTAAAAAAAATTTCAAAATAAAATAAGAATGGCACTCTGTAGAGCCAGCATTTTGTTTGTCCATTCTGGGCTACAGTACAAACATGGCAGTGTAACATAACAGACGTTGTGGAAGAGGTCATATGTCCTCTGTAGATCAGGGCTCATTCTAAGGTAACAGAATCACAATGATTCTATGTTTTAGGTCATTATACACTAATGAAAACATGATTATGAACATTATAATACATTTCAGGCAAAATTATATTCCATTTACTCCCCTAAATCCTACATACTGGACCTTAACAATATTAAAGTTGTGTTTACAGCTTTGTTTCAGCTACCCTGAAGCAGCCAGAAAAACAAATGATGAATTCTTTGGATGAGGTGTTGAATTGTTGATTCATTCTTGGACTCGTCTGTTTTTGAACCAGATTTCACTATTTTTGATCCATGAATGCTCATCTGTGGGATAGATCAGCAGGCTTGCATGTAAACACTGCAGAAGTCTATCCGGCGCTCACTGTGGAGATTTACAGTGTCAGTGGGATATGTGTGAGCCATCTGGCAAAGGCAGGACACTAACATGTTATAAAAGACGGAAGAGTTTGTAGCACACGTTAGACAGCTGACGCATGACATCAAGTTACCCAGCAGGTGTCTTTCATCCTGTCCAGCTTCATTTTGGCTCTCATCTACACGTTTATTTCTTTTTTGACACACACAAACATATCCTCTTTCTTGTGTCTTCCAAGTGATGATGATGATGATAATTTAAACGTTTCTCTTCATCCTCAGGGTTGTGGAGCATCTTGTGGAAAATGTGACTGCAGTGGCGTAAAAGGAGCAAAGGTGAGATATGTATTTGCACTCATTTGAGTTGTCACTGTCAATCAATCCTCATGCATTCGTTTCACTTATGCAATTTCATGTTAGTTTGCTAAGTGTAGTCCAGTTCATAGCAGGCCACAGCAGCTGAAGCAGCCGTGACAGCGCTTCCTATGTTCCTCTAATGGGGTCAGCTCAGTAGGACAGACTGGAGCTGGGCCTGGAGACCAGGACAGGAACAAAGATGGGTTTGAATTAGAGCGTGTCTGGACACAGCTGGGCTGAAGGCCATATTCCCATCAGATGGGGGGAAGCTCACAGATACAGATGTATAAGCGCTGGCGACCCTAGCCATAAGCTGGCTGTGTGCCTTAGAGCTGTCAGCACTGTAGCATGGATGTTAATCACTGATCTGGGACACGAGGAGTTGGTATTAACTGACCTGGGGAGAGGTAGTTTTGCTCTAATAAAATGTTTTCTATCTGTTTTAATTAGTTGAATAATAAAAAAAAACACCAGGGGCTACTGTTTAAAACCAGCAATAAATTAGTCCTGCTAACAGTTATCACATATTTAGCCAAAGCCTGATACATGTTATTCATTCAGGAAAAGTACGTACTTCTGTGACCACGATCTAGATAAAATCTTTAATACTTACATGGGGCAGCTGTAGCTCAGGAGGTAGAGCAGGTCTTCTAGTAATCAGAAGGTCACTGGTTTGAATGCTTGGCTCCGCCAGCTGCATGTCGAAGTGTCCTTGAGCAAGATATTGAACCACAAATTGCTACTCATGAGCTGTTGGCACCCTTCATGGCAACCTCTGTCATCAGTGTGTGAATAGGTGAATGTGACAGGTTTTGTAAAGCACTTTGAGCTGTCAGTAGACTGGAAAAGCACCATAAAAATGCATTTTGTTACAGAAATCTCTCAGCCAGACTCAAACTTAGATATTCACCCCTTTGCACAAATGATAAACATGAGGGGTTATGAAATGATTAACATGAAACCAGAAACCACAAGATAAAGTATTTTTATTCCTCTTATTTTGTACTGTATAGTTTTGGATGATGGCTAGTGAATTATGGGATATTTGACTTCTTAAGCAGTTTAAAATTTGGCTCGCTTTACTGTAAATATATCATGTCTTTCTGTGTGCTGGTGCCCTCTTTATTCTGCCCCTCAAACATTGATTTTGTGACATTTTGTAGACAAAATGATTCATCAGAAACTTAGCTGTTTCATGGATAATAAAAATAATCATTGAAGCCCTAGTCACAAGTAGACTTTGTTTTATGTGGTCACAAGTGAAAATAGAATAAAAAGCTGTAAGCCAACACTTTGAAGTAGTTTTATTTTTCCCTGAGCCTCCTGCTGTGTGAGTGTGCCTGCGTATTATTGGCTCAGTTCTATCAGACGACTGCAGAGTGTTATCTATCCTCTTAGTGCAACAGACTGACCTTTTATGGCTCATTCTTACGGCAACAGTAGCCAAACAGCCAGCTCGCCCCACAACAACAGATGTACTGACTGCGTTCAATGGAGCTCGGCCAATCCACTGTGGATTCAAAGCACCTCTGTGTGTGGTTGGTGAAAGGCCCCAACGACCGTCCTAAAATCTCCTGCGAGATATATTTCCAGTGATATCACTTCCTGAGGTTACCGTGGTAACCCTTATGATGATTCCCACTGGTTCAAAATTTCCTCTGACCGATGGGAGTCAGGTGTGTTGTGGTCAGAGAATGGAAATCGCTCCAAAAGTTTTAATATAGCTAGTTTTGGAGAGGACTGTGAAGATAACCTGACTCCCCTTACAGGGCACTGCTGCCATCTAGTGGCAGATAGTGAGAAAAACAAGACATACAGGAATCTTTCTGGGTCAGTTTTAGGTCACTGCCAAGGACACAAGGGAGGATTTGTTGGGAGTAACAGTACAAACGATTGTCATACGAGCATTCATTGTGAATTTAAGTGCAATGAGGTATACAATTAAAGGAGTGTTTTTCTGTCTTGGCACTGACCCACATTCTGTATTTAAACATGAAGAGACAAAGAAACAAATGGTGAAAACCAGAACTTTGAAGTTTTTAAGCTTGTGATAAATGTACTACACAGACCATTCTTTAAAATTCTGTCAAAGATTCTGGGAAAATGAATTGCCTTCATTGGGTGAAATACGTATTTTTAGGATCTGGGTGTCTTCTAGAAAGGTTTCAATTGATTCTAGATTATTTGAATGTTCAAAAAGCAGTAATGTTTTTATAACACTATGAAAATCTGACAAAGTGACTTTGCCTAGCAATAACCAAGGAAACAATAGAAGTAAAGTAGACTAATAATCTTAAATAGATCCAAATTTTTAGCTCTTAAAACTTTTTTATGATAAAATCTCTACTCTGCATGGTAATCGTGGGGTTGTCTTGTTTTTTTAAAGTAAAGTCAACGTTTAAAATTTACAGTGAATGCAGTGATTCAGTCTTATATGTAGACCCATCAAGTTTAATAGTTAAATTTGCTTTGGGTCCCTGACTCATGTCCGAGTTTGATTTATTCAATCAGAAAAAGTATTGAAATCTTTTTTTTTTTGGGGTGGACATGTTTCCAATTGTTCCCTCTAATCTCAGGCAGTATGAAGATGTTTGTCCTTGTTTAATAACCTTGAACCCGGTTCTTCCCAGGGTGAACGTGGATTTCCAGGTCTTCAAGGTAATATGGGATTCCCAGGAATGCAGGGACATGAAGGGCCTCCAGGACCGATGGGCCCCAAGGTCAGTATGCACTCGTAGACACATCAAAATTAATAACCTGAAAAGCTTTTGGTTTGACCTGAACATTGTGATTTCATTCTCCTAGGGAGATGAAGGACAACCTGGAGCTCCTGGACTGAAAGGAGTGCGGGTGAGTAACTAACCATCACAATGATGATACAGTATTATAAATGACTTTTCTTCCAGAAATTATTGTGTTCTAGTTTTAGTTTTGTCATGAGACAGTAAATCTGACATGGTTGTGATCTTTCAGGGTCCTCCTGGTCTGCCAGGCTTTCCAGGAAACCCAGGACTACCAGTAAGTACCTTTGATCTGCCCTCAAGTCTCACAACCTGCCACAAATCCAGTAACGACTACATGAGAACGATGTCTGAATCATACTACATCCAGCCACTAGGGGGCAGCAAGGTGTTTTAGCTTTTCTTTCTGTCATGACGTCCATCTTTATGAGCAGTCAATTTGCAATAGCCAACATGCAATAGCCCACTAAAAAGTAATACCCACTGAATAACATTTTAAGTGATTTTATTTTTTGGCTATATTTTAGTTTGTCTGTGGGGAATTAAGTCATTAAGATGGGGAAGGATGGTCAGAAAATTCGGGAGATTTCACTGCGTAACTACAAATTGTCTCTGATTGTTAATCCTGTGCTCCCACTCTCAGGGCATCAATGGAAACGATGGTCCCCCAGGTCTGCCAGGCATCCCAGGATGCAACGGGACTAAAGTAAGCCTCTTCTACTTCTACTCTACACTGTATTGTATCCAACGTTGATATTTTCTTTTGTCACATAACCTAAATGCCGTTCTCTCTCTCTGACTGTGTTGTTTGTGTGATTCAGGGAGACAGAGGACAAGATGGCGCTCCTGGATTTCCTGGTCTTCAGGGACGTCCTGTAAGCATCACAATCAACATCCATCTGACCAGCACAGATTACAGTTATGGTCGTGTTATAACGAAACAATATGAAAACCATCAAAATCCAATAAAAGATGCAGTTTTTTACACTGACAGCATTGTTGGGACGATTTTGAAAGACTTTTGAAATGTAATGTGTTACAGATTAGTAGTTTAAAAATGTAACTTTTAATAACTTGGCACATTAGATTGCTTTTTGAAAACTTTTCCAACAAATACATTACAATGGGAATTAATGCTTAATATAACATGATATAACCAAAATAATGAGCAAACATACATATCAGTTGAATCATCCAATCGAATGAATGCAAGCGACGCACATTGATTTGACTGGCAGATGAAAGGCGGGGCAAATTCAACTACTAAGTACTACATGCTATTAAGTGAATTGAGCCTATATAGATTTACCAAGTTTAAACACAAACACAGTGACAACACTGGAATAACAAGGTTTCTACATGATGTTGCTATACTTTAACTGCACAGTGTCTCAAAAAGGACATTTTCATGCTACATGTGTAGATATGTGACCACTGTCCTCTCTTCTCAGGGCATCGATGGAGTTCCTGGGATGAAGGTAAGCTGAAGTTTATCAAGTGTTAACATCTGCTTTGTACAGTATAGATTACAACAATACTACTATAAGTAGGACCCATCCTCTAGTATAAGTAGGACCCATCCTCTAGTATAATGAGACCAAACCATTTATTTTTGCCTTTGTCCCACAGGGCGACCCCGGCGGTGTGATTGGGATTGTTCCCCTGAAAGGAGACAGAGGATTTCCTGGCGCACCTGGACTACCTGTATGCTGTGTCTATTTCTCTCTATTTCCATGCTCTAGTAACGCTGACTATCTAAGTCTAGTCTCCCTGACTTATAGAACTTATAGAATTGCTTCACCTTATATGAGTGTCAAAATATAGACACAACTGAATTTTCATGTAAATCCATGTTCTTCCCACAAATGTCTGTCTCCCCCAGGGTACAAGTGGACAACCTGGACCTACTGGACCTCCAGGACTTCGTGGCTATCAAGGACCCAAAGTGAGTTACTCCCACAGTGATGGGCTGTTACAGACTCAGTGATACGTTTTTAACAGCCAATACGAATAGCGAATACTGCTTCAACTGAGACACATTATTATCATTGAGCATAAAAGCAATGCTCCCTGCTAGCGTACTGGTATTATCGGTTTGTTTAGACTAATTGGATAACTGTTTGACAGGGAGATGCTGGTCCCCCTGGTCCTCCTGGAGAGAAGGTAAGACTTATCATACATAAAGATTTTATAGTTGTAAAACAAAGTCCAATGTTCTCTGACTTGATCAACGTATTTTTTTTTTAAATTCCCTGCAGGGTGACAAGCTGGCCTTTGTGGGGGAGAAGGGAGATAAGGTGAGAGTTTCAGTTTTTTCTGCCTTGTCTATAAATACAGCTTTATTTTTTTATATGGTGTTTCATTGTGGAGGTAGTGGGAGCGCTCAACATTTCAGTATAAAACAGTGAGGTAGTATCCTTCTTGCCATATATGTTTTCAGGTATTGAACAATTGCATTTCAAGTAAAGTTTTGAGGATCACTACCTCTGTAACTATCATATTACTCCATTACCACCGCACCATTCTTACTGCGCTCTGATGTTTAGTCATGCTAAGATAGCTCCTGTCACAAATCCCACCTCATATTATAAATGTAAAATAATTCAGCACTGTGTTGCTTCTGTGCTCAAACTAAGCATCTCCTAAATGCCAAGTTTTCATGAAAGAGAAGATTGTTTTCCCTGCACATGTATAAACACTTATGTTTGACAAAATTCAGATACTTGTTTTACACTCGATGATTTGCTGTTTTATATATTTATATTTTGTTTCATCGCAGGGTGAGCAGGGATTCCGCGGCCCACCTGGCCCTCCTGGACCTCCATCACTGGAAGTAGAAGGAGTCAGACCCACACACTATGTACCTGGACCACAGGTACTCTCTCAATTCTCAAAAAATAGGCAGAAATTGTGATATATATATTTTTTCATATATGGAAAAAAAAAAAAATCTCTCAAATGCTGACTTGTGTTATTTCCTGAACATGTTTGTGTTCTTCATTCCTAAAGGGTGAAAGAGGAATTCCCGGAGACAAAGGAGAAAAAGTGAGTTATTTTTCTTTCAAATGTAGACGTGAATGACTTACATTACTATGCACACAGGCTGTTAACTGTCTCCTTAATCAAACTTTTGTACTTTTTGAGAGACCTTACTTTCTTTATTTTAGGGTTATTGCATCCCATATCAAACTGGTGTCAAAGGTGATCCCGGCCCTCCTGGACAACCAGTAAGTGGCAAAAATACATCTGTGTATTAGCCATCAGTGGTAAGATTTTAATGCTGATGTGTCAAAAGTTTAACATTGAAAACAAGCTTTTTTTTTATCACATTATATATTATGATTATTATGTCATTATATAAAACATACAGACTTGTTTAATATGCTTCTTTGTCAATAGCAATGTATTTATTATTAATCCAGAACTAATCAAAGTGAACTCTTTGTGTAATTGCAGGGAAAACCTGGCAAGGATGGAGCAACTGGGCGGAAGGTAACGACAGCCTCCTGTACACCCGCCTACTCGACCGTCCAGATGTTGCTTTCATATTGTGAAATATTTATCACTCAAGTATTTACATATTTTTCATCTTTCAGGGAGAACAAGGCTTTCTTGGGGCTCCAGGATACCCTGGTTCACAGGTAACTAATTTGATTTACACAAATCAAGGTTTAAATCTCAAACTTAAATAATCTCGGAGATGTTGTGGCCAGACAGACTAACTTCTCTGTCTTGTTTCAGGGTGAAAAGGGTGAGAGCGGACCACCGGGTTACGTAAGTGATCTCTCTACTCCCTCTCTTCCTTTTTTGTCTCTATCACCCACTCGTTCTGTCCCATCAGCGACAAAAAGGATTAATTTGAAAAACTACCAGCAGAGGTCCCCACAAAATATTTTAGTTGAAATAATGAGAGCATGTTAAAGAGACAATCCAGGGATTTTAAAGTTATATAAAAGCTTCTCCTAGTCTAATCTGAAAAGATTAGTTAAAATTAAAGGACCTTGACCCACACTCAGGACTCAAAGAGAAATTAAGCGCCTGTAAAGCTTTTATTGACCTCTATAAGTTTTCCACAGGTGACCACATGAGCTGCAACAGATTGGAAACAATCCACACCACTTTTCAGCCTGTTTAGTTACTCTTTGAACTCGGGATGTCTTGACATCTACCGTCCCTCAGGATACACCCAGAAAAGGTTCCCCAATAATATAGATTAAGTAATTATTTACTCTCTCTCATGACAGTGGAAAATTGGGTGATGTTTATAGTCCACAAAACATTTCTTGAGCTTCACAGCAAACTGATTCAAAGCATTCTCCTCAACCACTAAACTGGATGGGTGCATGATAACATGTTCATATTTATCAACTATAGTGAAGAATTGGGCTTTAAAAAGGGTGTAAATAAATAAATGAATAATTTTTGGGATCATGGTTTTTCCAGAGACTTGGATGGCATTGAACAAGGTGTATAGAGCCAATTTATTGAAACCTTTAGGTGTTAGGTATTATTACTTTTTTTTTTTTTAAGTCCTAATCTTTAAAACTGCACCCAACATTCCATCGATGTTTTCTTCACAGTTATTTAAATAGAAATAATTTGCACCAGTTCTGCAGTAATAGTGGGGCAGCTATTGCTCAGGGGTAGAGCCAGTGTCTTATTATCAGAAGGTCGCGGGTTCAATTCCCCTGGTCTGCATGTCAAAGTGTCCTTGGTCAAGATACTGAACCCCAAACTGCTCCTGATACGCTGGTCGGCACCTTGCATGGCAGCCACCACCATCAGTGTATGTATGAAATACTGTAAATCCCTTTGGTCAAGAGTGTCTCCTAAATGCCCTTAAATGTAAAATGTAGTCAGTGTTAGAGGGAGAACAGGAAGGCAGTTCAGCAGTCAACTAATCTGCATTTAGGTAGATTAGCAAAATAAACCTTCAACATGATCTGATAAAAATGGACCTGCGTCATTAAGCTGTGTAATTTTTTATTTTGTTTTAGGGAGGTGGGGCCCCTGGTCCTCCTGGTCCTCGTGGTAGCCCAGGGTTAACAGGAGAAAAAGGTATAGTTGGCTATTGTATGACAGGCATATATATGCTGAAACACATGCATATAAACACCCATCTTGGATAACTTTCAGTGATAACCATGTTATTTCCTCCATTTTGGTTTCTTCTTAATTCTGCAGGTTTTCCTGGTCCTCAGGGAGAGGCAGGTCCACCAGGTAATGTCGCACAATATAGCTGTACGTCAGTCAGACACATACAAACCTGAATAACACACTAACCGGCTTCCTTGTGTGTCATCAGGCCGGGACATTGAAGGGCCTCGTGGAGAGAAGGGTGAGAAAGGAGATGTGGGTGAGAAAGGAGACAGAGGAATGGAAGGAGAGTCTCTCGTTGGACCTCCAGGACAACCAGGAGACCCTGGACCCCCCGGACCACCTGGACAACCAAGTATGATCATTAAATATACCAAGATCGTAACGTGGGACACTTATAAACGTTTTAATAACCTAAAGAGTTTGTGTGTGTGTGTGTGTGTGTGTGTGTGTGTGTGTGTGTGTGTGTGTGTGTGCGTGTGTGTGTGTGTGTGTGCTATGACATGGCGGTACAGTTGACCCTGATTCATGTGACATCGAGAAAGGAGCTCCTGGACCGCCCGGACCTCCAGGGTTACAAGGGGAACTGGGACAGAAAGGTAAGAAGGTCGATAATGAAAGTTAATCAGTGCAATTCGTCAGTCAACGTATTCTAATGTTTGTACTTGCCCCGTCACACTTGGCATCAACATGCATCTTGGGTGATCTCATCAGGAGTGGACACTGCCGGGACAAATAGACAATGACTTTTTCACAAAGAAAGATGATACTTGATGTAAAGCATTTGCTGAATTTACAAGAACGCCCAAATATTTAAGAATTTGTTTTGGGGGGGATCATAAAGTTTTAAAAAGTGTCTCCTAACTCAACAGTTCACAAAATTGCACGATTTTTGGAGGGAGTCTGGGGACTTTTCTCAGATACTACAAAGAAGTAGCCTGTATTTGTCACTATTAACTGTAAAATTTGAAAGGTATACCAATAATAGAACGTTTTTTTTGTTTTTTATAAATTCAGTTACATGTTAAAGGCCATCGTGTTTTTTTTAAAAATTTTCTTTATTCAAAGCAGAAATAGCCAACGTTCCAACTGTCCTGCTCCTAGTGTTTCCCTGTGGTATAACTGTTGGCGCCGATGTCGCAAACACAGAAAAAAAGCTTTCTTTTGCCAGTTTGATTGATGTTTCTGTACCTATCCTTCAGGTGACAGGGGAGATACCTGTGTTCAGTGTCACAGTTCTGGCCCACCTGGATTACCTGGGCCCCAGGGCCCTAAAGGAGATCGAGGTGAGCGAACAGTGGTCTTGTGCAAATGAAACAGTGGTGATCATAGCCACCAAATGTCTGGTGTCATTGCCCAAAAACCACCAGGGTTATGATGTAAAGATGGCTCTTTGTTGGAAAGTTCTCCGTAATTTATTCCTCACATTCTAATATACATTTCTTCCACTATGTTGAGTACTGAATGCACATTTTCACCTGCAGGACCTCCTGGTTTAGTGGGCGGCAAGGGAGAAAAGGGTCAGACTGGCCTCCCTGGACAACCTGGTAGACCTGTGAGTAGACTCATGTCAGAGACACTGGGGACAAGATCTAGGTTGATTGTGTTGTGTTTTCACAGTTTATCCCTCAAAATCGACCAAGAGAATACATGTCATTGATATTTTCTTTGGAGCATAACACAATTTTGAATTTCTTGCAGGGTTCTGAAGGCACCCCTGGGTTGATGGGAGCCCCTGGTGCTGTTGGTGAGCCAGGGGACATTTTCGTAGCACCTGGTCTGAAGGGGGACAAAGGTCTGCCTGGTATTCCTGGAACACCAGGGCAGCCGGGGCTGGATGGACAGCCAGGAAGAGCTGGCTTTCCAGGTGAACCTGGCCTCAAAGGAGAACCGGTAAGTGTGTGTTACACAAGATTACAGGATACCAGCACCACATAAGAGTAAGTCTTTGTGGAAATTATCAAACTGCCTGAACTGGTTTTGTTGCAGCTCATGCACTGTCCCCAAGTATCCAAAATAAATCAATAATTGTGGTTTTAAGCAAAGAATAATTGGTAGTTTTTTGCAATTGTGGTTAATATTACTCTTGAATTAACTCGTCAGCTATTCAGACTCTTAAATGTATTATCAATCTTAAAAATAAAGTCAATTGGACATCTCCTTTCTCTTGTCTTGCTCTTAGGCTAAAGAGGGCATCAAGGGTGAGCGTGGACCAGGTGGGGACCCGGGTCTCAACGGGCCTCCTGGAGGGAGGGGCCCACCTGGTCTGCCAGGCTTCGGTCGACAAGGAGATCCCGGAGAGAAGGGTACTCATGGGAGACCGGGGCTTCCTGGAACTCCTGGACAACCTGGTATGCATGAGATCTCCACAGAGCCACAAATACTGACAGCACATCTGATACTCATAGCTACTTAACATTTATTTATTGACATATCACTTGGGTCCAACAGGTGCAAAAGGTGAGCCGGGTCAAGGTGTGAGTGCTCCTGGACCTCCAGGAGTACCTGGATCACAGGGAGAACCTGGCATACCTGGATTTCAAGGTGAGCAGCACCATATTCTTGGTTTCCTTCATACTCCATTACAAAAAAATAAAAATATATATAAAAACTGTGAACTTAACCAAAACCTTAAAGAAAGTGATATTAGTTAATGTAGTGGAGGAGCCAGTTATCATCATGCAGTTTCATGTATTTACAAAAAAAAACTTACTGTGGAGATAGATTAGTGAAGACTGTTTGTTATTATTCCTGTTCACCATGCAATATGTTATGACTGTAGGTGATAGAGGCCTGCCTGGAGACCCAGGGCTGCCAGGTTTCCGTGGAACCAAGGGTGAACAAGGACCCCCTGGAATTGGATTTCCAGGCCCAACTGGTCCTAAAGGTAAGTTAGTCCAGTCCATGTTGACTCTATCCCTCCTCATCATTAACATTCAAAATCATGTACTTGTGTAAACAGACTATACATGATATAGTGCACATACATGAGCAGAACATAAGAGACATTTTTCCGTGTTTGTAGGAATCAGTGGCATTCCAGGAGCTCCAGGATTACCAGGAGAACCAGGAAGACCAGGACAGGATGGCATAACAGGTCAACCTGGTCGACCAGGACAAAAGGTTTGTTTTTACTGCATTTATATTTCAATTTAGAATTAGAGTTTCACACATACATATATTATGCTTTAGCATCCTGGTTTTGATGATGAAGAAGGATCATAGTTTTCTGTGAAACTCCAAAAGTTTTCTTTGAATGATGCCTCGTTTTTCAGATGCTAAATTCAAACAGGTGTTTGAGAAGACTTTGTTTAGGAACATTAGATTGTATTGTTCTCAAAGCGCAATTGTTATACAACACAATTCAAATCTAACAAACAAAAGAAAACTGTTTAATGGATAAGTTCAAATTGGAGATTTCAATGGCATGTAAAATCATTAGCACCAGTGTGTCATCATTGCCAGAGCTTATTTCTGCACTTCGCAGGGTGAACCAGGACGGGGTCTTCCAGGTCCCAAAGGTTTACCTGGCCCCCAAGGAATTATTGGCTTCCAGGGAGAGAAGGGTAGCGTTGGACCACCTGGTATTCCCGGACAGGAAGGTGACACAGGACCACCAGGCTTTCAGGGAATCAAAGGTACTGCAAGACAATTAGAACAACTCTGAGGTGAAGCTTGGTTCGATCCAGTCTTCTATACTACGTACAGCATTGTTTTTCATTCATCTGTAAAACTAGGTGAGGTGGGACCTCCAGGACCTCCTGGACTGGTTGGCTTACCAGGTGCTCCAGGAAAAGGTTCACCCGGAGCTCCTGGACCCCAAGGACCACCTGGAGAGCCAGGACCATTCGGTGAGAACAAAGTCAATACAGAACTTTTTCACAGAATAATTTTTGTTGTTGAAATCACTAAACATATTTGAATGTGTGTGTGTGTATGTTGAACAGGTAGGGAAGGTATAAAGGGAGAAAAGGGCTTTCCAGGTTCACCTGGTCTGGACATGCCAGGTCCTCAGGGAGAGAAGGGAGCACCCGGGTTCCCAGGAGGCCCTGGTTCTAAAGGACTGCCAGGGCCACCAGGATTACCAGGCAGGGACGGACTGATCGGATATCAAGGTGAGAGGGACGACCAGGAAACAAATTCACATGCAAAAATAATAAATAAATAAATGATACCTTTTCATTGATCTTGTGTTTTCACTGTATTAGTGTGTTTTCTTGTTGTTGTTTTGTTTCTTGATGCATTCACACAAATAAATAATGCACAGTCCATAATATAATCAGTTATGGACATAATCAATAATGTACATTTCTACAGCATGAATTCATTCAGTATAGCAATGTAGTCATCATATATATCATTTTGCTGCTCTGAGATCTATTTTTATCAGAAATGCCTTTTTATTTTAGAGATAATGTCACTACATCTTCTTTGCTGCTATTTCTTTCGGCTTCCTATTTGTGTTTCACATTAAAAGCCTGCTAGGTACGGGCTGCTCTTGGGAGGCTTTTAATGTGAAACATCTATGCAGGAAGTGCTGACTCTTACTGGAAGTAGTCTAAAGAAATCACGTCAAAGTGGAAATGTTGAGTGGAAATAATTATGACTGAGTAAGGAATTTCAGTTAAGAAGAAAAACTCAGAGCAGCAGAGTGAAGAGTGTAACATGACGTTATGTTTTAATACTGTAGTAATAAAATACATTCTCCGGGTTTATTTAATTAATGCAATGTCAATGTGTTTTATTCACAGTAATCTCACTGTGTGTGTGTTTGTTTGCCAGGTCCCAAAGGTGAAATGGGGGTTATTGGGACACCAGGAGTACAAGGCGTGCCTGGACCACGTGGTACACCTGGAGATCCTGGTCAGAGAGGTGAGGAAGACCAACTTCTTATAGATTTCTTGCTTTGTTCAGCCTGTCTCGTATGCTTAGTTGTTGTATTTAGGTTTAACAGCAGCAATGACAGTTTCTCATCCCCACCAACTCGGTCAGGTGATCCTGGTATAACAGGACCAAGAGGGGAGATTGGAGAGCCTGGTCTTAAGGGAGAAAGGGGAGATACAGGTCTTCAGGGCCCTCCTGGGAACATGACCGACGTTGACATGGAGCATATGAAGGGGGAGAAGGGAGACCTCGGAGACACAGGTATAAGACAACACACTGGCCTTTGGCTCAATGAGAGTGTATGTGTCACATAGGGGCTTTGCTCCAGACATGCCCATTGGGGACCCTGTATATTAACACATAGCTTAGGATGTACTTATCTAAATGTAGGCTTTTAACACTTTTTTGTTTTTCTGTCAGGTAACACCGGGCTCACTGGACAGAAGGGCTTCCGTGGACTCCCTGGAGACCCTGGAATGCCAGGGAAAGATGGAGAGCCTGGAACACCTGGACATCCAGGTGACCATCTGAACAAATGTGTTAGATTTATTTAAATAGGATATTTCTAACATGCTGATTTCGTCTGATAATAATCTTTTTGTCCTAAACTTTTAATTCAATTCATTCTTTGAGTAAACTCTTTCCACATGTTATGTGTCATCTTATGAAAATGGAATGGAATTTAAAAAGATTCACTTTGAAACTCACTGATGTGTCTCAGGTGAGAAAGGAGACCCCGGTCTAGCAGGAGAGCCTGGCAGAATCGGAGTACCTGGGCAGAAAGGCAGCTCAGGAGAGATGGGCATACCAGGTAAGAACTCTCAGATGAAGCATCCATTTGAACACGTATAGTGTGTATTACAAACAAACTGAGTTTGTCAAGCAAGAGAAAAACTACATTTCACATTAAATTGTGAGAACATGCCTCTAAATATCTGAACTTTGTCTGCTTGTGTGTGTGTGTGTGTGTGTGTGTGTGTGTGTGTGTTTGTGCAGGTGTGGCTGGTCCAAAGGGTACTAAAGGAGATATAGGTACACCAGGACATCCTGGATTTAGAGGCCAAGATGGGCAGAAAGGAGATAAGGGATTAGCTGGTGAGCCAGGTATTGGAATCCCCGGATATCCAGGAGAAAAGGTAATCTTAGAGCTATGACAGCGGTTAAGTTTCATAACAATAGTTCTGTGAACATAAGCAGCGCTGTCATGTCAGGTGTACGAGCTTGACTCTTCTTGTGTGGACTAGAAATCCTCAATCTCTACACTCTTCTTTTCTGATTGCGCTCTGCTAACAGACCTCAGTACCTACCTGTCTTTACCTTTTCTCTCCAATCATCTACTCTCACAGGGTGAGAAAGGCCAGCCAGGATTCCCAGGACAACCAGGAGACAAGGGTCAGAGGGGTCACGAGGGCATGCCAGGCAAACCAGGACCGGATGGATCCAAGGGAGAGAAAGGGACTATCGGGTATACAGGTTAGATTTCAGTCTGTGTTGTCACTTAATACACAGATATAGTAACTATACATGTTGGTGTCCCATGTGAGTTCTTATTCTGGTGTGTGTTGTACAGGTCAGCCAGGTATACCAGGTGAGAAGGGGACGCCGGGGCTGCCGGGGTCTCCAGGAGAACCTGGTCAGGAGGGTCGGCCTGGTAAGTAACATGATTATTTAATCAGCTATGTAGGCAAGTCCCCACATGAATTAATCACAACAATAATTTGAAATTGACATAGATCCGTTACAACACAAAGATGGCCTTAATCATGTGAGAAGAGAGTTGTAAAAAAAAATCAGATGTGAACTGAATAAGTCGGGCACCAAAATAATCAGGGTGGTCCATACTGCTTCATACAACTGTAAAATATTAAATAAGGCATCGTTCGGCAGAAGCTTGGCCTTTTTCTAACTCCAAATTTAATCAGAAACCAATTTCTGTGGATTGATAAGGGGAAACTTTCAAGGTCAGGTTTATCCACAAACATCTGTGAGAGCTCAGGGAATGGTTGACTTATCAAATCAAATCTATTTTATCTTGTTAGTAATTAGGAATGAATAAACAGTGTGTATACTTGTTCTCTTTCAGGTGAGGGTGGCTTACAGGGACCTCCTGGCCCTACGGGGGAGAAGGGAGAGGCTGGAGTGGACGGTATCCCAGGATCCTCAGGAGAGAAAGGAGACCCAGGTCAGTGTAGAGGAGTTAAGAGGAGACTAAACTGCAAAAGTTCACTGTTGTTACTGTTAAGTGCAATCTCTCTGGCATGAGACTCTTAAATTCACCCTCATCCAAATCCTTTCATGCACATTTTAATACAGTTATTCATTTTCTGAATTGTTATTTAAAATGTAATTACTGGAAGCCACAAGCTCTCATTAGCAAATATTCGATTAGATAAGTTTAGATTTTTTTTTCTGCAGGCCCCTCATTGCCAATCCAGACATTACAGAAACTGTTTCTCAATTACTGTTAATCCATCCTTCTTCACAGGTTTACCTGGCCGAGGTTTCCAAGGTTCACCTGGAGCTCTTGGTATCAAAGGTTAGTGCCTTTCCATTGTTTGTTAATATCTCAATCATCAGAGACAAAAAAACAGAGTTCAATTATTTGACCTTCTCTTTCCCTCACCAGGTGATAAAGGCAGTCCTGGCTTCCCTGGTACTCCAGGTCATCCAGGTGTCCCTGGCATCAAAGGCGACAAGGGACTTACAGGTGTAGTGGGATCCCCAGGTGAGCCAGGAGAAAGGGGGTTGCCAGGTATCTCTCAAGAGGGTCCTAAGGGAGACAGGGGAGAACCAGGACACACTGGAGAAAGAGGTATGCCAAATACATGACATGCCAGTATGAGTTTAATTATTATTTCCAAATTGTAGTACATTTTCGAGCCACTGTTACAAGTAAAAAGTGTTTCTTATGGTCTTTATCAAACAGGAACCACAGGAGTACCTGGAGTCCCTGGTGTGCCAGGCAGAGAAGGTCCAAAGGGGGACAAAGGAGACCAGGGTAACCCCGGTTTTCAGGGAGAGTCGGGACATAAGGGCGACCACGGAGTTCCTGGACTTCCTGTATGTGATGAGGCTGTTTTACGCGACTTAAGATGCACATGTTATACACTGCTTAGAGATGATGCATGTTAGTGCGGTTGAAAATTCTGCATAAATGCTTTTTAACGGGAGCAGGTTTTTAGCAAAACACTTAACAGCATGCCTTGTGTAACTTTATGTATGTGTGTGTGTGTGTTTGTGTGTGTGTGTGTATTATAGGGACAACCTGGTCTTCCAGGTATCGATGGGCAGAAGGGAGAGAGAGGAGTGCAAGGTGTCACTGGATTCCCAGGTAAGTACAGCGTGATAGTTGCGTGAAACACAGCATGTGTTTTATGCAAATATGGACGGAAAGATGTGTTTTTATTTAGATAACTGTCAAGTGAAATGTTTTTGAATTAAAAACTCTAGGTTCAAAGGGTGCTTTCGGGGACTTGGGATTCAAAGGAGAACTTGGAGACAGAGGATTCCCCGGAGAAAAGGGTATAAATAGGAGGGGAGACCCTTCAGAGTGATAAGATACACAACATATCACAACAACACGTCTTCTACTTCTGTCTTCTAATGATATTGTATATTTCAGGTAATGATGGCCCCCCTGGTCCTCCTGGCCCCCAGATCTTCATCAAAGGAGACATTGGATTCCCTGGGATTCAAGGCTTACCAGGACCTCAGGGACCATCTGGGCTCCCTGGACAGAAAGGACAGCAAGGTAACGTTTTGCTTAATATCGTGTTCTCCTCTGTGATCCAACATTTGTCCTCTGCACCCTTTCTTCTAATAACATCCTTATTTTTTCTTTCAGGTATGACAGGTGTTATAGGTCCTAAAGGTGACGATGGCATTCCTGGATATCACGGTCAGCCCGGAAGCAAAGGAGAGCCTGGCCTGTCGGGGCCGCAGGGTGAGTTCATCACAGGGATGAAAAGTGTAAGAGCTGTTGTGATGTCGCGGCCGTAACTTATTAATTTCTACATGTCTTTAGGACCCAGAGGACACCCTGGCCCACCAGGACCTGACGGTGTTCCAGGTCAAGTGGGTCCACCTGGCCCGTCTTCCATGGATCACGGCTTCTTGGTGACCCGTCACAGCCAATCAATAGACATTCCGCAGTGTCCTGATGGAACCTCGATCATATACGATGGCTACTCCTTGCTGTATGTACAGGGCAACGAGCGCTCCCATGGACAGGACTTGGGTGAGCAACACAAAATGAGAAAGAAAGAAAGAAAGAAAGAAAGAAAGTGATGAGCTTTTTTTGTGGGGTGAATTATACATCTTCTTGGTCTGCGTTTTAGGTACGGCGGGCAGCTGTCTACGGAAGTTCAGCCCCATGCCCTTCCTGTTCTGTAACATCAACAACGTGTGCAACTTTGCCTCCCGTAACGATTACTCCTACTGGCTCACCTCCCCTGAGCCCATGCCCATGAGCATGGCACCTATCACTGGTGAAAGCATCAAACCCTTCATCAGCAGGTATGTCAGCCTTTCTACCAATACTGTTCAGTTTGACATATATCTGATACCCATTCAACACTCACATACTGTGCTTGTGTGTGTGTGTGTGCGTGCAGGTGTGCTGTGTGTGAAGCCCCAGCCATGGTGATAGCAATTCACAGTCAGACCATCATGATCCCACCGTGCCCTCACGGCTGGGACTCTCTCTGGATTGGATATTCTTTTGTCATGGTAAGAGTAACAGGATTGGGTCTCAGTGCAAATACAGGCCGCCCCCTTGGAGAGTACGTTAATTTCTTCCTTTCACCACATATATGCAGTGGTGGAAGGTAACTAAGTACTTTTTCTGGAGTGCTTTACTTGAGTACATTTTCTGCTCATTTCTATAACAACTGTACTACATTTCAGAGGGAAATATTGTACTTTTTGCCTCGTTTATATGATAATTTAAATTAATTTGCAGATTGCAAATTAAAAACACGAAATACAGTCCACATATAAACTGTGATGTAACACTGAGGATAAGATGATCCCAGGGGAGAAATTCACAAGCTACCCAGCAGTATATAGCTTTTATATTTCATTTACCAGCTGTATAATTAACACAACATACTTATTAATACATCAGATTAAATTAAATGATTAAGAGGTGCAGTAGATGGAGAGGAGTTAATATATGATGTAAGCAAATTTTGAAAGACTTCATTCTGTAGAGACCATCATAAAAATGACCATAGTTAAATGTAGATACAGTTTACATGAACATTTTCTTTTATAATTTAAAAAAAAGGGAGCCTACTGTAGTGAATCTAGTCCGTACGTTTCATGTGGAATTCTAATCACAACCGTTTCACAACCAAATACATTTTCAATTAAATGTACTTTTATTGACAACAACAACATGATCGGGTAATTTCCTCATTTGTAAGAGCGAGTCCGATTAGAACATTACTGGACATGGACAAAAAAATCCAACTGGCTGCTGCTCCAGAACAATTGACATCTTAAAATCAAAGATTTTGCATCATTTGGTTGATGAGCTGTTCTCTGTTTGTGTAGCACACCAGTGCCGGTGCTGAGGGTTCGGGCCAGGCCTTGGCCTCTCCTGGTTCCTGCTTGGAGGAATTCCGCAGCGCTCCATTCATTGAGTGTCACGGCCGTGGAACCTGCAACTACTACGCCAACTCCTACAGCTTCTGGCTCGCCACCATCGAAGACAATGAGATGTTTACGTAAGGAAGAATCAAGCTCAGACGTTGTATTTCTTTAGTCCTCCTGCTCCTACCTTTAGAGGATATTGTTTCGGCTTTGATGGTTGGGTTGGTTAGGTTAAGGCATGAGGAGAGATGATTGGATAGGATTAGGGTAAGATTATCAGTTAAAACCATTTTACTTTCAGATCTCCTCCACATTTAAATTATAAACTTGTTAAGTGGAAGTCTGATGTTTTCCTTTCTGTCTTCCTTTCCAGGAAACCTGTCCCGCAGACACTAAAAGCAGGCAGCCTCCGAACACACATAAGCCGCTGTCAGGTGTGCATGAAGAGGACATAAACCCCAAACACCAGAGTCCTCCGTCCTAACCTGCGAGCAAAAACCATGTGTGCTGACGTCCTCGACTTGCCTTTTACTTCCTGTTTTCAAAGGATGGTGCTATTTCCCTGCATATTTGATGAGGAGGAGGAGGAGGAGGAGGAGGAGGAGGAGGAGAGGGACAGAGATGCGGTTTGCAGAACAACCAGAGATTGAACATTACAATCCAGAAACGTGGAGAACAAACACGGCGGCCTTTTTTGCTCCATGCAGAACACTTAACTAACACGATCACAAAGTGTCTCTAAAGAATTGCACCCAGTTTACCTCTGCACTGAGTACATGCCCCCTAAACTGGTAAACTGGTGTTCATTTTGAAAAGGGTTGCTTGCATGTGTCAGGTGCTATTCTTACTTACCTGCCCTTATTCCATCTTGTTTTTTTTCTAATCTGTCAGCACCACAGCATTCAAAGATATAGTCACATATTATAATAGATGTTCACACGTTTTTTAACTTGTTTAAACATACTAATGTAAAGGATGGGACTCGCCACTGGTTACCGGTCATTAGCTAAACCCCCACGATGTTGCAGACACACATATAAAAACAATCACTCTGTTGTAAATATGATGCATTCCTCTCTCACACAGTTCAACATACTCTCCTCAGGTTATTATTGAATTACTTTGTGTGCTTTTAAGTCCATTTTTATTTATAAGATTTATGAGAATATGTTGGACTTGAGTGAGATTCCATATGATCCAAAAGAAGCAGTGTTTCAGCGTCTGACAATTGGCGCCACAGTAACATACAGAACAGCACTGAAATAGCATCGGCTGGTGTGTGTGCCTGCGTGTGTTTGTGTGCGTGTGAATGTGTGAGTGTACATATATGAATGGATTATTGGAGAGCTGTGTGTATTTTGTGATGTCTGCATATACAGTATATTGTTGCACAACCACAAACAGAAATAGACAAAATCATCACCTTGCCTATACCTTTAATATGTCAGAATACTGTGTGTAACATCTGTGTATTAAAGGGCGACTATACCGATTTGACACATTTAAGTGTGTTTACAGGTCTTGGGGGGAAATACTGCATGTTTGAAAATGTAGTATGAAGCGCTTTGCGGCTCCAGAGGAAGCTGCATGTAATCTGATAAATTCCCTCCAGTGATGTCACTCTGTGCACTCAGTTGTATTGTGGGTAATGTAGGCGCCATGTTTTAAAACGCAGTGCACTGGTTTTGCATTGCACTCCTAAAACACTGTTGGACTCATTATGAAAAGTTTTGGGGAAAATGATCAGAATCGATACAACAGAACCAGAGAGGTCGTATTTGTTATTTACATGTATTTTTTTTCTTTTTCATTACCCACAATGCAACTTAACCACTGAGTGACATCACTGGAGCAACAAAAGGCTTTCTATTTTTTCACATATACATTAGTGTTCCCCAAGACCTGTAAACTCACTTCAGTGTTTAAAATTGGTGGAGTTGCCCTTTAAAGGATTTACGTGAACCAAATATTTCTCTTCCTCTGATCCCAAAGAAATGCACATGTATATATACTTTCACGTAACATGTACTTGCCTCATTGCTCATGTACTTGACTGTTGCTGTTTGTGATTTACTCTCATCATCCCTGTGAAGGAGAGATTGATTTTTTGTTAAGAGTGAAAGGTCATCACCCCGTTGTCTCTTTGTACATTCAAGTCGAACACATACAGACGAGGACATGGAGTGTGTTACAAGTTACAAGTGTCAATGCAAGTTGAGATGCTTCAAAAGGTCTTAACAGTCCCTTAATATTAAGTATTTGGACATAACTCGAGTCTTCGTCAGTCGGAGGAAGGCTGCATCCGTGCTATTGAGAGATTCAATGTTTTCCACTGTTCGCCGTTACTCTACACTGACCGTAACCTGTTTTTGTTTGTGTGTTGTGATCAACTGCTCCTTGAAGTATATAGAGTATTAGCAGTGTTTGCCATCATAAAACAAACTTGATAACTGCAATCTTAACTAATTAACAAACAGAAAAACTTTGACATTTTATATTTTCCGGATCCCATACTGTGTAATTCCTGCAATAAAGTGATTTGTAGAATATTCTTATTGATTTACGACAGGTGCTATTTTTTTTCTTTTGGTTTGTACGTTAAAATGCTGTGCTTTTAAAGGTGTTCCATGTGATTTTGGAGAAGAAATTCAAGCTCATAATTTTAATATGTACAAGTTTTATTAAGTAATAATACTCCTTCATAATTCTATTTTTCCAAAACTGAAGTAAACAAGGAAAATAAGCTAGAAAGGTGGCAGGGTCTGCCACATGTAAACAAGGTAAAACAGTATGAAGCTGTGTTGTCCTTTAAGGTCAATTTTTTTATTCAGTTTATTCAGTCATAAAAACAAAAAACGTCTCTCGTTTTAGTTTGTTTGGGCATAAAAAATCAATTCACTTCTGATCAAAATTTCTTCCTCAAAACTACATAGTGCACCTTTAAAGGGCCACAAGAGGGCAGCACTAGCTAACATTGTACTTGCTGATGATTCATGATTCACAGGCTCTCATTGTGTTTGGTTTTTACTGCCACTGGCTATTATTCCAACCAGCGGAAGCAAAAGCTGACCTCAAATCTATCTTGGACCCTAATTTAAGTGCAACCTCTGCACCAACACTTCCAGGGTGCGACGCAGCCGATACCTCAGCACTTCTGCTGGGACGGTGGCCAACAAACCCGTTCACCCCATGAAAACACAAACAGATCGATACGCTCCACAGAGAACCAGATAACCCCTCCTTTCATCTCCACTCTCGTCTTTCATCTATTACCGGAATCCTATCCCTTGTTTCCTCTCGTGTCGCCAGACAGACAAACAGAGGCCTCGACCCCCGGCTGTCTTCATAAACATGTCTAACAAGGCCTTGACCTCTGATCGACCTGTGCAAGGTCACACAGGTGGGAGTTACACTGGATGACCAAACAACACAAAGAGGCCAAATGGTCAAATGGCAGGTACGACAGAGAGTTATGGCTTAATGACGACGATCAAGATCAGTTGCTACAAGACTGAGATGTGTGCAGGGCAAAGGCTATGTCCAAAGACAGGTGGCTGAAAACAGTCCACTCAAAGAGTAGAGAACTTTTAGTCTGTGGGGCTGCTTTTCAAGGAACTTAAAGATACCTTTATCCAGTTGTTGTCTGTGTTATACTGCAGTCTTTTCACAAGTCAGGATCCTGTGCAACTACGCAACAAAGATATACAAAAATTTAAACGAACACTTTTTAAAAACGGTGGCTAAATAAAATACTGTGATCACTCAACCAATCAGAAATGTTCCGCATTGCAAAGCCCACCATCAAAGTTCAAGTACTTTGGGAAAGTTTCTAATACCTGAGCAGGAGCTGTTTGGGAGGTTCAGTTTGGTCCCCAGAACTAAATTTAGACCCTGGTCCCTGCAAAGGAAAAGCACTGAGGTCCTCCAAAGGTCCTCCTCCTGTAGCAGGAATGCAGCTTTAGTCCTTGTTGTCTGGTGTTTTATTGTAGGTTATGTTTCAAATTATCATGAAGATTTAATTATTTGAGTTTTGTGGGTAATCACTTGTACAATTAGCTCAATTTTAATAGCTCAGAGTCCATTCTTACCCAGAAAACAAAAAGAAGTCCCATTCAGACCGTACTGTAGTATATAGCTTTATCATAACATCGACAAAGCTATTCCTCTTGGAACCTTGACATCATGGTGATTATTGCTGTGAAGTGTGAGATGTCTGTCGAAAAGAAGTGCTATGACACTCACTGAAAGTTAGTTGACATCATGCAGAAATTTTTTTTGACATTTTTTTGTTGCTATTGCCATGGAGTGTGTGGAAAGAATTTGTCAAATTCACAAACTCATTTAACTCATGTAATTACCGCATTAGTTTGTTGAAATCCAATTAAGATAATTACACAGATTCCAGGAGAAACAGGCTTGTTACCAGTAGGATGCTTGTTTTGAAATGCAAGCGTGGATTTTTAAAAACATGTAAATCCATTTCACTTTGAGAATTGAAGCCCATTTATCACTGGAACACACATGGGCATACACGCACGAACACACACCCATGCCGTGTGGTGAGGGGTCAGCGCTCAGCCTTGCTCAGGGGCTTTGGAGTTTAACACGTTAACCTCTTTACGGGTTATAATCCTGTCGCTTGTTTGCCAACACTTCTAAATTGAGACCCGACTTACGGCCACCTCTACGGAGAACTGAGGATTAAGCTGGTAAAGGTTTAGAGAGAACTGATTATGATATATATATATAATAACAATTTGGGTGTTTTTGCTCATTAGAGGTTGCTCTGAAACACTATATTCTGATGAAGAACCGGCCTCGTCCCGGGCTGAAATTAGCTGAAGGGGTTCATTAATAAATACCAAAAAGATGACGAGAACTTGACTAAGTTCCTGTAACATAATATGCCGTGTTTTCCAGAATGTGTTTACAATACAGTGCAGGAATGTGTCAGGAGGTTAGCACGACCCTGACCTTTCTCTAGAGTGGATCAAGCCTAGAGGCCACAACCTCCAACACACCCCCTTTTACAGATTAGCTTACAACACAGAGTGCAAAACAAAACACAACAGAAGCAATAGGGTTCGCAAACATACGCTCACAAAACAATGTGGGATATTTCTTTCATCGGTATTACACAAACAGCTACAGCCCGATGTAAATACAGTAAGGGCTTCGGTGAAAGTGCAGGTGCTCAGTTTGTACCCAGGAGAGTTCAAATTCACTAAGGAAGAAGATCGGAGGTTTGCAGTCAGACATATTGTTTTATTGAATTGGCTAAATTTGTGTTTTCTTAATGTCTTATTTTTTTAAATACAGGTCCTATGAACCACTGCAGAACTTCCATCAACACCTTATGACAGGAATTGTTTTCAAGTAACATCAAACCATGTGTGGTAATGACAATGATACTGTGTAAGTTGTCCAGTGCATCAGACTCGACAGACAGGTGAGGGAGATGTCAGTCATGTGTGGATGGTTCACATTATTTTCCAGGCTAAATACAGTCTGATGGCACCTCCAGGACGAAGGTGCCATCAGACTGCATTTAGCCTGGAAAATAATGTTTTGTGTGCTGTGGCCAAGGCGGTAAATTATCCCGCGTGTTTACTGCCCTCTGTCATAGTCCACACTCGCTGCAGATGATCAGCTTTCTTCCCTGTCCTTGGCATTTTTTATTTTTTATTTTTCATCCTGCGATTACATAAAACATGGGGGAACGCTCGTCCCAGTGTAAAACGAAATCCAGCGTGTCGGCACTTTAAAGAATGCAGTCATCAGGCATACGAGTGAAAACACTGATGTAGGTTATGTAGGTTAGTTATAAAGGTTTCCATGGCTGAAGCAGTCGGCCCATATAATCGATAGCTGCTGATGAGCAGTGGCGCAGGCCTAACTTAAATTTCACTGCTGGAAAGATTGTCTCATTTTGGCAGAAGCTGTTTGAAAAATCTGGAAAGTTCCTGTTTTAACAGAGTAGAGGGGAGCGATACAGCTCTCAGGGTGTCCTTCAAGGCTCGTGTGACTTCTTCGAGAGGCAGCCATGATGTTGTTCTGAGTTAATGACGTCATTAGTGAAGAGATAAAGTAATGAGAGATTGCCCTCATGTCAGGCAATATAAAGTGATGTAAAGTGGTGTAAAGCTCGGAGTCACTTGCAATTTTTGATTCACTTCTTATCCTCTACATGTGAACAATCTGCACAGGTTGAATGAATCACCTTGGCAAAAAGGCAGGAGAGATTAGGTAGTAAACATGTCAGAGCCACATGTCTACACAGATGCACAGCTTTTTTTCATTTAGTTTTTTTTATTTCCCCAGTTTAGATTTATTTTCATGTGACCTTTCATTACAGGCTTGACAAATTATGACAAATTCAAGGTATTAAGCAAACGGTTATTAAAGATGCAGCATCATAATGGTCCCTATGTTTGCTGGGACTCTCTTCAGTAGTGATCGCACCAATTGTTATATATTACCACTTCAATAAATCCTGAGGATAGTACCAGTGGAATGTCTTTTGTTTTTCTATCAACACCCCCAAAGCAGCAAAAGAACGTATTCTCACAGTCCTGTCTATTTTGCTGGTTGCCTTAAAAACACAAATGCAGCTTTTAAATCCAGTTAGACAGGCTTTCAACGTTTTTCTTTCAATTGTTATTGTTACTCCAGCTGATGAAGAGGCAAAAACAAACCAAGACCAACAACAAAACAAACAGCCTGAAATCTTGCTGCTCACCGATCCTATAAAGCGTCTTCCAAGTCTTAACACCAACCCTATTTTGTCGAAATCACAAAAAAGGTTGTATCGTGATAAATGGACACACAGACCTGACTGTGAGCAGTTATTATTGGAACTTCTCTAATTATATTTTGGAATTATGAATGAAATATTTCGGAAATAGTCTGTGATCATGTCATCTTGAATGGAGATGGCGGTGCAGAGCTGTTTTACAACTGATTAATTACTCTGCTAGTCTGGGGCAAAGTAAGAAGCTTGAAGAGCTCACACTTTGGTGCAGCAGATTTGGGGTTTATGGCTTGGTAAGTACTACAAGGAACGTTTAAGTGGTTATGAAACAGACTTGATTCATCCCTGATGCCTCCAGATGACCAACATAAGCAAAAAAGACCATCAGATAATACTAACAATAATAATCTGATCCCTCTTTCTTTTACTCATGTCCAAAACAAATGCTCGTACTAGCTAGATAAAGATCTTTATAACTGGTCTTGGAGGTTTTTCATACCGCGTTTGTCCACAGGAGGTGCCAGGATGAACTAATGGCAGTATTTACTCTCTTGAATTTAAAGTTGTTGTTTTTTCATTTGTTTGTTTGTTTTTTCAGTTTTAGAGAGAAAAAATCACCATCATTATTTGCATATTTTTGCTCGCTTTTTAATGCAAAAACATACACTACATACAATCAAGGAGACCATATCCATATATAAGATGTATAGAAAATAACAACAATGATCAAAACAAGAATTTTAATAATGTACAAGTTGTCACAGATAACGCAGATTTTCAATCAATAGTCCTGTGCGTCATTGTCTCCAGCAGCGGATTCCAATTTAAAGTAGCCCAAAAATGGCTGCCAGGCCTTCTTCAAGCCCGTGATGGATCCCCTGGTTGAGTAAAATACAGCTTTGACAGTGGCTTACATTCCTGCGTATAGAAATGTTTGTTTTGCGTATTAAACACATTCACGTGTCATATAAAGAGAATGTGAAGAATCAATAGCGTTTAAATCAAGTCAGTCATTCATCAGGGTCAGAGTGACCTTTTTTTTCTTTCCTGTTCAATCCAAGCTAACATGACCCCTTCTAAATGCGCTGTTCAGATAAGCACACCCAGCATTCATGCAGTTTATTACACACATAGACTATTAGGAACACCCTGCTCTCATTGGTGAAGACTGTAATGGTCATAGCTGGGACGGTTCCCAGTAATTGTCCTCCCTAAACTTGAAACTTGAAACCCTACATGACCTACTGAATGTTTTGAATCTTCCCCGCAGGTCAGACCTGGGCCACTGTGAAGTCATCCTTTTGATGTCATGCCTGTATTAATATGTTCTGATCTCACAGAGAGTGGTGAGATCAGCACAGTTGAAGTGACACAGCATGTTTGTCAGAATGATCCGTGATGACTACTGACCGTTCTGGGTTGGCATCACTTCCTTGTGTTTAAATAACAGGAACCTGGGAGGACTGAACTAACTTTAAAACTCCTGTTTGTTCTTTTTAGTTAAACTGCACTATTTCTGTGCTTCTGTGGCAGTGATTGGATGATATGGCTGGATCACATTTTGCCCTGTGTACAAAGATGACATAATTCCATCTGCAGAGCTTGGCATCTCATGCGAGCTCTGATCACGATCTCAGCATGATCGGAAATCTGATGTGCTCGGATGAAACCAAACATGGTGCTTCCTCCTCCTCCTCCTCTTCCTCCTCTGCCTCCTCTTCCTGCACAGAAATTTCTACTCACTGCACGTTGTCCACTCAGAAATATGGAAATAGCGTGGCAGTGTATGAATGAGAGGAGAGGAGAGCAGTACGCCTCCGCAGCCAAGCGGAGGAGTAAAAAGGATGAGTGGACGTCACAGTAACAGAGAGTGCGTGGGCACAAGAGGAAGAGTAGGAGTGAATTTGTGGGAGGACTTCCAGTGTAACTCTCAATCTGGCTTTTCTCTCTCTGTTTATTCCTTTCATCAATCTTAATCTTTTAAATAATGCTTTTCAGCCTTACTGTAAAGTGTAGCTTCCTCTTGATTTATAGGCAAATCATTACTGTCCTGTATACCTTGAACTGATATCTATACATTAAATGGTGCTCTGCAATTAACACCATTAGAAACCGCCAATATTTTCTTTCGCCTTCCAACTGCTTTCCTTCCCTTCAACAGGGAAAATCCTTTTGAAGAGACGGTGGCTTATCTCCAGAATGAAGCGACAGAAAAAGCTAAATAAACTGTCATTAGAGAAGGATAAAATCAAGACTGACAGCAAACAACAGCCCATGTTTCAAATGTCATACATCAGGCCTTATAACAAGCCTGAATTCAGGCTTTGTCAGGTCTGTCAGCTAGACGACCAGCAAATAACCTTTGAGTTCAGATGAATCAGAGCTGTGCTTATTGTTGCTAACACTAGCTAGCAAATGTTAGCTATTGTTGCTAACACTAGCTACAAAATGTTAGCTATTGTTGCTAACACTTGCTACCAAATGTTAGCTATTGTTGCTAACACTAGCCACCAAATGTTAACATTGCTAATGTTAGATAACGTAAGCATCCCTAACGCTAGCTTTTTCCCCCCCACAAATTGGCAACTACCAAGACTCTTGATGCCGACAATACTCAGATACCATGCGATATCAACAGTGTTATACTATTGGCTCACAAAACTCGTTAGAAGCTGGAACCAGCGGTCAGAATTTGTACACAGAGGTAAACAAAACAATAATTTGGCGCCAACAAACAAAAATAGAGATACTGTCATTATGCACCTTTCTACAAGCTCTGTAGATATATTATTATTTTTTAAATGATTTGTCTACATAAAAATGTTATGAGTATGACCTTTAAATGTAAGACTACAGACAGCAGACAGTTAGCTTAGCATAAAGACTGGAAAGTTAAGGGAAAAAGCCAGCCTGGCTCTGTCCAAAGGTAACAAAGATTGTCTACGAGTACCTCTAAAGCTCACTAATAAAAAAACGTTATCCTTGTTTGTTCATTCCGTTCAGAAGCAGAAGTGTAAAACCAAACTGTTGTGGTTGTACAGGGACTTTAGCAGCGACTTCCTGAAGTCCTTTTGTCACTTTGAGGTTGCCAGGCAACAAGGGGATGCTTCAACAACTAATTGATAGCAGTTTCTCTCTTCTAAGATAAGCTAACCATCTTAAGTCTAATATGGGCCAATAATAAATTGGTATTGATCTTCTCATCTAATTCTTGGCTAAAAAATGTCCCACTAATGTTTTGAATATTGAAGAAGCCACTGATATGTATGCTGTAGTAGGTAGAAGCATTTTGATCAACTAGTGTGCTAAAATGACTGGCAGTCACCACAAGAGGGTCTGCCCGTTCCTCCTGGACCGTTAGTTCGATCAGATGGTTGGCATTCATGGACCGTCCAAGTCTAGTACTAGAAGCTGTGAATGAGGATGGGACATGGCATGTGTGGAAGTCAGACAAAAAGGGAACCATAGAAACAGACCACAGAAATGGAGGCGTAGCTGCCAGACGGAAGAGAGAGGGCAAACGGGTCATGAAATACACAGTGTGAGATTACTTCCCATTGCAAACTGGCTTTGACATCTTGCCTGTCACGATGCCAGAATCAAATAGTTGAATAATATGTGGAGAAAGCAGAGGAGAAATCTGGTGTTCCATAAATTCATTTTCCCTGCACGGAGCATCTGTTCTCTGACGACGGCTCTCAGGCAGGGAGAGCAGCACAGGAGTCTGCACGTATGCATCCTCGTTCTTCGGCTACACGTGCAGTTGACGTTTGTGGCGTTGCAGCAGAGAGAAAAGGTACACTCTGTGCAGTCCACTCTTCACACCAGCGAGGAACAGCGATAAGGTACTGTTCTTTCTGAGTGCGAGAGGAGGATTGTGGGTGTTGTGTGAACATTAGCAGCTCAGGGTGTGAAGACTCATACTTGGGATTACATTTTTTGATACAGCACAACTTTTTCCCTCCTGTAATTAACCAGACATGTCAATGAAAAGCACATGATTAGTTGGAAGTGATCCGTATTGTAGAGTAAGCACAAATACAGAGCGCCGAGACATGTGATCCATGACTGACTGAAAGCCTTGTCGTGATGAACCAAACCACTTTCTTCAGCTTTTACGCTCTTGTCGCATCTTGATGTAAATGACCAACTAATGATTATTAAACCATATATTGAGAAGAAATGCACAATTGATTATGCGTGACACTGCCATCCGTCTTAATGTCACTTCATTGTGTAAACGGTTGGGGGAGAGCGTTTGGCTGACTGCACAGTCTGCACCGGCTGCATTTTCTAAAGACTTCACCGTAGCTTACATTCTAATTTACACCGCAGACAAATCTATAAGAGCACATCATACATAGTAAATAACCTTTTACCGTGTTTCATGCTAAATTAACTCGGTTAATATTACAAGCTGGATGCAGGAATCTCTCACTACTTCATTTACATGCTGAGTGAAGTCATCACTTACCTCGAGCACCATTAATAAATGTGCTCGCACTATAAGGAGCCCAATTACGACAGATGAAGGGGCATGGCACGCTGATGCTAACCAGTCATATCTAGCAATGCAAAGAATGCTCAACAATTAGGTGTCAATGAAAAACAGACCACAAATGTGGGTAAAATAAAACCATTTCACTTGGGCGTTGTCTTAGAATTCACAAATAAGATGACTAACCTATACTGAGACTTAATATGGTCTTTATATGACACTAAACAAACACAGTGATACCCTAAGTAAACTGATAAGACGTAACAAGCTGTACTTTGTATCAAATTAGACAAAAACAATAAATGATAAAGCCTTCATTAGATAGTTATCAAACACTGTTGCACCCTGGGTAAGATAATAAGATGTACCAAGCCAAAAGAGCCTTATTAAAATTTTTCAGAGGTTAATTTGAAAGGCATTATTTTAATGCCTTGCGAATTAACCTTGAAGAAAGTTTAATAAGGGTCTAACAAAATAAGCTGTTTTTTTGCTTTATTTTTTTAGTACACTTTTGTCACTAGTTAACCTTGAAGAAAGTTTAATAAGGGTCTAACGGCTATCTGCTAGCGGCTTACCTCCAAACTCCACAGGCTACGAGAGACCAACATCTTTTCTGACTTTATTTTTTACTTAATTTTTGTTGTAAAAAGCAAAAAAGACCCGTGATAAAGTGAAACTAAGGTAAATAACTCCCCCCCCAAAAAAAATTCATCAGCCTCTGAGCTCTGTGTTTTGTCCATTATTAAGGCACTCAATTTGTCACGTTACAGCCTCTGTTGTCTAATTAAGTCATTGTAGGTCCATGTGTGAGCATTAAGTGTAGTGTCTACAGTGTAATCCTGACTCCTGGTTATCAGATCTCTTGTCTATAGTGTTGTTTGCTCTTTCAGAAAGCTGCACTGTTGATTTTCTCAGCAACTGTTGAATTATTGAACAAAGCTATCATCGCACCAGCAGGCCGAGTATTTGCAGTACTATTAGGGTTGTTGTGGTGTTAATGGGCCCGTCCATTAGCCTTTGCGAAGACCAGGGTAACACCTGCATCAACAAAAACACACGCACGCGTACGCACCCGCTCGCACACACGAATGCTGTCACACAGTTGTTGTGGGGGGGACCCTCATGGGAGTTAGCTGTTTTTCAGCAGTGGTCTGAACACGTCAGAAAATGTGCTTACACCATGGCAACACATGCTGGCTCAACAGTATTACGGAGTGCGGCTGTCCTTCAATGTCTCGGGAGACTCCAGATTAAACACACAATCACATACATGGAACCCTGTGGCGACAAAATGTGTGAAGGATGTAACTGAGCCCTAAAGACTTTGGCTTTCTTGATTACCTTCTGTTTGTGTATGCATGTGTGACTCCAGCCTTTTATATTTGTGTGCCAGGAGTCTTTTCCATCATGATGGGCGATGACGGGAAGGCTATAAACACTGAACTGTAACTGTGTGTCCCTCCAGAGAGATAAGGTACGCCTTTGGCCTTTCACTCACGCTCTGGAAACTTCCATGTTTACAGTCTCCATCACTGACTCCTCTGCTCCTCTATCAGATGACAAACTGTTACGCAGAGCAACATACTGGCACCAGCATGGTTTGCCAGTATTTGATTTACTCGCTGACCCAGTCACCCTTATCATTTCACCCTTGCACACACAAACACACACGTACCTCGTCCTAAAAAAGACCGTAGCTCACCCTCTGCCAACTGCAAGCAAGCTTGTATGGGTATGTTTTTTTTCAGTCTACAGTATGCACATCCACAGATACAGAAACATTGCAATACAAGAAAAACATATCGCTTTTTTTAAATTATTGAATGTTGATATGTGTCACTTGAGACTGCCATGCTAATAGGCCCTATGATTGAAATGGCAGATTTATGGTAGATATTTGTGGTTACATTTAAGATAATGGATCTTTTATTTAATTCAGATGCAAAAAAAACCCCCAAAAAAACAAAAAACCAGACTTATCCATTCTAGCTGACCACCATTGATTTTGTTGGTGGAAATGATGAGAGTGATGATGATTGTCCAGAGCACATTTGATCTACTGTAGCAGGCCAGCTAATTAATGCTAACTCTTAGAGTTGGCTAATAGCTTTTTCAAGATGTTTGTTAATGTGTCTTGTTGGTTTTAAAATGTGAAAACACTGCAACAGGGTCTTAAATATACACCTACTGGCTACATTGAAAGGGAATACTGAACAACTGTGGTCAAATATATATAGGGGAGAGTGGGGTAAGTTGAGCCAAAGGGTAAGTTGAGCCACCCCTTATGGCTGGGAAACGGTAAACAGCATTGATCATGTGACCAAATATTTAGGAGGAATGCATCATTTCATGGAGTCTGGGAAGGTAAGAAGTTAAGTAGGGTTACGGCTCAACTTACCTCGCTCCTATGTTAAACTTACTCCATACACTGGGTAAGTTGTGCCACAGGACCATTCTTTTTGGACATGCTATATTATCAAAACAGTTATGTTTACACTCACTCTGTTTGTTTGAAGGGATTTACATCATCCTGAAATATATGCAGATATATTAGTTAGCAACAAAACAATGATTACCTTGATGTAGAGATTCTAAATATGAAAAATGGCTCATCTTACCCCAGTCTCCACTAAGAGGCCAAAAGTTAACTGATTTATGTGGACGACATGTACATAATGTCAGTATTGTTCTTGTATCGGAGGGTAGAGATTGTTAGCCCTAGCATTAAAACACAGTATAAGCCAAGATTGTATTGAAATGTAGAAGAAAACTCCATTTAGATGCTTACAGCTGAAACAACTTACTATAACCTACTCATGCAACACAGAGGTCATGTCCAATCTTTCATATATTCAAGATGAATGTTTTACCAGAGAAATGCCAACACTAACCCCTGGGCTGCACAGCTAGCTGGGCTAACTAGCGAGTGTCAGCAACTGTTAGTGGTTATGCTGTTGATGTGCCATCCCCTATCTGTTTGGAGGCGGAGTTCAATATGTGGCAGATTCTTACATATTGCACCTTTAACTTAAACTCTGTTAGAAAAACTAATACAAAACCAAATTTACAAATCTATCAAGCTTCAGCGATGGTGTGGTGAGATGCCTGCGCAGAGATAAAAAACTATAACACCCACCCCAGCCACTCTCCACCCTGCCGCCGTCTGCCTATCTATACAGAAGTATCCACACCATTTCATTGTACATCCCCGTGTTGCACTTTCAAGGACCAACTCCCACATGGTGAAAGTTAGCTAATGGTGTGCTGCCGGACTTGACTAGAGATGTCTTTTCCTTAAACCTTAGTTAAAAGATCATTTTAATTTACGAGGCGGGACTCTTGATGATGCCAGTGCATGTGAGGCCTGATTATTAGCTGTGAGCCTCTCCTGACTGAAAGTTCCCAAATGATCTGAATTGATGCTGACAGACCCATGCTGTGTCTGGTCTGTATTTATTAAAGGTTGACAGCGTGTAACTAAAGAAAAAGGCACTGCTTCTGATGAAGACAAGTGAACGCGTGGAAGGCGGTGCTAAATCCTCCCATTTCAGCGCCGTCACACATGAGCGCTCAGATCGTCAACCACTGCCAATTTCTTGCATATCAAAGCTCCCCTGAAGCGCTATCACCGTCAGGGCCCATCTCGTGGGGCCGCAACCTGCAAGACCACTATTTTTTCTCACATCCCAAAGGGGCTCCGAATGCGAATGTACATCTAATTACTCTCCCCTATATATCCTTTCAATATATAATTTATTCTGTACACAAGGGCAGCCATGCATTGACCAAATTCCGCTCTTATATACGTCTTTCACTCGTAGCTGTTAGCTTTCCCGCCGCTGTTAGTTTTTGATTATTCTTGCTGGAAATTAATGTCAAATACAGAATGTCTACCAACAACATCTTCTGTAAATTCATGTAGTCTGAACTAACTTTCGAGATTTCTTTTCTACTAATCACATACATGCGCTATATTCCGTAGAGTATGTGCACCCACACATGCATGAACATGTAACACAGTGTCCGTACCTATAGTTATTCATTAACCAGTGGCCACTCTTATCATCTTGTTGAAACCCCATTAAACACAGAATGGAACCAGCGAAATGTTGGTATGTAAATGTATGTAAATGAAGAGCTCTGCCACTGCGTCAGTCACACAGATAGGCGACAGGCATTTTCAGTATTGCATTCGCTACGAGGATGGAAACCTCGGCTTCGGGGCATCCCCAAGGCTCCCTGCCCCCCTCCAGTCAGACCCTCAGATGGGGGTTTCATTGTTCAGTGCACTCCTCTTTTAATTCTCTAACAAAATCATTATATCTGAAACTTGGGATTGTGCTTAATGTATGCACAATTAGACCTCGACTCAATCAATTAAGGTCATCTAAATTAAACCAAGGATTCATTATTGAGTTAATGATCAGAATCCTAATGCCTCTCATATACCCTGTTCCTGTTCGCCATACAGCTGGATGTATAATCTGTTTTAAAAGTATCTTGCGGTGTGTTAAAGAAAGCTGGCAATATTCTATGATTTTCCATTCAAAAGTTTCAACCAACAACATGTTATGCTTTCTCTAATTACTTTCCAAATTCTCAAGCATGTCTGGTGCTCAGCTGCAAGCCTCTCTGTTTCTTATAAAGATGTGAGTCTTGAAAAACGGCAAGTCAGAAGCATTTTACCAAAATATAACAAAGTTGCGCTTCTGGGTCTAATACTGAGAGGTATTCATACATAATTGTCTTTAAAAAAATGACTGACAGCTACAACGCAATGCATGACAATGAGATGGTTAAGACCCGACCCCCCAAGATACAACATATGGACTTAGGAGGTATGGGACTCATACTTAATGGTATATAGTAGATATGTCAAGGAGGACATATATTCAGAAATATTAATGAAAAGGTAGGCTTTACTATTACAGTGAATCCCTCTACACATTCAGAACTCTAAATCTTTGTCTTCCCATTTCAACCTTACTCTTTGTGCATGTACACACACCCATATCACTCGTCTACGTTTTTTCTCATTATTTAATTTGAGCAAATGCTTAGCTTTGTTGTATTCTAACCATTGCAATGTTTTGTATTATTTATTCATTCATTTATTTAAATGAAAGAAAACAGAACATGTCTTTAAAACATGAATTCTTAAATGTTCTGCTGCCTATTAATATTTGAATATAATATGAGTATTTGTTACATCAATACTGTGTTTACATGTTTTACAGAGACTAGCTCAAATTAACTACGGAGCCCATGTTAATTGTTAGGGAGGAACTTGTCACCCAGTGCAACGTTGTGGCTCAATTACATGTTCATAGAGGTCGACATCAGTTGCACAGACAAATAAGCTTATATGATGCTTAAAGCAAAACGAAGAAATATCAGGTACTCACGGTTTTAAAGCAGACAACTTCTGGTGAATGTAAGGTTAGCTTAAACTGATTATAGAAATATGTTCCTGGACTCACTTCAGGCACTCTTGCACCGAGCCAACTGATATGCCCCTAACCAAATAAGGCTGTCTAACTACATCCTGGCTTGGTGCGAGTGTGTCTGAAGTAAGCCCAGTGGCTTCATTTTTCTACAGGATACTTTTATTGCTGGTTTTTGTAATCTTTTTCATGGGTTTTTTTTTTTGGCAACAAAAAGTTGAATCTCTCCAGACTTCACATGTAATGGCAGTGATTCAGTGTGTGTGGGTGGATTCATTCAGATTTTGGTGCATCCAACGAAAGCTTGAAAATAAAAAAAAATCTACTTTGGTTAATAAAATCTCATTTATTGGCTCGAAGTATTACGTTAAGGATTCTGAACTCCGACTGTACAGATTTTAAGATTAAAAAAGATGAACAGTCCTCTGTGTGAAACTTTAATGGGTATTTTGCCGCAGAAGGCCGCCCGGTATGTGAAGATGTTTTCTACCAATATCGTTGATTCACAATGCAGACAGTCGTTGTTTTTCGTCCCACAGGGGGTGTCCAGTGCCTGAGGAGGACGTTTCCTGTGTTCTCTGGCAATCAATCCACCTCCTCACATCCTCCCACCCCCGTGGTTGCCAAAACCACTCCACTACTCCTCTAGCCACTACCCACACAGGCAGCCTCTGACTGATGAATGTGTGAGCAGACAGCAGAGTATTTTACCCTACTACATACTGATTCTGTGATCTCCACCCACCACCACCACCAGCTCCAACACGGACGAGAGAAATATGCCACGGAGTGCTACAGACTATAAGATAACCTACAAGAACGTTTGTTATTCTTTATATAGAGAGTCTGGGTAGCAGGCAAAGCTGTCTGATTCACTGTAAAACAAGACAGGCGCAGATCATTCTGAAATGTTAAATATTTCAGAGCAATGGAAGCAGGGGCGGTTCTAGGGGGGGGCCAACAGGGGCCAGTGCCCCCGTAACTCTGAGTCTGGACCCCCCTGTGGCCCCCCCCGACAGGGAGTCTGCATCAATAATACAATGACTGATTTCTTGCAATGATTTTGTTTTGAAGGGAAAGGCAGAACTAAAGTGTCTCAGCAGTTAGCTACCCAATCAAAATTGCTGAAATTGTAAACACTGTTTTGTCTGAATGAGGGATTTATATTTTTTTCCAGGTTGTATGTGCCCCCTAACAAAAAAGCCGGCCCCAACCTGGCCCCCCTATTAAAACTGGTCTAGAACCGCCACTGCATGGAAGGGAGGGCGGAGAGGAGAGGGGATAGGGGGAGGAGGCCTCAAAAGTGAGAAAAATGAGGAAGGAGAGGATGGAACGATATAAAACTCCATCTCTCTGATCTCAGTACAGCGTTCATTACATATTCATGTGACGGTGCAACCATTAGAGGTGTATGCATGTGTGTGCGCTGTGCAGCCAGTGATCATACATACTGCGTATCACTTCCACTTTAATTGCACCCAGCCAAGAGAGGGTGTGCTCATATCAATAATTCTAATAATACATATAAGCAAATATTCTCATTTTTCAAATTATTTGCTTGAATGCTCTCTCTGGAGTGCTGGATGAATGTATTTATGTGTGTAAGTGTGTCTTGGATATGACTGATTCTTTCATTAGCAAAAGCCTGGCCATGACTCTGTGTGTGTGTGTGTGTGTGTGTGTGTGTGTGTGCGTGTGTGTGTGTGTGTGTATGTGTGTGTGTGTATCTGTCTCCATATAGATTTCCATTACAAGCCCTATCAACGTCCAATTTATTATATATCATGTCTCAACTCGTAGCATGTTGCACTTCAAATAAACGCAATTACGGTGTGATTGTGTGTGCATGTGAGGGGCACTCAACAAATTATTTACGTTATTTGAAGTTTATGTACTCTGTCTAATAGGATCTTAATACCATTACAAAACAAGAAGGATTAAGAACAGAAAGGATATCTGTAGGGCCAGCCAGTAAGTTTTCACCTTCGAGATGGTACTCATGTATAAGTATGAGTGCTGAAGAATGAAAAAATACATTACATTAGCAATGAAGAAGAAATTAAGAGCTAAATACAGGATAATGATAAATAAAGTGTGATGGAAATTTACCTGCATCTCTGCATTATCAAAGTGAGAGCCGTGAAATATGCTACAAGCTACTGGTGTAAAATGAGCTAATTAACTTTCAGCGTTGGGTCGTGATAAATGATTTAACTGAGTTATTATACGGGTCTTGGCAAATGCATAACAATGCATGCAAATCGTACACTCAAATTCTCGAATCGAGGCCGATGGGCAGCCATCGTGTATTGACAGGCTTGATGGTTGTCAGTGAGTGTTGGTGGCTCTAGTCGGTGGGGTGTGTCCAGCTCTGATGGCACTGGATGGCCTTTGTTGGAGACTTTTTGGTCGATCCAGCATGTGGCAGCAGCAGCAGCAGCTTGTCGGCGAAAGAAATCAATTTTATTGGCTGATTGGCAACTTCAGATACTTGGATCAGTGCACAAAAAGAGAAGCAGAACCGCCCCTTGAGCTTGTTGCTTTACTATCCATGATTTCACCCAGGTAGTGCTGTTTCTCCTTATTTTTCACCTCTGCCTCTTCACCAGTGTCATTTGCAACCTATATTCTGGGTTTGAAACAGCTTTGTTAGTGAGAGTAGTGTCAGCCCACAAATGTTGAAACACAGGCTTGGCATCCGTGTCTCTTAGCTTAACTTTACCGCTTTCTAACCTGGTCAGTTCATAAACATCTAATGTGAACATGGGTTGTTGTAAGATCCATATAGTACATATGACATGTACAAATGTGAACTTATCAGTGGTCTACAGAAACCTGCCAACATTTTATTCTGCCGTCTGGGCTGAGTAAAAGTATTTGTAAAATGGACTCCCGTGTTTTCTATGGAGCAGTTTATCCTCCAACAGTTTAGTTGCCAGGTTCTTCCATTTTAGATAGTTTGGGTCCAAATTCAAGTTCATCAGCAGTTCACATGTTTTAAATTCAGCAAGATTAAACTACTTTTGCTTATTTTTTTTCTCTACTAATTACAGCTACTTCAATAAAATGAATTGCTGTTAAAACTCTGGTGTATCCAGGCCCTTGTAGTTTTGTTTGTTTGTTTTTCAAGTTTATTGTTAGTTTATTGCTAGTTTTTGTTTTCTATACTTTTACTTTATTTTAGTTTAAAAGTGAAGAATCATCAAACCATGCACATTGCAAAGTGCCTTGTGGACCAGGCAATAGAGGCCCTATGTGCTGTTAGTGTTAAAATCAATATAAACCAAATAGGGACGTTGGTAATTGAACTCTAAATTGCTGGACACATATAATACAACATAGCCACAGGATGTGATGATGATGTAATTAGAGCTGTATAACCGATAAGCTAATAACCCGCTAATGGCATCATTAGAAAACAAATAAATAAAGGCTAATCGTAGGTAAACACAAAATCAACCATTCTTCATGGTCACCCTAAACAGGGAGTTTGTGTGAGAGGGAATTAACATGTTTGTCACAAAGCATCCATAATCGTTCTCCATGTCACTGGTGATCCTCCGCTCGTCAGGGAAAGCCCTCTTTGACCTGGGGGAGCATCATCTTCTCATTTGTGGCAAAGAGTCATCAACATCTAATTTAAACACTTGATTGGCTAATTACACTACATGCATAATTTAACTTTGCGACCTCTCTCACTCTCCTTTTCTGCCTTTATTGAGACTAGTACCACACACACAAATGTAAGCTGGGATTTGAACATCATCGTCTCACATACCGTATAGAAGTTCCATGAAGCTAAAAAGAAAACAGGACTAAACTCGTGGTACACAGCTTGCCATTTATCCACATTGTTCTTACCACCAGTTGAGGTGGATTATAGTTCACTTCCGGAGGGGGAATGCATATCAAATGTGTCTCAAGTGACCACTTGTAATTGCATTTTGCCTCCCTGCTCCCTCTTGGTTTTATCTGTGGGAAACTGGGAATGTTGTTGCTTAAGAGATAAATAAGTACACATCTGCTTTGAGCCGTAGAGTTACAAAAGAGGTTTATTGGTACCTTGTCTCTGGTATGAACCTCAAATAACAACAACTCTGATTTGTTCTGCGTGGACAATATAAACTGTATTTTGATGATTTGTCAGAGTACAGGTCTAAGCACAATACAAAGTTTACTGGGTGGTCCGTGATGGATGGATCAGAAGGTAATATGTAACATTTCTACATTAAAATATCTTAAAACATGTGTAGAAATCCATCATTTTAATCAAGGTAACAGTATGAAACTTGGCAACATCTAGTGATTGTAGCATTTGCAGAAAAAAATCATGATATCAGTAACAGCTAACTGACTATTATGCCTACATTAGCCTGTATCATTATTTACCCATCAAGTTACTTGCGCGTTGAAGAGAAGGACAACCAGCTCAGGGTCAACCTGGAGAAGCATGGATAACAGCACACACACAGGAAGGATGCCATTATTACACTATATCTTAATGTATAATTGTATAATGTTTTGCTGCTATAATAATGTTTTAAAACTTTTTTGTGGTATTTTTGTTGGTTTATTTGTGTAAACCTAACCAAAGCTGGGTTAAAAAACAAACAAAAAAATAAAAATACACTAAAAACTGAACCCATCGGGCTACACCATCTTCCTCCGAACAAGGACTCTTTCACTTTTAGGTAAATTGACAATGATACGAGTGCCAAAGCTCTGACACTAAAACAACTTTACTGGTCCATTGCTATGATGGTCCAAAATAAAGTCTCATTTATTCCCATTCTTGTCACACTAGTTTGGGAACACTGACGAACAAAACTAGCAAAAGAGTTGAAAAAAATAAAAAGTTCCAAAGAGATTTTTCTGACAAAAGAAGATACCCCACTTAAGGATTGACTTGGCTGTTCACCTATTGGCTAAGATACCACCACAGCTACAGACGGACCCTTTACCCTGTCACTGAATACTTCTACAGTTTTTTTGACTGTTTAACGTACACTATTTTCCTTCAGCAACTCATATATTGCAATTTTAAACGTTAGATAGCCGGGCCTCCCTTGAAACTAATATCTCCGTCTTGATGGGGCTTACCCTACAAAGATTACATTCCAGTGCCATTACGATTTATATTGTTTGCAAATCTGTGTTGGCTATCTCAGCACAGCTGAAGTACCCTGGAATGTGATGGAGAAACAGGAAGGAGCGAGACGCATCACATGAGAAGATGTGATTCTTCTAAAGGGACTTGTATTGTTTTCGTTTTCACCTCATTTAACCTCCACTGGCATCATTTTGGTTTCATTAGAAAATGCCAGACGCTCGAGGCTCAAAACCAGTGATGAGTACTACTGCGTTTACTTCTGTGTGTGTGTGTGTGAGAGAGAGAGAGAGAGAGAGAGAACAAGAAGAGGACAGAATGTGTGTGCTTTGAAGGAGATGAATATTAGATCAGCAGGTCAGCTGAGGCTAAGTCACACAAATAAATCAATGCACGCCTTAACTACACACACACACACACACACACACTCGACCAAGCAAACAGGAAAGGGCAGCTTCCTACACACTCCTACTAAGATCAGCTCTGATTTTAATGCTGTTGATGCCACCTACCTCCCATTAATCGCCCTTCCGCTGATCTAACTGTATGATTAACTCTCAGGAAACAACATCTACTCATTGATTCTGACTAAATGCTGCAGTGGACAAAAAATGTCACTGAAAAAATATCATCAGTTATCAGGAAACGGCCTGGTGTCCTGCGAAAGCCTCGGATGTCCATGTGTGAACTGCTGTTACTCTTAACAATAAAGTCATTGGGCCTCATTCATGAACCGTTCTTACGAACAAATTTGTTCTTAAGTCCCACTTACGAAGATTTTACGAAGATTGTGGCATTCATGAATTTTTTCTTATCTAGGATTTTTCTTAGGCAAGAACAAATCCTACGAACACTCAGGAGTACTCTTACGCACATTTCAGTGCCGAAATGTTGGCATGGTTGTGTTTTCTTCTCTTGTGTAGTTCAATAAAATGCAATATTACAGTGATAATTCTGTCATATTTATTCATGTATTTATTTATTTCATATTTTTGGTCATTTACAAATAATTTAAATTCTAAAATAAATTAAATGTGCCAATGATTTAAGATAAATCAAGTAAATTGGAAACATGCCATCAATTAGTAACCCCCCCACGCTATTTATACGTGGCATTTCTCCATCCAAGGCCCGCAAAACAATGGCATATATATTGCTCCTGCGGCTTTCATCAATGTAAGAACACAGCTACGAACAATTCTGAGGCTTACTAACGAGTTGGTGAATCTGACGTAGGGTTTTCTTAAGGAACCTCTTAAGAACAACTTAAGAAAGAATCTAAGAAGATTCTTAAGAAGATATTGGTGAATGAGGCCCATTCTTTTTTTCAACATGGACACACTTGACATTCATATTTCATGGACTGCTTCTTTCTCCCCCCCCCCCCTTGTTCTGACTGAGGCAGAGAAGGGGGGCTAATGTATCATTGTCATTTAGATGCAAACCACGTGACTCCGGATAATGCATAATTATGACAAATGACTGATGATGGTATTATGGAGCCTGAATATCATATGCATTCATATCTGTTTAATCACAGCTACAGCAAAGCTAAGATTTCAGACGGCAAGCTGCTGTTGCGTCTCTCTGTGAGGCCAGGAGAGTCGTTTCACGGGGGGGACGGGGGACGGGGGACGGGGGACGGGGATATGTGCACATGAATAAATATATTGTCTGGTCTTCAGCCTACAGAAATATATTATCATTGGTTTCTCTTCTGGTCAAATGATCATGCTAATGCCGCATTGCCCATCCTCTCTAGTGAGCTTATCAAATAAATATCTGTCTCAGTGACCTGTGAAATGAGAGGGCCCAAGTCATTTTGACTGTCTGTACAACAAATTATTAAAAAGTGGTGGTGACATTACAAGGAGATTATAATAAAGAGGGGTTTCACAGCTTGGAAAGGTGTTTGTTAAGCTCACAAAAGTCTCAGCAGCTCTTCATCAAATATGCACGGCCATTACTGCAGTGTAGGCGGTGCTGAATACAACACAGCAACCATTATAATTGACTTTCGAGCATTGCTCCACACAACCCTGCACACCTTGTGTCCAATTTACAGATTAATCAGAAATAGATCATGTCCATTCCACTGGGCTGGTTAGCTGAAGTCATCAAAACTGTAATCACTCGTGCTGTGGCTCAATACAGACACGTGCAGTCACGGCAATAACACAAAGATCTCCATTGGCAGCACACGCTGTCTCTCCTCCATTTCGGGCCCGTCTGTGATCAATCAGCGCAAAAATTAACTGGAAGAGAAATTTCAATTTCACATTTGCCGTATTGATTAGAGAATCGAGTCAATTATGGTGGACAACATGAGATTGAACGGAGCAATCTATATTATGTGTGTTCAGAAAACACAGGAAACAGCTACCATTATCAAGACCAGGTTACAAGACTGTGTTTGAGAAATTGCAGGCTGTTTAAATGTTCAGAGAGAAAAACAAATAGGACAATCTTAAAGGATGACCCTTCCTGTGCAGTTTTAACCACAGTGTTTTGCTGAGATTAGCTTTATTTCCTTATTATTTAGGTTCCAACAGATGTCCCTACGGAGGACTGACACTGCCAAAATCTAAGATAAATAAATACATTTAAATGAAAATAAAAGATTAAATGGGAAAATATATAAACAGTTGAATTAATACAAAGTAAACAAAAACAAAGACAAATTGAAGCAGAACTATATATTTATGTCTCATTTTGGATATTAATTCATGGCTACATTTATTTAACTTTAATATATATATATATATATATATATATATATATATATATATATATATATATATATATATATATATATATATAGATATATATATAGATAGATATATCTATATGAAACCAGGTTAACGAAACAGGAAAATGACCAGAAAATGACTGAACAAGACTGGACTTAAATAGAAACTAAAGTAACTGGGAGATGAGATGCAGGTGGACTGAGGCGGACAACCACAGATGAGGCAAATGACACAAAAACATTAAAACATGTATGTACAATGATACTGTATCAGATATTCCGTCAATTAAACTGTGATTTTGTTGTCCTGTTCTGTACATGTGACATCTATTGCATGTCTGTCCGTCCTGGGAGAGGGATCCCTCCTATGAGGCTCTTCCTGAGGTTTCTTCATCTTTTTTCCCCTCTGTTGAAACGTTTTTCTTTCTCAACATGGCAAGTTTTTGCTCACTCGGCCCGAGGATCTAAGGACAGAGTATGTCATTCTTTACAGATTGTTTGATTTGATATGATTTGATTTAAAAACAGAGGAGGGGCTGGAAAAAGCTGGACAAACACTGGAAGGGGGGAAGGGTGGATGAGGGAGATGCAGTGCAGGTGTGGACAAGCAGACTGAGGTAGAACTCAAGGTAACAGGGCAGAGCAAACTACACAGATACAAGACAGACGTGGAGGGGAAATCAGGTTGGTTTATAGACAAAGAAATGTAAAGTGATGTTACTTTTGTTGGGGATCAATTTGTCAGGGAAAACATGAAAAAAAATACAAATGTTTGTTCAGACCTGGCATTAACATGCATCCTGAAGTGGACAGCTCTGAGTACAGGTGTGAAGGCCCCCAAGACGCACTGAAGACGCATTTGACATCCGATCACTCAGACCACATTCAGAGGTGGTTGTAGCAGTGTTTCGCAAGTGTACTTGGCCACATTGAAGGACCGCCCACTCAACTGACCTCCTCCGTGAAACAAGTGGAAGAGGCAACAACAACGTTAGCAGCAGATGCTTGTGAACACAGTACTCGAAAGAGCCCCTGGGTCTCTTAACAAATTATTTAATTTGGAGACTTGTTGCATGAGGAGAAACTTAAACATTGCGATATCATAATGTCTAAATAATGTGTGGCTTTGTGTAAACTTGTCAGTAAAAGCAATCCATTAAGTTGTTTCTTTCCTTGTAAAAACTGTTGGTTTGTTGCAGCGTGGCTCTCTTAAAAACGCTTAATTTTGTGATTGTTGAGTTGGGAGAAACTCTGTAAACATTGTTAAACGCTGTCAGTGACAAAATCTTAATTATTCGGGCCATCTTGTAAATCCGGCAGATGTTAGACGTGAAGTTCTTTCATCCTCGATTAAAAAAACTAAATGTCTCTTTGTGTTTATTTGCACATAGAGCAGGGACGTGGTCACTTCACCCCGAGCATGTTGGCGCCAGGTGTGACCTAGGGAGTTAGAGCTGTCCCCTTGTGATCGGACCACTCTGGGCAGTTGGTAAAATCAGTTCAGGACGGCTTCAAAAAAGGGCCAGAGCTGTTCGGACCCCAGCAGAGCATTAGCTGATTAAGTTACCTTTGCTAGAAACGGTTGATCTGTCCGATTAAGCCGCACACAAAACAGTCCTGAAAAAAACAAAAGAACATAGCGAAATATCCCCCGCTCAGACAATAAATAACAACAGGATGATATTCACCATCAAAACAGCACCGCTCTGACAATATAAATCAGACACCCGAGGCTTTGGCTCTAATCTGTTTAGTGGCTGACTAATGAGACTAGGTGGGTGATGTTTGGATGCCAACAATACATGTTTGTGCTGTTCACTTCACAGGGCCTTACGTGGCAGCAAGAGGAGTATGACTGAGCGTAATCTTTACCACCCCTCGCTGCTTGTCCTTAATCTTATCTCATCAGATCGGCAATTCTAATCTGCTTTATGAAAGCTCATGAAACTAATCGTCGCACATGGTGACAGTGCAGTGGGTGACTGAGACATTATGTGCTTGTGACTCAGCAAATGGGGGCAAGGCTTTTTGTATTCGAGGGGCCGGTCTGAAGAGCCTAAACGAGATTAGGGCTTCAAAGCTACAGGCTGTTTAGCGAACGATCCATTCCGCTTTGTTTGTTCAGCCCTTTTGGGTTGTTTGCTTGCATTTAAATATCGTCGCTGAAGAAGGAAATAAATTCAGAGAGTCAAGGAGGACTTGTCTGTCGTGAGAGGATGCACCCATAAAGTCACACCCCTGTCCTTCCCTAAATAAATAAACGTATAAAGACCTAATGGGTTCATACCAGGAGACGATGAAGGGACCCATTTAAAGGCTTGTAAATCAGCTTCAGCTGGCCGTTTAATTAACTTGTAAATTAATGCACCATGCTGTGTAAATTGGAGAGTGATAAATATTCATGTAGTTACCTAAGAAAAGGGCAAGGACATACCACAGACACAACCAGACTGGGTTGGTGAGCAGCACAGTTTATGGGACCCATCGCCCACCTCATTGGTATTTTATAGACAGCTGATTTGCATTTCTTATGCTTCATGGGTTATGCAAAAATAGAGAGTCAGTCTTTCAGCTCCTGCTTTTACTTCACACTACCCCCTCTCAGTAGTCTGTTTATCTTGACACTATCAGGTCATGGTATTATACAAGGCAAGCTGTCGTGGGCTTAAAATGCTCTGTCTATCCATAATTTATCGCAGGTTTAAGCAACTTTAAATAAACCGAATGTTATATAAAGCTAGCACATTCACAATGTAGTCGATCTGTTGTGGTTGGCTGTTTCAAAAGAGCGTCGAAGTTCCGATCCAAGTCCACGTCTGTCACGTAGGAAACCTAATATCAGCAGACAGGGAACCCTGCTCGTCCCGCAGGGAGACATCTGAGCCTGGGAGGTTCACGCAGCCGGCTTTGCTACATCTATTTTTATCAATGTGCCTTCGTAGTACTTTAACCAAAGTTCAGGTAAACACAGTGGCTCAAATAAAGAAAAGAAAAGAAAATCTAGAATGCAGAATCTACTCATCGCTGCATGCCTGTGGACAAGATCTAAAGGTCATTTGAGGGACGGATCACGAGAGCCTGATTTGATTCTTTCTCCATGGTCGTAGTAGTCAAATCATTGCTTCCGGTGGCATAATTGACCCGTGCAGGGCATTATAATTGACCTTGCTGCTGAGGACACAGTGGTTTGGTGCTGAGCCAGCATTGTAGGATCTGAAGGAAAATGGAGATATGCTATGGGGGTGGTGTGTGTGTGTGTATGTGTGTGTGTGTGTGTGTGTAAGACGGGTATAGTTTTCAATATACTATCATCATCGGACATTAGAGCCTGACCAGATACTAATTTTTTTGGTTGAGAGTAACAAATTCCAATATTGATTTATCAGCTGGTATATTCTGATAACGCCATGTGAGTGTTGTTCCCAGAACATCATAATTAACGTTGCTCCAGGGCCGTCACTGAAACTGGTCAATCATGTTTTTGTAATGTCACAGCTTTGCAGTGCTGGGAAAAAGTACTTTAGTTCCAACAACCTTAACAAAAATTTCAATCCCCTAAACCTATCCAATTGTTAACCTAAACGTGATCAAGTATTCTACTTCCCAAAACCCAGAGTGCAGCTTTTGCAAACCTTTAGGTTGACAGGTGCGTAGGAGAAGACCATAGGCCCACAAAATCAGGAAAAAAAAAAACCCTCACAGAGTCCACCTATGTCTACAACGTTTCTGTACTTAGACCTTCATCAGGTTATTTTACAAGACAATGGGGAAGGCTGTTTTAAGTAGCGCTGTGGACTCGCATGGCCCAATCAGGCCACACTGGCCACAGACAGACGTCCCTCAAAATCTCATCAAACACACCTGGACCAACAAATCTATGCTACTGATTTTTTTAATGACTTTCTTTAACATCATAACAGGAAAAGTTCATATATCAATCAATGTGAGTATATACACAATAGGAATAGTATAACAGAATATATTTAAGAGAGGTTAGAGCTTAATGTGTCTTCAAAAGTTCCCAAAACCCAGCCACGTATTTTAGTTCTCATGACCTAAACAAGTAGTTACTTCTCTTAACATATCGAATTATTTTGGTTCCCTAACCTATCCAAACAGTGACAGAAAACTGAAAATAAATCCTGGAACAACATTAATTATAACATCAACAGGCCAATATCAGGCACGCTATATCATCAATATACACATATTTTTGCACTGGTCCCTCAAATATGTTTATCAAACGCACAAAGATGTGTCATTGAGGCAGCATATTTTACAGTTTAACAATATACGTAGTCTAAGATGACATCAGCATACTGAAATATTAAAATTTGCTGGGAATTTGATAAACATAAATCTCCACAAGCATCTTTTTCTGCATTATAATCGCTTAAAAACAATGTTTTCATATTGGCATGGTGGACGACCTGCCCTGATACTGATATATCAGCCATGGATTATATCTGTCAGGCTTTACTGGACATGCAACTGTTAAAAAAGTAGCAGCACGGGGATATCACTAATTACTGACAGGAGATGTCCTTTGAGTGGCACTTAGAATTTAGATGAATCCCCATTTAATTACACTTCAGGACTCATTTTGATTTATGTGGCTGCTGCGCCTGTTTACCGCGTCTACATTTGACCTGCACACATAACTGTGAGGAAACACAGTGTCGCTCATCAGTGAAACAGCACCATCCCTCCTCCGTTAGGCGGGAGGAGGTGAATCTCGTTCCCTCGAGGAAGTAGGAGACAGGCTATTGGCTGCTCATCTACACACTCTCAGCACCACCACCACCATCACACCGCGGTGCCCAGCTGGCTCCCGCATTTCATCATTACGCACATTACCAGCCAGTGACGCATTGAGATCAGGAGCATGTTTTGCGTCATCATGATATCAGATTTTTTTTTTTTCTTTACTTTTTTTTATAGCCTTATATGGGTCATTCCCCTGTTTCGCTGACAGGGGTGGAGGTCTATTTTTTGTTTCTGTTGTTTAAAGCTTTAACCACTGTGACACATTTAAGCATATAACGTTGTAATCATGATTTATGTGTCGCTCGGTCATACTCCTTTTCTGAATGGGAGAGAGACGACGGATACAGATAGAGCAGTCGGATATCCTGGGAGCTCCAGGCAAACATGCCTAAAAAAAAAGAGGAGAAGGCGACCACGTTACGCAATAAAGCCCACCGCACTACATCTCCTCTCCCCCCTTAGTTCTTGTTCTAGTTATTTATCGTGGATGCTTTCTCTGTTTAAAAACGGGGAGTAGAGAGGGGTAGAATATCCCGTTTAAAGCTCGGATCTATTCTGGCCGTGCGACGCACAGGGAATATTGAATTCCTGTGACAGAGCTGCAGACTCGACTGTGCGCTTGTTTACCAGTCGGAGAGGAAGGACTATATGATATGGTGAAACAAAAACAGACTGTGGGAATAATAAAAATAATAAAAACGACAGCATCTTAATAAAAGACTGGATAGACTCGACGCGTCTTGGGTACTATCTATTCTAGTGTTGTTTTATAATCCACCTCAGCTCCTGAAATGACGCACACTTAGGCTTTATAGGTCAGGAGCATCATGGTTTAAAAAAAAAAAAAAAACCCAAAACATATATATTTAGATTGATGAAAACTCCACACCAGTCAAAATGTTGGACCACAGAAGCAGAGCTGCTATAAATAAATAATAATAAAATAAAAAATAAAAAAAGCTCCGGTCCTGACTGACTACGCGCAAATGAGTCGGAAGAGGGCAGAGTGATAGTAGGAGGGCTTTCTCCCTCTCCCTCCTCTACGCAGGGCCACCTCACTCCGGCATTCATCCCGTTTCCACCAATAAGCCCAATGAGCTGAGCGCGCACCGCCCACTGTCGGTGTGTGTATTTTTTTTTCCCTTCTTCTCCTTTCCCCTCGTTTTGTTTTTTTTAAACCAGAGCTGGATGTGTAGATCGTCACATGTTTGTTCCCCCCCACTTCCACCACCACCACCGCCACCTCCTCCTGCTCCTCAGTCCGGACACCAGCAGCAGACATGTGTTATTTATCGCTCAGCTCTGGGAGAAGACGAACGCACACGCTCCGCCGGCTCTGGAAATAAGGAGGGATTACGAGCGAGTGCGTCGGTTGTTTTTTTCTCTCCTTCTTCTTCTTCTTTTTCTTCTGGCAACTCGAGGAAAAAGGGGATACGGAAAGAAGCAAAGCATTGTGTCTGAGAGGCGACGGGCACGAGAATGGCGAGTCCGCCACACACGGGAGAGCAGCCGCCGTCTCCAGCTACTACGAGCAGCGCGAACAACAGCAGCAGCAGCAGCAGCGTGAAGAAGTGCGGCTACCTGAAGAAGCAGAAACACGGACACAAGCGCTTCTTCGTGCTGAGGGAGCCGAGCGAAGGTTTCCCTGCGCGGCTGGAGTACTACGAGAGCGAGAAGAAATGGAAAAACAAATCGGCCGCGAAGAGAGTTATCCCCCTGGACTGCTGCCTCAACATCAACAAGAGAGCGGACGCGAAGCACAAATATCTCATCGCTCTCTACACCAAGGACGAGTACTTCGCCGTGGCGGCGGAACACGAGCAGGAGCAGGAGAGCTGGTACCGGGTGCTGACGGATTTAATGGCAGAGGGGAAAGTGTACGACGGCTCAGCCTCCAACTCTGCGTCCTCGCTGGTTGGCTTCGACGAGGCGAGCTACGGTGTGATAACGCCGGTTGCCGCCGCCTACAAGGAGGTATGGCAAGTCAACCTGAAATCCAAAGGCCTGGGTCAGAGCAGGAACCTGACCGGGGTGTACAGGCTCTGTCTCTCCAGCCGGACTATCAGCTTTGTCAAGCTGAACACAGAGGTCGCCTCCGTCATCTTACAGCTGATGAATATCCGGAGGTGCGGCCACTCTGACAGCTTTTTCTTCATCGAAGTTGGTCGATCTGCAGCCACGGGGCCGGGGGAGCTGTGGATGCAGGCTGATGACTCTGTGGTGGCGCAAAACATCCACGAAACTATCCTGGAAGCGATGAAAGCCATGAAGGAGCTGTCGGAGTTCCGTCCGCGCAGCAAAAGCCAGTCATCCGGCACAAACCCCATCTCGGTGCCGACGCGGCGGCACCTGAACAATCTCCCCCCCAGCCAGACCGGGCTCCCCCGCCGGTCGCGCACTGACAGCATGGCTGCGAGCTCTCCGGTGAGCAAATTCTCCTCCTGTCGAATACGCACGGCCAGCGAGGGCGACGGTACCATGACACGCCCCATGTCAGTGACCGGCAGCCCCCTGAGCCCGGGGGTCCACAGGACCCTGCTGAGCAGATCTCACACCATCACAACAAGACCTTGTCGGACATTTGAATCTTCTTCCCTCCAGCACAGTAAGTCCATGTCTATGCCCCTGTCTCGTTCCCCGCCCATGGCCACCCCCAGCCCAGGGAATCTGTCCTCATGTCCAGACAGCAGTGCTCCTCGCCCCTCCAGCTGCAGTGCCTCTTTCTCAGGCTCCCCCAGTGATGCTGGGTTTATATCATGTGAGGAGTATGGCTCCAGCCCTGCGGACGCCAGAGACCTGAGGCTACCACTCACCCTCCGCAGCAACACTCCTGAGTCTGTCAGAGCTGACACTCCCCCCTCCCGGGACAGCAGTGAGCTGGAGGGCTACATGGTGATGGAGCGTCGACGGTTACCGGAGCTCGACAAGGCTTATCGAAAGCGCACATACTCCCTTACTACACCCCGTCAGCACAGGGGTCCCCCCCAAGTTTCTTCAGCCTCTCTGGATGAGTATACTCTGATGAGGGCTACCTACAACAATGGAAGCCAGTCTTCTCGCAGGGCTCACACCGCCTCACCTAAAGGGACCTATCCTGAGGATTACAGGGACGTTCAGATCGGCGGTGACAGTGGCTACATGCCCATGATGCCAGGTGTGGCATCTCAGACACTGGGGTCCAAGGATGACCCCTACATGCCCATGAGCCCCATGTGTGTTTCTGCTCCAAAGCAGATCATCAACCCCCGTTCACACCCCTCTTCAGTGGGGCAGGCCTTACGCACAGACTCCCCTGGGAGCGTCTCTCTGGAGGACAGTGGCTACATGCGGATGTGGTGCGGAACCAAGATGTCAGTGGAGAGCACAGATGGAAAGCTCGCAAATGGCGAGTACCTGAACATGTCTCCTGTTGACCCCCTAGTGTCTCTCACACCCCCGGACTACATCCTCAGTCCTCTAGCAGGGGATCCCCACTCCCACCCCCTTCACAGACAGCCTTATTCATACAGCTCTCTACCACGCTCACTTAAAGGCCAGTTGCAGCGCAACGGGTCCTCAGACACAGACCAGTATGTGGTGATGAGTTTACAGAGACAGCGGATAGAAGAGGAGTCCAACTATTGTCCTGTCTCTCCCGGAGACTCTGTTGCCAGCAGCTCTCCGGGGACACCGGGCACCCCATCCTCTGCCCAATCTCCTCTCAGACTGGCTTGGAAAGATGGCGGTCTGGTACACCGGAGTAGGGTGTGTCGACCCACCCGCCTGGCTCTGGAATCTCTCAGAACACTTCCATGTATGAGCGAACACCCCCTTCCCTCAGAGCCACGCAGCCCTGGAGAGTACATCAACATAGACTTCAGTATTGCTACCCACGACCGGCTGGCATCCACAGTGTCGGAGAGCTCTGAGTCCTCAGACTATGCTAATGTTGACCTCAGCTCCCCGGGTCACCTTGGCTCACACCAAGCTGGGGGTTCCCCCTCTGCAGGGTGCCTAAACCACACGCCTGAAGTGTTGACTCGCCCTGGTCTGGTGAACACCCAGCAGAACACACAGAGAGGCGATGAGGAAGAGGAGATAAAAAGCACAGAGGGACAGATAGAGGAGCGGGGGATGGTAGAGGAATATCCTCTCCGACAGCAGGTGAGCCTGGTGTGTCAGCCTGCTTTAGTCAAGGATGAGTACACTGAGATGACTTTCAGTCCTCCCACCCCTCTACCTGCTCTCTGCACCACTGATGCTGCTCCCCTCCCCACCAGCCCCACCGCCTGTGTGCAGAGACTCAGCCTGGAGAGCAGCATATCAGACGGGGTGCCCCCTGTGCCATTGGACTCTTTCCTCCTGGGCGGTCCTTCGTTATCTGTCACCCTCGTGGATCCGCACAGCGGGGCCAAAGTGATCCGGGCTGACCCTCAGGGGCGTAGGCGGCACAGCTCTGAGACATTCTCCTCTACCACCACTGTCACACCCGTGTGCCCATCCTTTGCCCACGACACCAAACGGCACAGCTCTGCCTCTGTGGAGAATGTATCACACACTGTCTGCAGCTCTGAGGGACCCGATGAGGACTACGGCAGCAACAGCCCCATGTGCCGGGAGATGTCAGCTGGTTATCAAAATGGACTTAACTACATTGCCTTAAACTTGATGGAGGGAAACCTTGGAGGGTGCAGGTTAGGGGACTGTGATGGACTCTTGAGGTTCAAGACAGCCTGTGGCTGCAAGGGGGGCATGAACGGTTTCAACACCAGCCCGTACGCCAGCCTGGGATTCAAAGAGACTGCTGCTGCTGTGAAAGGTGAGCATTTCCATACATGGCACACACACTCATTCATGCAGTATGTTTTCATTCATGAAGGGAGTAGTGCCAGGCCTTGAGTAGGAGAGAGATCCGCCTCAGTGCTACTTTATCCTCTGCAGAGATAGGCCAGTCGTTGCTAAGCAACGCTTCTGAGCTAGTTTTCATTCCAAAAAATGAGAGTAATGATAATCTGTCAGGGAGCATGCTGGAAAAAACTGCCTCATTCATTCTGTGTCTGCGGTGGAGCCCGTGTGTTTAACACTCACTTTGGATTTAACCCACAGTGTTTGTTGTTTGTCTTGACAGTGGTGTCACAACACTGTCATTTCTTATTAACCTAAATGTCACACTATTCTCGTAGTTAAAGAAGCACTTAGCAGTTTTGGGGAAGAAGAGAAAGATTTTCATTGACTGATATTTTAGATTTTTATTATGTCTAAACAACTACATAAACAAACTCTTTGTTTCACAACTGAATAAACCAAATAAACAAACTGATCTAAAAAGGACAACACAATTACATACGGTTTTACTTAGTTTTTTATGTGGCGGACCCTGCCTCCTTCCTAGCTTCATACAGTGTTCTGGGACTTTATTGTCCTCTGAGAACAGCTTGTTTATTCACTTATGGAAAAGATAACATTTCTGAGATTGTATTCTAACCTCATTAATATAGTAAATAATAAAATTCCAAGTTTGAATTTCTTCTCCAAAACTACACACTGCCCCTTTTTAATATCTGTGATTCCAAAATTAGAGTTAAAGCAACTGATCACCTCTACGGTCTGGCAAACAACAAGGTTGATATGCAGGTTGACGTAGCAAACGGCTTGAACAGGTTACATACTGATACGTACGTGTGTGTGTGTGTGTTTTGTGTGTAAGAAGGGTTTTCAGTCAGTAAAAGCAGCCTACAGGAGCCGAGGGAAGTAAAGCTGTTATGAACTTTGCTGATGGGTGTAGGCTGTGATGTTTAGATAGGATTAGTCACCTACTCGTCACGCCCATGACACATCGACAAATCCCAAGGCTGTTCAGTGCTGAGGAGGGCTGTTTACTGGATCTTTGATGTGCTTCAAACCGCGCACACACACACACACACACACACACACACACACACACACACACACACACACACACACACACACACACACACACACACACACACATTAGAGCAGCAGCAGCAGCACCGGAAAAAGGAGCCTGACTGCTTCCAAGTGAAAGCTTGGAAATAAAACTCTTTGCCGGCTCCTCTGGAATCTTCAACTGTAGATCTCCTCAAAGGGAAACGGCAACTGGAAGAGATTTTATTTTGCAAGCGTCTTATTTTGAAACGGTTTGTTATATCTCAGTGTGGCCGACTTCACACTGCTGTTGTGTGTCTGTGTGAATGGTCCGCTCCGGTCTTCCCCTCAGTGACGCAGTTTTATACCACGTCAGTATTTCAAAAAACATCTCGTCTGACCCAGTGACGCATGCAGCGCTACACATTATGCGCATGGGGCAGAAGATAGATTAAAAAAAAACATGTTTATGGTTATATTTTATGTAACACATTGTACTGTAGATTTTATAAGGCTGGTGTGTGTGTGTGTGTGTGTGAATGAGCCATGAATCGTTCTGACTAGGTGTCATTGTGGGAGGGAACCGTTGTCATCATAATATTACCTTTCACCTCATTTTGTTTGGTTGCATCAGTGGCTTTTCATGCATCTCTAAAAGGCAGGGATTATTTACAGGGAGAGATGACCTGGCAGGGGCATGTCAGAAGTCGCCGTTGTTTGAAAAGAAAACACTCAGTTTCGGGATCACAGTGAGTCAGGATTCAGTGTTCCTGATAGTGAAATGCAAGAGTTTAATTGCTGTTTGTGGTTTCACAAGCAAGTTGTCTCTCTTTGTCTCCGTCTCCGCTGGCTCTCAAGCTGCGAGCGCAGCCAGCACCGGGCTCGGTGCGAGTCATCGGGTTCCCCAGAAAAACAAGTGAGTCAGTTGTTTATCAATTGTCAGGTACTGGGTTTCAGGACAGGAATGCAGTCAGTGTGCAAAGGTTGGTGGGAGGGGTGAATGCTCACTTGTTTTTCTAACCTGGTGGGACGAACTCAGAGAGGGGGGATCGGAGGAATCTTGTCTTATTTTTTTTCCCTAGACTGTGAACAACTGCACAAACACACTAATGACACACTTTTACAAAAGAGTGGATGCTTTTATGAAGACATGTGACTTTTACCAGACACACACACACGTGCACCCTCGGCACCTATTGTCGCATCACTTCATTGTGTCCTGGGGCTTTTGTGTCCCAAATATTGAATTTTGCACTTCAGCCGAGACCAAGGCTACGAGAGCGGAGGTGTGAGGAACAATGGCGAAGGATGGATGACTTGTTTTGTTTTTTCACGTACAACAAAATAGACAATTTGAGCTGTTGAGTGAAGGGAGGGGAGGGAGAGAGAGAGTGAGGGGGAGGAACGGAGGAGATCAGTGTCGTTCCTGGAGTCTGCCTTTGCTACTGTATCTCGGTTATATAAGCACTTCCTGACAAACAAACGTCCTTGTACATAATAGTGAATGACTCCGCTCTGATAAGGGAATGTGACCAGTCTGGCAAGTCATTGATACTTTCTTCAAAATCCAAAAACACCTCTGTCGCTTGTGTCTGTGTCTCTGTGGCAAGAGGTCACGGCTGTTTACTACAAGAGGACACAGGCTCCACCACATTCTCTGGTTATCACAGATTGAACTGTAGTTTGCATTCCACGCGGTGCATCAATCTGAAACGCAGGTACAGCAAATTGGGAAATGAGAACACCTGTGCACCTTTGGCATGTGAAGTTAATGGAGGGAGCGAGACATTGCTCCCTCAGCTCAACAAACATGTGAGCATATCCTGCCTCACGGAGGTTTTCATGTGGCCCAGCGGGGTCCGCTAGTTGAGAGGTTACACTGTTGTTGTTTGGTTCCTTGGCCCTGACATCATGTGTAGGCAGAGGGGAGGTGATGGGGCAGAGGAGGGGGCTGTTTAGCTTTCAGTGCACGCCTTCAGGCTTTGAGGACAATGTCGGTGTCTTGACCTTTGAACTCCCACTATGTGTGTGAGAGACTCAGAGGAGGGGGGGTCCTGCCATGGGGCAGTTCAAGAGATCCACAAACCTCTTTATGTGCTATTAATACAACTCTCTGCTCACATTCTTTGACTGTTGTTGTCTTACCTCTCCTTTAAGAGTACGTCTATCCTTCCACTTCTCTTTTCTAGATGCAAGCTTCTCCCTCCTCCCACCTATCATCTGCATTTTCCACTTCTGTCCCCTGTAGCAACAACTAACTAATATCAGGTATCGTTTATTAAAGGTGCGATATGTACGATTTTTAGTTGAAAGCATTTTCACCATTGTTTAAACCAAACAGCTATTTGATTTATCAAGAAAATAATCGACAGTGAAATAATCGACATACAATCTCCATGCCTTTCATTGGTAATCTCAGACTGGACCCCCCCCAACACCACCACCACCACCACCCAAACACACATTTCCACTTTGTGTGTGTGGCTTCCTGTCCTGTGTGCGTACACACACACAGGCATCAGCAGATGGTGGCGGGGGGGGGTGGGGTTGTCAGGGGTTTTGCACCTGCCCCGCCAAGCAGTGCTCACTGGTTATCTGGCCCGTCAGAGGAGAGTGACAATACGCTAATGACTGGCCACCATCTGCCACAACAACAACAAGGAGAAGCCATGCACCAACTAAAAAAAAAAAAAAAACTCCATCCCCCCGCTCCTCCTCCTCTTTCTCCTCCTCCTCCTTCCTCCTCCCCTGTTTCCCCTCCTCTTCTCTCCAGGCATTGGTTTGTGTTTTCCAGAAATCATGTGATTCAACTCCCCCATCCAACACCCCCACCTCCACCCCCTGCACACACACCTTCTCCTCTCCACACCAGTGCGTTCGATGCCTTGAGTTTTTTTTTCCTGTTGTTAGCTGACCTCGGTGGAATGCCTCTGATTGGCTTTTCACACCAGAGGAGGCCATGGAGGATAGTCTTAACGATGCATTAAACAATTAGATAATCATATCTGATCAGAGGCACTAACAAGGCTCACACTCCCCCCCCGCTTGGTTTTATCTCCCACTGCAAACAGCAACTAACGGACAACTAATGGTTTGAAGGATTGATCCGAAATGTCTGGAGGTGCACTGGTTAGTCGATCGACAGGAAATTAATCAGCAGTTGTTTGATAGTAAATTACTGGAAATGAGAATGATAATAGCGGCTGAGAATAAGAGAATAGTCTGAAATAAGAGAATCAAGCACCCGAAGCTAACCAATAATCTCTTTACTACAGCATGGTCCTGCAAAGAGAGGCGTTCAGGATTTATATTTTTTGTGCAAATATTGTCATTGTATATATGATATAAAAGAAAAAGTGCACTTCTCTAGTTAAAGGGGCACTATGCAGTTTTGGAGAATAAATTCCAACTCAAAATGTTACAATATTAATAAGGTGATCATACAAACTTAGAAATAATTAACTACATGAACAAGCTGTTCTCAAGCTGGTGTTTGAAGCTAGAAAGGTGGCAGGGTCCGCCACATATAAACAAAGTAAAACAGTATGAAGCTGTTTTGTCCTTCTAAGGTCAGTTTGTTTATTCAGTCATGGAAACAAAGTGAGTTTGTTTATTTAGTTTTCTTAGGTATTAATAAATCTTACTAATCTTTTCTCCAAAACTACACAGTGCATCTTTAACTACCATGCTCAAACATTCCAGGTTTTACTTTTGCAGCCTATTTTAAGCCTAGAACATTCAACTATGTCTCAACTCAATTATTTCATTAGATAGAGCGTTTTGAGGAACATAAAGTCTTTGTCCTCACCTGTCCAGCGCACCCCTACCCACACACACACACACACACACACACACACACACACACACACACACACACACACACTGTGCTCCTAGCCGTCTGATACATAACTCTTTGAGTAAAGTAGGACGGGATGTTCCAGCGTTAGATAAAAACAAAGTCAGCCTACCATCTCCTCAATTTAGCTTGGAGGTAAGAAGGATTACTTTCACTTCAGGATTGTTGAGTAGCTTGTTTTGTCTGGAGGTAGAAGAAGAGATAGAGCTTCTGTGTGTGTGTGACACGAGGGCACACGCCACGTAGAGTGGTACATGCTAGGCCTGTCATGACAACCATTTTTCATGGTTGATACATTGGCCAATATATAATTGCTATAAATTGGATTATTGACATTTTAAGACCATTTTACCCGAACTGATGAAAGGTGCAATCAATTACATCAAAGACATCTTTGTATTGTGTTGAAAAAATATCTAGGGAAGTTAACATACTAACGAGCTAGCCACGCATGTTCTTTTTCATAGTATCACTCCAAAGTCCCGGACCGGACCGCCAGCTGCACGGCTAACTTGGATAACTGAGCAAACTAGGTAGCGGCAGCTACAGTTGGCAGGAGTTATATGCTGCCCCTATTTGTATGAATTCATTAAGTGGCCAATTCTGACATATTGAACCTTCAATTGATTATCAAAATAGTTAGCAGTTGATTTAAATAAAGAGCAATGAACTTTTAAGTCTTCATTTTGAGACTCCAAAACTATTAATGAAATGAAGAAAAAAGGCTTAAGTGCTGCGTGCTAGTTATTCTGGCATTATGTTTACTAAAATATTATTGACTTATGCACATATATCGACATATATGGTAAGATAACATATGTGCTATAAGCTGATGATGCTACTATCATGACAAAACCAGTGTTTACACACACCAGGTCAGCTCAGTTCACTGGCCTTTTTAATTCATTAACATTAAACATCTCTTTGTCTCTCTTTGGACTTGCATGCTGTGTTAATGCTCCTCTGTAGAGGTGTGTTGAAAAGTTAAGCACAGGCTTACACTGTTGCTTAGGATGCTTTCTTTGTCAGAGATTTGATGTGTGTTTTACACTGTTGGTCAGACTAAACAAAACTTTGTAATTAGCCACTCTTTCCGAGCCAAAGTTGACCAACATTTTATAGGCCAATGGTCATGCAATGAAAATCATCCTTAGTTGCAGCTGTTGATGCTTCAGAAGTTTTGTTTTGAGTCAAAAGCCACACAGTTTAGAAGATTTACAAACTGAAAAGAATGGAAGAGAATGATGATGTTAGAACTGGAATATATGTAAGAGTGATTCAGCCGGCAAACAGGGTTAGCGGCGGTTATTGTTGTTTTGTCAGACGGACGTGTGGGAGGTCAGAGGTGAGGAGTCAGTCAGTCAGTCAGTGTTTGTTTGCTGGAGTCGCCGCTGTAGATCAGGGAGGAGCCGGCGGGGCAGGAATGTAAACAGAGCAGATCTGAGCCTGCTGATCTCCACCTGTCAGGAGGAGGCAAACCTGCTTACAACATCAGCTGTGCTGTTTGCAGAAGCTTGTGTGCAGCTGATGGTCCTCTTCATTTTCAGAAATACAGTTAGAGTGGTACCTCCCGCTGAAAGCCCATTCATTTAGCTCCGCAGCCGCACGGAGCCACTCGAGCTGAGCAGGCGGTGCATCGACAGACATGGCGACGTGTTTACTCTGCTTCTGAAGCACCAGAGAGGAGCCTACTAATACATGCCTGTGTGTGTGTGTGTGTGTGTGTGTGTGGTAGCCCTGAATGGAGCACAGCTAAATTTAGCCTCCGAAAACTAAATAAATAATGAACAAAGAGCTTGGGTGTGTGTGTGTTGGTTAGGACAGGGGGCACAGACACGGGTTGTTGGGAGGGGTGTGTGTGTGTGTTCCAAAAATGGGAGGGGTCGGGGCCATTGGGTTCATTCCCCTCGCTGGACCTCTGTCCCCTTCTCTCAATAACCCCCCTCCCCCACTCTCTGTCTCTCCCCCAAATCTCCCTGCCCACCCACACATTTCTCCGATCAGCATGTGTTTGAATAGTGGGTCCCTAAACGCTGCGTTGTCCTAAAGCAACCATTGTTCATGCAATATAATCTTTTCCGTGAGTGTGTGTTTGTGTACATGACTACACCTGGTTGCTAATCGGAGCTGTGAGTGATTCAACCCTCCTTCCCGGCAGATCGCAGTCATTCTCACCCAAGTGTCTGCCTCTACAGGCCGCTGGCCCAGCCCCCTCCAGAAACGCACACAAACACACACTCAGATTGTTCAGGACCGTCGGTCCCATGACCTCACTGCATTCCCTTTCCTCTCTGTCAGGTTGATTCTGTTACCGTGGTTTTTCCACTTCCCCACCTCAGTGTTTTCTCCCTTCTCCGACTCATCGATGATTTTATTTTTAGTCCCATAGTTTTGCCTCTCCGACATGCCCGAGTGTCAGCCTCTCCAACGATGCTCTCAGATGTTTTGGTCATCACAACTTCAGATTTGACATCAGCCTATGATTTTCTTGTACAACGTGCATGTGTAGGGCAAAGAGAGAAAACAGACGTGTGTGTGTGTGTGTGTGTGTGTGTGTACGTGTGTTTATGGTGGGAGTAGTTGAGGAGGGGGCTACAGCTCGGACTGAATGAAAGGTTTGTTTTAGAGAATGACGATCACATCCAGCTTTGTGAAAACGGCTCTTGTTCGCGGCAGGGGGAGAGGAGACAGCGAGCAAGGGAAGAAATGCCGCCGCGCAAAAGAGGCTGTGTGTGTGTGTGTGTGTGTGTGTGTGTGTCTGTGTGTGTGTGTGTGTCTGTGTGTGTGTGTGTGTGTGTGTGTGTGTGTCAGCCGAGACTTCCGCTCCCATCTGATAGCTCTGCATGCAAATGAAACCTCACAAACAAGTACAGCGGGGCAAGGGTCAGCACAGCTTTCCACTGGGAGAAAAGCGACACTCTGAAGACTCTGGGTTGTTTTTATGTATGTGAGAATACACAGCTGCAGTGTGTGTGTGTGTGTGTGTTTGTGTGTGTGTGTGTGTGTGTGTGTGTGTCGGGGGGGGAAATGTTTCAGTGGGTGTGCAATCAAGAATACCTGTGTGAATTGGCGTGTGTTGGTGTGTTTGGGTGTGTTGTTGCTGTCTCTTCTGGCGTCATTGGAGACTGCCCTGTGTCAGCTGCACAGTGCTAAATGCCACTCTGTTTTTCCCCTGCCGTGAAAGCACCTGCCACTTCAGTGTCTACCAGCCGAGGAACACACACACATACACACGCACACATACACACAAAGGCAGGCCGCTTGAAGAGCACTTATTCCTTACTTGGTCACAGAGTGGGGGTATCCGTTTGACCTCCCTCTTTTGCTCCGTCCTACAAATAAGTCACACATATTGTATGGACTTAGATGAACTTTAAAGAGGCAGTGTGTAGTTTTGGAGAAGAAATTCAAACTCAGAATTTGTAATATTTACAATATTAATGAGATAATAATACAAACTCAGAAGCATACATTTTTTCCATAACTGAATCAACATGCAAGGAAGGTGGCAGGGTACGCCACATATAAACAAAGTAAAACAGTATGGAGTTGTGTTGTCCTTTTAAAGTCAGTTTGTTTATTCAGTCGTGAAAACAAAGTGAGTTTGTTTATGTAGTTTGTTTGGCCATAAAAAGATATTTGTCATCAGATTAAAATTTCCTCCCCAAAACTACGTAATGCACCTTTAATAAGACATAAATGTAATTCAGTTGGATTCAGCTTCATGACTCACTCACTCATATTTTCTTTTCTTCTTTCAGAATGAAGGCTGACGTCTCCTCCAGCCCCCCCCCCCCCCTCTCCCTCCTGTTCCCTCAAACCTCGGCTTTTCGCTGCAGCCAAGTGACGAGGTCGCGCAGGCGACAGCTGGACCATGCGCCGCAGCCACTGTCCTTTGACCTCTCCGCCACCTTTGCGGGTCACGGGGAAGGCAATCGCCATGGCAACACAGACACTTGACCCTTGCCCCAAATCTTCCCCCTCCGCTTTTTTTCTGGGCACCAAAACATTCAGGCGCCATCTCTGCTGCTGCTGTACTAGATGACTTAAAGAATAACTTAACTCTAACTATAGATAGGTAACTATTTATCTCTGTGCGTAGGCCTGCAAAATGATCCTGCAGTATATTGTTATGTTAATTATTATTATTGTTGTCAATGCCATTCATTCACTTTCAGCTGGTTTTCTTTTGGCGTCAGCCAATAGTGGCCAGATTACTCTCACCTGAAAACCTGTGAATCAAACCTGGACAGCACACACACATGCAAAAAAAAACAACCTTTCATGCATACAGATTACATATATTTATTTATTTATCATGTATGTATGCATTTGACAAACTGTGTGTGTGTGGATTTGTATACAGATTGTACTGCAAAAAAAGAGGTGGCATTTATGAACATATTTAAAAATCAGATTTAACATTTGCATAAAAAAAGAAACCTACCTCAGCAAAAAAAAAACAGGTTGGCACTAATTCATACAGTAGAAATATATATAAAATATTTATTTTCAGAGGTGAATGTTTTTTAAATCCACCAATCCAAAGCCTTACTCTAACCATCAGCTTCTCTTGTCTGATGGACCTTTTTAAGTTTGGACCTATAAACACGCAGTATATCAAAGATTTAACCAATCATCCTACAGACCGAATGTTGACCAGAGCCAAGTGAGAGCCAGCCTCTCTGAGATTAAGTTCCTTCTCTCCCCATGTTACATTTATGACAAGATTATGTATTAAATATCCAGAGTAATATATTTATTAATGAGCCTGAGATGGACGATTCACACACGTTATAGAGCACCCAGAGGACTTTAGAGGAAAGCGTGACACTGAGTCACACATCCAAACACTGCAGCATGAACCAACTGGACCTGACCACCAGACCTGTGGCCTGTCTGAGCCCATGCCTCAGCACCTTTACACACTTTACTCTCCCGCTGTTCACCTGTGACGCCCTGCACACCCAGGTTATGTTATTATGACCTGTCACGACAAGAGACGGGGAACATGAATGTTTGAAGCTATTTATACAGAGTAACCGGACAGCTAAAGAATCTCACGTAATCCCACTTGATGCCACATTGCGGAGCTCTGTCGCGCAGGCTGGGGGCCGAGCAATGTGGCGAAACGGACAATGCGACGAGCCGCTCGATAGCTTGAATCCACTTTGAGCTTATAGAGAACCAAGCGGGACACGCCGGAGCTAATGCATGGTCTTGCACTTACAAACTTTTCAGATTGTAACACAAGACGCGTTGAATGTAGTACGTGCTATGCTCCGAGCAACAACACAACACAGCAACTGCAACAACAGCTGTGCAACATGCAGAGGTACTGAACGGAAACCACAACACCGATACAAACCAGGGGAAGTGTCTCATTATTTATCTGAATTCACTGGTACATAACCTTTGCCTATATACTGTAAATAGTGCAACGACGTTACAGAGAATTACATTTACGCTGAGAACCTCTGATAGATGTTAAGTTAAATAACTTATGTTGTTTGTACTGTACATAATATGTGTTTGAGTGAACTTTCTGATACAACAAAAGCACTAATTAAGTTATACGCTAACCAGTACGGTTTGGCTTTGATTTTCTTTTCTTTTTTTTAACTGTCATAGGATAGTGTTGTGAGACGGATGCCACTACGAGGACATTTTCTAATGCTGTAATTCTGGAAAAAAAAAAGATTTTAAGAGAAAATCATTAATACTTGACATAATTATTAATTCTTGATACTTAGGTACAACACAAATGGCATATATGCAATATTTACACTTTTGAAAATTAGTTTACAAAGATGCACCAAATGTATAAATACTGTTGATAATGTTTGTTAAACCTTAAAAATCAAACTTTTGCTGTTTGTACGTTTTTTTTCTCCCTCCTCCATATTTCAAAATGAGAACTTTTTTCTGTGTGTTTTTTGCTAATCGAGCCTCTTGATGTTTATGAGCAGTGTTTTTTGCATTTGGATAATGTTTCAAAGTTTTTATTCGGCATCTAAAGGTTCTACGATATGGGCCCTGGCTTCTCTTGCTGTGTCTTTCATTGTACATATTTCATACCTTGCATATTGTGATGCTACTAAGAGACGATAATTTAAAACTTAGTTCATTGCTTTAGATTGTATTGATTCTTTATAGACACATGCAATAAATAATGATGTTATTTAAGAAAGCCACTCGCCTCTTTCATTCTTTTTCCTTCTCTCCTCCTCGTTGCATCACAAACACCCTCAGCTATTCATCTTCCGGTTGATTGGGCTCTCGCCAGAGCAGATGTTTCAATTCACTGTCCGGCCTCTTTCATTAAGAAAAAAACCTCATTAGAAAAAGAGACGACATACCTTTGATTTCCCATGTCCCTCCTTGCTTTTAAAGCCCCCTGCTTCTCGTTGAGGAAGAGGGCATCAAGGAATGGGTGTCGGTCTTAACCTCGCGTTGCCTCCAACATTAGCATTGTTATTGTTTTTCTGTGCTTGGCTTCCAGTCCCCACCCCCAGCAGCAGTAATTAGACCAGCGTGTTGAAACAGCCCCTGCAACTGGGAGGGAATAAATAACAATGTGATAGGATTATGATTTTTCACCCTTAGCCATATGCTGTCAGATAATTCATTCTCGCGGCCCTGCTAATTAAAATGGTAATTAATGCTGGGAAGTATTTGTAATTGTCTACAACGGTGGCTAGCGGTGTGTGCTTGGATGGGAGGAGGGGCTGGCGTTCAGGTTTGGGACACGACATGTTTGTACTTAAATCCCAAGTATGTGAGCAGTTAAGATGGAGCAGGGCGGAGGAGAACAGCTGGAAAGAAAGGGGGCCGGGTTGTAGACGGGTTTGACTGACAGATGGAATGATAGCCTGAAGGTAAGGTCTCTTCCATTAGGCAAATTTGTCCCAGAAGCTAGATGGCTAATGAGTGCAAACTCCTGGACAGCAAAGTGTGACATATTCCGTAAACCAAATCTCATCTATTACTGTTCCCCACACTAATCCCACTAAAGTTTAATTAAAGCTAATTTATCTCATTAAATCGTAAAGAAGGGATATAGGACACGCTGCTGGACATTTAGTCTGTCTGAATTAAAAAAATTAAAAAACTGAATTACTGTGTGCTGACTGAGTCAAACAGAGGATGATACCTGAGCTTAGTCTGTACTTAAGAAAATGACTCACGTATATAAGATAAAACAATGCAAATTACTCTGACAGGGAGATAATGTGAACTCAGTGAACTTGCCTGCCTGTGAATATCCTCTACATGTCAGCTGTTGTGTGTGTGTGTGTGTGTGTGTTTGGGGGCGGGGGGTGCATCAGTGGATAGGTCCATACAAGCAGCATAAAGTAGCCCCTTGCCCCAGGGAGTCATCAGCCTTATGGACAGAGACCTACAGTAGCTCCACAGGAAATGGCTTCCTTCCGGAAAGCTGTCTGGGATACCGCCACTACATTAGTGGCTGTGTGTGTGTGTGTGTGTCTGTGCGTTTGCCATTTGTGGATGTCCCCCCACAACAATCGGTCCTCAGTCGGTTTGTGTGACCCGCGTCAGCTGACGTGCTTGCACATGTTTTCTGCATGATGGTGTGCACGTGGGAGGCTGAGTGCATCAGACAGAGAGAGGTTACTTTGAACAACAACAACAAAAAATAAAATACCGCAAATACACATTCTATCTCCATTGTAAACTCCACGAGGGGCCGACTTTAGATTCCCGCATACTGTGCGATAACGGCAATCTTGCAGTTTTATTGAATGTCACACTCTCAGTCTTGGTCGCTATCTGTCAGACCATACAATATCACAGAATGGGGAACAGATGAGGATGCTGTTTTTGGCTTTCAATCAGTCACTGTGAAACATGCCACCACATTTCTCCAATGATTGTAAAAAAAAAAAAATACTTAGACATCCCCTACACACATATATTAAGACATTCATGCTTGAGGCACTTGACCTTTACTTGAGTGTTTCCATTTTCTGCTAATTGACACTCCACTCCATTTTAGTGCCAGATATTGTCATTTTTACTCACTTAATTTATTTAATATCATTAGTTACTAGTTACTTTGCAGGTTACATGCTGCATCAGAGCCACAGAAGCACATATTCAAATGTGTTCACATCATCGCAATGGGGTAAAAAGACAAACAAAAGACAACAAAAAACAGAAATACGCTGAATATCGGATACAATCGTTGGCCAGGCTAAAAACTAGTCGACCCATATGCATACATATATACCTTGTTACTCATTCACCCTAAGGTGTAGGGCGATGTCATAGTCCTTGTTTGGAGGTTTTTGAGATGCAGATGTCTCCGTTGCTAACTGGCTAGCTCCCTGACATTACATTTTTGTTGCTGAGTTGTGCATTACACTCCCGCATTTTGACGTATTTCACGTTGCACTCCCCACCCTCGATGACGTGACACCTTCCAACAGTGAGGCTGCTGCACTTGGTACTGCTCCTCTAATATCAGTGCAGACTGGCAGGGTAGCAGAACGGGTTGCTAATGTTAGACGAGTCTTTTTCATTTGAGGACCTGACTGTTGGTATATGAGGGTCTTGAAGGGATCTCATATGTGGCGGTTTCGTCCACTCTCCCTTGTAACTCTGTTCTGAGGGGCAAAAGTGCACTCGGAAACAAGGGTAGGGGTAAAAGCAAAAAAATGGAAGTGGGATTGAGCAAAAACTGGTGATCGTAGTTTCCTTTCCTCACAGGAGACACCCCACTCTCTGATGGCTGCATCACCAGCTGAATATTTGTATTTCATCAAACTCTGGAGTCTGGCACTGCGCAGATTCATCCATATTCAGGTTCCCAGAGATTTCCCACAGATCCAACGAGCAGGAATGCAAACACTTCTGCATACAGGAATGTTTTCACCTTATTTGTATATATACTGCATGGGAGAGGATGGATGACAGGTTCACAAGCGTGAGAGGGAGAGAGAGAGAGAGAGAGAGAGGGAGAGAGAGAGAGAGAGAGAGAGAGAGAGAGAGAGAGAGAGAGAGAGACAGAGCGAGTACCAGGAGGCAAACCCATTTAACGTTTGTGTTTGTGTGTGTGTCTGTGTGTGTGTGTGTGTGTGTGTGTTTGTGTGCGTGCGTGCATGTAACTGATCCTTCTTTAGCTGTGGGCATCATTCAAATAGCCCTTCCTAGGTGTTTCCACCACGGTCAGTGATTATCAACCGCTTATACCCCGCTTGCTCGCTCAGACTCTGTGCACACACGCAGCGCTTGAACACACCTTGTGTCATCTTCTCAGTGTTGCATAATGGGCCCGCTTAAGTACACAAGAGAGTAAACAAGAGTTCACTTCCTGTTTTTTCAGTGAAATCTGAGAAAGCAGAAACTGCTTCTTCCCATCCACTTTTTGTCACACGCACACACACGGATCACACATGCACATTGTAGTTAAACCTCGTAAACAAACGGAGACAACTAAGCCTGCGTGAGAGGAGGAACAATTTTCTGATGTGATCATTTGAAAGAGAGAGAAAAGACAAAGCTCAGAAGGATGTGGTGGCGCGGGCGGGAGGCGAGGATGGTCAACAAAGTCACGTTTGATCGCCATTTCATGTTTGATTAAAAGTTAAAAGCAGTAAGTGAACGTCTTCCAGGCTTTTTAGGAGCGCTAACTCTTCGGTTGTCTCCAAGTTCCCAGATGCTGAAACTATGATTCCTGAGAAATGAGTCACTATGGAAGTCCTAGTTGGGTCCGACCCAGCATGTATTTCACAGGAATGCTGTTGTGTGTGTGTGTTTGTGTATGTGTGTGTTTGTGTATGTGTGTGTGTGTGTGTGTGTGTGTGTGTGTGTGTGCGTGTGCGTGTGTGTGTGTGAGCAACATGCCTGTAGCTCACTCGCATGAATTAGTGTGCGTGTGTCTGCGTGTTTCTAAGTATACACATGTGTGTTTGGTCAGCCTGTTCAGCAGACATTCCCAGCTGTTTTCCAGGTAGTGTTCTCACGCTTCTTGTGCATCTCCTGTTTCTCACACTGGCTGCTTCGACTGTAATCCCTACCGACACACACACACACACACAGAACACAACACACTGCCCCGCCTCTTCACCTGGCCACTGGGTGAACAAAAAACCCACCTTACAGACTTGCACACACACCCCTTCCTGTTTCTGATGATAGAGAGGGCACGGGAAAATGAGCACACTCACAAACAAATACACAAACACACGCACACACACTCACACACACACACACACACACGCAATGGAAAAGGGATATGTAAAAGGTGAAGAGGGAGGAACAGGAAGAGGCAGGTAAGAGGGGATGAAAAGACAAAGAGAGAGCGGGGGAGGTGGAGATCAGATGTGGGAATGTGCGGGAAGCGAGAGGATGAGCTCATGCTGCTCTCCGCTGGCCCCGCCCACCGTGCGTGACTCATGCTTGGCAGGTGCGTCTGCATGTGTGTTTACAGCTGCAGGTCAGCTCAGGGTGTGTCCTCATTGCACTGTTGGGGAACATGTTTCCTCAAGCACAGGTAGAGCTATTCATCGCCCACAACAACTTCAATTCTTCGCTACCACACCGCCCGGTCCAATCAAAGTGACGAAAGAAAGAAAGTTAAAATTCTCTGGAACTTAACGGTAGCCCCGCTGAGTGTGTGATGTAATGATTACAAATTTGGAAACTCTTGAGTGTGAAGTCCCTTGAAAGTAACCACATCCTCCGAGGGAACGCAGTACAAGGGAGATTTTTTTAGGAGCGTGGCCCCCCGATACTAGTCTTCTGTTCCCCTCCCTGCCTTTGCCTCAACGTGATGGATGTGGTAGGTGGAGACGGCACACGACCTGCAGACAGCCACCAGCTCCTTAGAAGGAAACACCATCTGCTTCTTTTGGCTGCTGAGTGTCAATACGGCTCATGTGTGTATTTCATTTTGGGGTCATGTGTGTATGTGTTCAAAAATGAGCCCTGGAGAAGTCACAGATCAGGCTTCACCTGTGGCCAAATGAAAATGCGTCAAGTTATCTGCTTTGAGAGAATCATTTTGTGCTGAAGGCCAACTTTGTTTCGAAATAGTAACAGAAAAAGTACATTCTGTCACCCACATCCTAACCTGCCAACAATTCACTCTCTCAGCAAGGTCGACCTTGTAGAAATTCCAGTTGACAGACATTGTGGTAATTTCATCTTTTACAAACCTCTTTGGCATTTTAACCTGGATATCTGTCAGTCTTGTTGTTTGTTATCCTGTAATGCAGAGGACAGAAGGTCAAATACTCTAAGTGTGTACACAAAATAAGCAGGTCTTACTCAACAGTGGAGTCTCGATGTGGTCTGGCATGTTTACTGTTTAGAGGTTTGCACAGCCGTGTGGGGACAATCATCGGCCAAAAGCAAAAACACAATCGTGCATTAAGGCAGGTTTGCACACGGGTGTGTGTCGGGGGGTTCTGGTCTGAAGCATCTGAGCAAAAAAAAAAATCATAAGAGTCACAGTTAATCCATAGCATGAAACCATTTTTGGCAATCTAAACTGACTCTGTTTAGTTTGTACCAATAACAAATTGCATGTGCTGTATAAATGTGTGTGTGTGTGTGTAATTTCACAAAGAAAACAAGCACTTCATGAATGTGTGTGTTTGTGTGTGTGTCAAATGTCCAAGAGCAAGAAACAACTGATGTCTTCGCCTTCATTTAGCTAAAAGTCATACTTCAGTAAAAGTAAAGATATCGTGTTCAAATATTACTTACACGAGTAAACATGATGGCTCCCATAGGAATAGTACTTGAGTAAACTGATGAAAGTATCTGATAATAAATGTTATTTAGTATCAAAAGTAAATTTCAAGCAATAAATGTACTCAAGCATAAAAAGAAAATGTAAATAATACATCATTTACATCTGTGTAGATACTGTACACTGGACGACTATCAGATCCCATCTTCAGTTTTTTTCTGATTATCAGAATGTCTTTTTTTTCTTTTAAGTCTGATTGCCAGATAGATTTCTGTGGATTTTAACACTGTTGGAAATAACTTGGATAAAAACTGCACAACGTGACAAATGTTTTGTTATTTTCAGACGTTTAAATGCAGAAATCTTAAATGGTATATCTCAAATGTCTCCTGCTGACGTACAATGTGTTTTCCATTCTGACTTTTGGGGATAAAAGCCAATGCATTTTGTATTGGTTACATGCTAACACCATAGCATAACATTAGCACAAGTAAAGAAAAGGTTTTAATTTGGCAAACTTACTTCAGCTGACATAGTGATATCTTTGTGAAGTTTGCAAACATCAGCTAACATGAGAACATTATAGCCTTGTCAAGACTGCCAGCCCAAATCTGTTTTCTTGGAATATCCAGATTGATTTTAGGAAGTCGGGAGAGCATATAAAACCACATGAAATGCAAAATGGAACTGCTTTGAAATAACATTAAAATTCTAGAATTCTACAGATGTGTCTCAGTCCGTGACGCTGGCAAACATGGCACATGAAAACAACGTCAAATCCAGAGTCATGGAAGTGCTTCAGAGCAGCTGAACAGAAGTCCATACTGCTAGCAGGGCGGCATTAAAGACGACACAGAGAACAACAATCTGTGGATAGTCACAGTGAAATAAATTGTCTCTCTCCGTGACTTGACAGCGTGATTGTTTGGAGGGTGAGATGATGGATCTTGGTGTTGGGGAAGCTGCGTCACCGGCGTTTATAGTTACTGATGCCGTTACCACAGCAACGCATGCAGATAGGTTGGTGATGTCTGGACAGAAAACAGTGCAGACAGTCAGTTTTAAAGATCTGAATTGAGAAATAAATCTCATTTGTTCCTTGCCAGTATCTTATGGTGGACAGTGTTCGCTAGCACTATATATATATATATACAACAGTGGCAACCATTAGTCGATGGTCATAGCAGATCAAGTGTGGGTGTAGCAGCAGAATTCTTGAGTGTATTAAATGAGCAAGTGTGCATTTTGCAGCTTGTGATAACTTTCCTTTTGTTATTTTTGCATTCAAAGGTCACACATTCTCGCTTCAAGTGTCAACAAACCCCTGTAAGACCTGTGGTAAGAAAAACCTGGTACATAACATACAGACACAAGGAACACAATTATGGCTGTACCTTTTCAGTGCCGTGACAAATACTCCACAGACCCACTAATGAGCCCCTTGCCTCTACATGCAGATGTTTATAGTGTTCTTCAAGTAACAGTAAAGATTCAGGGTGATGTTCACACTGTCAACCGGTCGAGGAAGCAACTGTGGAGGAATTGCTGTTGTTGTCTGTCACACGAGACAGACCGCTTCTAATTCCGTGACTTCTTGCTCTCACGACATCACCATGTCACACGACTGCATAATTTATTGCTATATTTCTGGTAGAAGCGAAGCTTATTGGATGCAGAAAACATGACAGAGCCAACCGGAGACACTGTGAGCATTGCTGGCTCAGGCGTGTGTGTGCTGACCAATCAGAGCAGAGCCTAAAAGAGAAACCGAGGGCTGCAGCACTGGACAGTGTGAGATTAATTAGGTCAATGAATGTGCTGTGGAAAATGTTCTCCTTTTTGCTTCTCTTCCATAAAAACATGAAAATTTGACAATGATTTATTTTAGACCAACTTATCATTATGTATGAACCTTATCACATGTATCTCCTGGTGTTTGTCTGTATAATCACTCCTCTCTCCATTCAGAACCCTCTGTACCTGTTCTTAAACTATTCGTCATCTTAACTGATGACCACAAACGTTTCGGTTCCTGTAATCTCTGTGTTGCCTCTATCTCAGCTTTTCTTTATCTCTGATAATGCTCTGAATTCTCCGGGCTCGTGCCTTATCTCGTCCGCTTTTTCCGCGTGACGCACAGAGTCGAGCAAGGACAGTTCCTGTGCAGCGCCGCAACAACGTCCTCGAATTCGAATAACTCAGATTGACTCTTTTCAAATGTTTCTATATTTGTATGAGTAGGAGGAGAGCGAGAACGAGAACGAGAGCTGAAGGACAACGCCACCACTGCTTCCATTCAAAATGTTGAGTTTTAACACTTCTCGTCACAAAAGACACATTGAGCCTGTGTGTTGACCCCTACGGCAGGTCATTATGCGTGTGTGTGTGAGAGGGACAGAGTGTGTCTCATATGAAAATACAAGTGATAAACAGAATAGGTGGACGCGAGCAGAAAGCAGAGCTCATAGGGAGTGGGCGGAGAAGTGAGGGGGGATGGGAGTCTCATTTGGGAATCACCACATTATTATATGAATGATGGAGGCCGGTCGTGGGGAAGGGGGAAACACACAAGGTTTCTTCTTTTTCGAGGCAAAGTAAGAATGAAGGAGAACACAGAAGCGTGGACTGAGACCCCCACTCGACGAGTTTTCACTGACAGCAATAACAGAATGGGATTGGGGACACAAAAGATTTCCTTGTCTGGCTTCTCCTGTATCAGTGTAATGAAAGCTGGCCTCCATCATTGAGATCACACAGCGGGTTTGCTGAGCGCTCCAAAGACATTGACACTGTGTGGAAGTGGGCCATCAGTTTCCTTCAATCACCCTAATGCGGAGGGCTGTGAGGCTGACAGCCATCTATAGCCCAGTGATACCCCTCCCCCCCGGCGTTAATAAACAAACACGCAGCCTCCCTCGGAGTCCCCCAGGTGGCCTCAGTCGACACACTGAATGGAGCATCACTCAATGATGGATCAAAAGAAAGACCATCCAGCCATCGCTCATCTTCTCTTCCCCCGTCCTCCCGGTGATCCTCTCCTCTCCTCCGCTCCCACTCTCTCCCACTCTTTGATCCACCTTCTCTCGTTTAACCCCCCCCCCCCCCCCCCCCCCCCCCGCTCATCCATCTTGGGTGTTCCTGTCCCGCTCTGAGCTCCAGACCAGGCGAGGGGCTCTAGACCTCATCCCTCAACCGCCTCTCCCTGCTGGGACAAATAGGTCCCTGAGCGCCTCCGGTGAAGGATGATCCTGTATCACATACGACCACTTTTTTTTCTTCTGCTAATTCCTGTGTCTCGTTCTCCCGTGCATGCACTCTCACGTTCAGATACATCAAGCGCCGCTCCCATCTGTACAAATGTATGTGTGTAATATATGGACTACACAATCCATCTGGCACACAAACGGTAGCTACACATGTACAAGTAATGTTTTCCTGCAGGAATAATGCAGCTCAGATTGTTCCAACCATGACCTCTATTTGCAATTTGCAGGATATGTGACAGGTGGGTCTATGTGTCTCCAGTGGTATCACAAGCAAACTGAAAGCGAATCACAATCTTGGAAGAAATGTATTATGGGATTTGTCATCATAGTGAGCACTAGGAAGAACACTCAACAAAGTCAGCGTACAATGAAATCCTCCAAGACTGTAACTGTAACTCAGTACTGACCTGCTGAGGGCCCCAATGTACCAACTTGTCTTCCCTTTACAACACCTCATGTTGCATCATCAGCTGGTGATAGATTTTTTTTTGTATCATCAACAAGTTCCATGAAAAGGTGAAAGACAAACAATGTTTCAAACCCTGGATCCCACTGGCCACGTCTACGTCACATTCTGGCCACAGAGCTGAAAACAGCGTAGACAACGCTCGAGGTTCCACCGGCTGTGCTGCAGAAGCGACTCTCCGCTCTTCTCTGCGGAGAACGCGCACCAAAGCTGTTAAAGTCGTGTTATTCATATCCCCACTGACGAGACCAGGTGTGTGGAAGAAAGAGAAAAAAAAAACGTAGGGAATATTTAACATGGTGACCTGGCAGCTAAAGAGGGCAGGTGAATCTGGACGCACTAACAAAAACTAGAAGCAATGTTCAACCACACAAGTACGTAGGAGTGGACTGGGATGGGTGTGTGTCACAGCATCAGTTTACTTCAACCAGAGAACTTGTTGAATGGTGGAACATTACAGAAATGTCGGCATTTGCTCCCATTCCATGCAGTGTTTTGGCCAGGTGTGTGGGTGAAAGACAGGGAAGCAGGGTTTGAGATTCTCTCTCTGTATCTTGTATGTCGCGGGTGAGTCAGTGGAACGACCCTGACTTTTAAACATGGCTGCATGCAGGCCTGGTGTACATTATAAAGGTGCGTTAAAAAAAAAAAGAAGAAGAAAAGGGACCGGCAGCGGCACAGTTTCGACTCGAAGGCCAATAACAAGGCAGGCTGTTATGCAAGTGTTGGCCTGGCCTGAGTACAGAGCATCATAACAGCTGTAATGAAAACCAGAGACACAGAGAGAGAGAGAGAGAGAGAGAGAGAGAGAGAGAGAGAGAGAGAGAGAGTAGGCTAGTAAGAAGCTCCCATCACAACTCCAACCACACTGAGGAGAACACACCCCCCTCTGGTTAGCCTCAACAGCAACAGGCTGTTTTGTTTTTTGGGCCTGAACCACTCTCCTCTGGCGTTTTATCTTCCCCCCTTACTCCTCTTTAAGTCCCCACTCCTCTCTCCACCTCTCTCCTCTTTTCTCTCCTCAAGCATGACAGCGTGGTAGGTTTTTCTCCCTCTGAGCGCTAGCAGAGCAACAACACATTCCTGTCCACATTCCAGCCTCAGGAAAAACAGTGTCCGGAACATAATAAAAGGCCGAGCACGTCATTTGTTTTTAAACCCACTTGCTCGCTGGAACAAAGCTGAGCTGAGGGCAGGATTGGGCAAAATGTGTTTGCGCACAGGAGACACAGACAGTGCGAGCGACGTGTTTGTGTTTACAGGGATCCGTGTGCATATGTGTTTTTTCTGTTTGTCTGCGGTGATGACGGCGGGATGTGCTCACCGCTTCCACTGCCGATGATATACCACACAGCCTCTGTCCAGCCCCACAACCTGAAGTGCACGTGTGCAGGGGAACATTTTGATAATCGTATAACCCCCTAAGTGTTATTGGCATTTTTTTCTCTTCTTACTTTCAAAGCCACAGGGAAAATCCTCAGGTACACAGTGACCTTGTTTGGGCCCCGTGCACTCTCAGGTATCTGCTCTTCAAACATTTGCAGCGGACAGCGGCACGCATATTGGGCTGTACACACAATAATTATCATCGCCCAGCTGATAAGGGGAGCGGCGGACTCTTGTGGTGCCGTCAAAGTCTCCGTCTCCCTGACAGCGGTGGCAGGTTTAAGGTCAGGCCAGTTTTTAATGGAGTGTTTTGGCCGTGGCGTATCCTTAGACGGAGAGCCTCTTGACCTCCACATCCTGCCCGGAACAATATCACTTTCACTCCCCATCCTATAAACCAGCCATCACTCTTCAAGCATGACTGTGACTGATTTCGGCGGAAAAAGCCTCCGCGTTGACATTTCCCATCACTCATCCCTATTTTTGTATTTTTTAATCCACCCAGTCCACTACATGTGCCGCGAAACCCCCAAACTCTCAATTTCTAAATGTCTCCAGGTCGCGCGGTAACTGATACGGCGAGCTTCCGGCCAATCCATAGTCGCACTGACCTCCTCCTGTCCTCCTCCATGTCTGTCGCTCCGGTCCCACCAGCTCCTCAGGAAGCTAATTATTTCCTTCCTGTATTTGACACAGGACATGGCAGCCGGCTTGTGTGAAGGCGTTTTATGTGTGTGAGTGTATGCGCTCACACTAGGCTGTAAAAACCAAATGTCAAAATAAAAGGAAACAACAACAAAAAGAGCGAAACAACGAGCAGCGGAACAATACTTTATGACTTTAGACCACCTCTCCACTTATGCGTCCTTCTCCTTCTTATGACCTCATCCTCGACTTGCTTTAGAAAGCTGTCCATACATCACGTTTCAAGTTTACATTGCACCTAAATATGGTAAAAATTTATGTATATGGTGATGATTATGTTATATCATGGACCTAAAGACCACATTCTGGCTACAAAATAAAGTGGCACTGAGCATCCGAGCCAAGAATAGATCTCTCTATAGACGGCATGTTGCAACCCAAGCATACAACTGATTATCCGTTTTTAATATATGACTGTATTTCCCAGTGTAGCCTCAGTAGGCTGAAATCAACCAGAAGAATTACACGCACAGTTGAACGAAAGTGTGAAAAATACAATAATATATATGGGCTACAATAATATATTAAAATATAGAAATTTGGGAATCAACAGCAAAATAAAACCTCATCAGGGCAAAACACGCAGACGAATAAACGACAGAAACTCCACTGCGGCCTCAGCCTGAAAACAGACGTATAAAAGCAGAAAGGGAGCTGCACAGTTTTTGCACGTGGACTGCATACACGCACCCAACGCCACGTTGCTAGGCAACACAGTGGTTGTTGACGTTCTCATCCGCAGAGCCCCATCCATCTCTGAGTTTGTTGTTGTACCCGACTGTCTGGACGTCATTCCGTGCACTGCAAAGTCCTCCACACTCGACTCAAGGTCTAACTTCACTTCTCGCTTGTTCTCGAAGCAACCCGTCGACCCATCCTCTCAGCCTCTGGGGCCCACCTCGCCCCTCGAAGATTGAGGTGTGCGATACTTGAAATTTGAATAGTATTTCGAGTAGCGCACACTTGAAATACTACTCTTTTGAGGCTTTTTTTTTTTTTTATGCTTCACTGTGACATCAAAAAAGTAGAGCCATCATCACTGTCCGGTTGAGAGTGATCTCACAGAGGTTTCCCACACAGGAAGCCTCAGAAGGCCAAAGTTTAACAACCCACCAATAAACCAGCCGTTCTTAAAGCCTGCTTTCATTTGACCTGGTATCACACAACCACTCTGTTTGGACTTGAGGGACCAATAATGTGTGTCATTAATGACCGCTGCTTATCCTGCCTCTTGACCTGGACATCTCTCGTAAAAAAGAGGAAGGGGGAAAAAAAGGGAGTTCCACCCATTTTCTCCCTTTCTCCACTGTTCCAGGAAATGCCTGCGCCAACCTCCAACCTCCTGCTTTCACGCTCCGCTTTTACAGTGGGCTGAATGTCGCTCGGCAGCTTCGCGATGAAGCCGCTTGTTTTGGTAACAAATGCAGCTATTTGATCGTGAGAACAAGAGAAATGTGATGAGCGCTGGGTGCAAACGCAAAATGTCCCGCTCACTTCTGAGTCTGTCGCTTTCACTCGCTCCCCTTCTGTTGTCTCGCGCTTCTTCTTGTGTTCCCTGTAGTGGTCTTCATGTTGTAATCCACGCCTGGACCGGCGCCAAGCATGTCTGCAGACACCTGCGTCAGACCGACTGAGAAAAACAAGAGAGAAAAGAACAGATCCCACCCCTCCATCTCTCTGCTCCCTCTCTCTGTGTTTGTCCTCGACCCTCCACCCCCCCACCCAGTCTCTGTGAGTTTGAATGGGTCATGTGACTTCCTTCCTGTTGTTTTGACCCCGGGTTCAGTCTGCCTCAGGGTCAGCAGACCTCCCCCCTTGCTTATTAAACACAATCTTTAAAATCTCAGTGTCTTTTGCCGCCCCCCCCCCCCCTCTCTCTCACACACACACACAGAAAGACAGAGCAGGAGAGACAGCGGGAGAGAGGAGGGCCTCCGTGAATCTGATTGAACTTTGGAAGAACTCAATGACCACGCTCTGCTCCTCTTTATGGTGCTCTCGGCTGACCTTTCTGTCTGCAGAGGACGGCAGACGGTGGGGGGGGGGGGGGGGGAGCTGGTCTCCTGTTATGGCTAACTCAAATGAAGAACAACCTGTTTTTGGTCCAAACATCGTCTGTTGGATAGAAACTACTAACACAGGAGGTATGTCACGTTCTCCCTCAGTCTAGACAGCATCGTGCCACGTTAAGGCCATTACACACCGGGGTCCTGATGAATAAATGGCATTAACAGGCGAAATACCTGCCTCTCTCTACCTGCATGACAGGTAAAGAGAGGTTGCATTCACTGGGTTCAACATAAATACTGGCTCTTTTGGGGGATCATAGGTTGGGTCGGCGGCCATCCCAGAGTGTCGGGATTTGTCGAGATGGGAATTCTTACAAACTGGACTTTAAAAACACAGAACTAATTGCTCTTAGCAGCTGTAAAACAGCAACTCCCGCGTTCTGCAAGGTTTATATCAAAGCAGTCAAAGTAACAGCTTCAGTTTCCCCGTCAATAAATCCCACATATACAGCAGTCCGTCTGTTCAGGGAGCAAGACAGATCACTCATTCCGAGCCACCTTTGTCACACTAGCCCCATTCACACTGCCGTTTGCTTGCCGGGATCCTGCACCAATTCTCCGCAGCCTCCTCTGGGTGAAAGTTTCTGATGCGGAGAGGGGGTAATTTCGCTCCGGCGCTGATCCGCCTCTGGAGGTAGTGTCAGGGCCACATTATTGGTGAGCCATCCCAGTGTGAACGGATAATCCGGAGGTGCGGAGCGAGGGCGTGTCGGTCTGACTAGTCTGATAACTGCACAGGTCCTTCACTCAACTAAACACAGAGAAATGTCCCACAAAACTACGTTACAGGACCAAACAAAAGTAACGTAGTAACTGTAACTGTCTTTGGCAACTTATATGAGGAAAACAAATACCACAGCTGTACGTGGAGAAGCGCCTGCCCTCCCGCCTGTTCTACTGACTCTTCCTCACATTTCTGCCCGAAAACCAGTGTCTGTCACCAGCAAAAAACTTTAACTCACCAAGTGAGTTAAAGTTAATCCTCCATATGATAATAAACTGTCCGCGGGTTTGGATTAACAGGGGGGACACCTGGGAAACACTGACGTCATCAACATGACATGTACTGTCACGCCTCTTTAGGAGCCGCAGTGCTGGCTTTCTGTGTGAATTACAGGCGGTAAGGCGGAGATGCTTCGCTCTGTGTGAATCACCATCGGCGGAGAATTGGCGAACCACCACTCCGGAGATAATGCGGAGACGCTGTGTAAAAAGGGCTACTGTCTTTATAATTTTGTGCCCTTGGTCATATAAAACACGTTGATGCCTTCATTCCTGATGCAAAAGCTCAGAAAAATCAACCTCACTCTGAAACAAAACAATGTAGCTTTTTAACAAAGCCCCCGGTCTGAAACTACCCTTAGTCACAGAAACTACTACAGCCTGTTGCTGTCTGCTTTTCAAACAGTCTAAAGATCCTGAAGAAGATCTGGTAACCCAGATAGCACATGTTTTTTGCAGAAGTCGGCCCGACGATGAATAGAAAGTTACTTTGGAAAGTGTGGGGAGCATTTGCTAATTGGAAAGACATTGGTGAAACAACAACCACGTGCTAATATGGCCAGTGTCTTGGCACAAGTTTTGTTAGAAAGAAATTGTAACTGGGAAGACGATGACTAAATGTCGGCATTTGGTCGACGTCACGCAGACGTCTTTTCCAACAAAACGCACCAACATCTGTAAGACGTGTGCTACTGGAGATTTTAGCCTGCTCACGTATGAAAAATAGTTGGTTTTTACTCGTCATTATTGTGTGTGACTACACAACAACAAGAACTTGGACTGCATCGTCAGTCCATCTGTTGTATGCGGAGGCAGATTTTAAAACTGGTGTCTGAAATAAAATGTTAGGAGTACTCGACCACTGAGAAATGTTCAGGGCTGCAAGCCACATCCACAGTGTTCCTGTATTGTGCTACCCCCTGAACAGGGCCTTGTGGGGGGGTAACATAATGTCCCCAGAACTTTTAAACCCTGGTCCCTGCTGTGGAAACACACCGACTTCCTCTTCCTAGTCCCTGGGGAAAGTTCCTGCTTTGGAAGCTTAGCTGTGATGTCCTGCACAGTACTCTGTATTTACTTCATCTCAACATCAGTCATCTGGGCTGATCCTTATTTCCGGCTTTCAAACGGGCAAGAAGATATCGAAGTTCAGTGCGAACAATCCAATCCAAGGTCATCAGAACATAAAGTGCGCGCAGAGCCCCTCTGTATTTTGACGTGTTATCTCCCAAATTATCAAAGGTCCTGCTATCTCACAGCTCTCCGGCAGCAGCAGGGCCTCTGCTCCTATCTGAACACCATTCACAACACTCTGCCGATTCAGAACAGGCGTCAGAGGGCCGACAGTGGATCCAGCGTGTTGTCATGGTTACAGATAAGGTTGTGCGTTATCGCTCTCCTCAGCTATGGAAAGCACATGAGCGTGAGTTGTAGTGCAATTGTGCGTATGTGTACACAGCGGCAGCGTCACCGGCTGCATGAACGGAATTCTTGAGGAGGCGCTTAAGCAAAATTCCTTAATAAACTTATCACCCAGCTCATAGTCTCCTCAAAAAGCCATCAGTCACTGTCTTTCAAAAACATCTCTTCGCCTGTCAGCAGAGACTTTCCTATTGATGAACTGGTATTTGCTCAGAGGGAGGAACACTCTGTCTTGCTCTATGTTTAATCTCCCTGTGCGTGTGTGTGTATGAGTGTGTGTGTGTGTGTGTGAGTGTGTGCTTGGCAGAGGCTTTTCACTCCATGTACTCCAGCTGACTGAGAGAAAGGTGTGTTCTCCACACCGTCTTTACAGCTCTGGGGAACGCCGGGTGCTAAACAGTCCAAATTAGACTCGCCTTCAGATGCGTAACGTTCTGTTCCCAACCTGGGAACGACGAGTCCCCCTGGCACACTGGCAGACTGAAGTTCGGGTGCTTCTCAACACCTAATCCGCGCAGAGCAAGGTGACCCAATAGTTTCATGTCAGCCATTTGTGCAACAAGAAAAGTTGAGAGGACAACTTTTCTCCTTGTGAAAGCAGAGTGGTTGTGTTACTACACACGTGGCGGCTGGAGGTACAGACAGAGACGGAGAGACAAACAGAGAACAAAAATAAGCAATTTAGATGGAAGTTTAACACCGCTGGATTCGTCTGTCGAATGTCTTCAGGCCTTTCAAACGTCTGTTATGTAAATGTCCTCAAATGGCTTTATGCAAAAATAGCAGCACATTTACAGCTAGTGATAATGTAAGTAAAGAAGGTTGAGCTCACCCTGACATGCTTGCGTGTCCAGCTAACTGGATCTGTTCATTCCTATGAAAGCGGTTCAGTGGCGCCTGGAGCCAGAAAGTTTGTCCAGTTTATCCATTCATTCATTCAAGTCAATTTCCAGGTGACACCAAAAAGTGAAAAATTAGACACTTAGGAAATGCACACAGCTGTTCCTCAAATATGATGGCATTCAATTTGATCTTGAGCTTTACGGAAAGTGAAAATTCTACTTTGCCTTGTGTCAGGCTGTGACTAGGAGTTCAACGCAAAAGCTACTCAGGCATGAGACTGGCGTGTGTGCGTATGTGCCAGCACATTTATGTAATGAAGTATGTGTCTGAGCGGACTATACATAAACACAGAGCCCTGCATGCAAACAAAGCAAACATTTTAATGCTCTTAGGAATGTGGCAACGGGCCCAGAAACGGTGTTTCAGAGCACATGGGAGTTCAGCCCTGTTGTGAACTTGAGGCTAAGGAGCTGCTGAATGAGCACCGGGGATCGGCCTCTGTTCTATGCACCTCACCGGAGTCAGTCGGCGAGCCAGCGAACACCCACCTGCACGCTCCCTGTCTGTCAGTCTCTCTTCACATTCACCTTTAGGCCTCCAGGATGGGATTTGTTTACTCGTCGTATGACCACTGAGGCGGCTCAATTCTCAATGACTGGCAGATGTCCATTTATTTCTATCAACAGTGCAATATAACCAACAGGCGCACACGTCTGACACAGGTGTTTGTTTGCAGTTGTAATTAATGGATATAATGTAGGTATGGTTTGGTTAAAGAACTTTATTTTGTCAGTTACCCGTGTCCCTCCTCCCCCTGTTCATGCAGTCTTTATGGACAGAGAACTCCATCAAGAGGTGGTCCTATCTGTAAGAGAACGCACAGACAGCAGGATCCTCCCGTTTACTCCTGCGCGTTTGTGTGGTGATCATTGCTGCGTGTGTATGTCATGACGTAGGGGCAAGGGAGGGGTTTGTTAACTGTGAAACACACTGGAAATCAGCTAAAATGATTTCAATGCTCGCAGCAGCTTTAACTGTCGAACAGCCACGCTGTTTACTATGGCTGAGTTGCTGTTCATCATCCCTAAACACTTTGTTACACTCTGAATATAGCACAGTTATCTGCTGGCCCACGCGTTGTGTTTACTGTCGCTGCCGGAGAATTAATCTCATTCATACACACTGCTGTTTTTCTGCCTGTGCCGATCAGGCTTGCTAATGCAACCAGCAGCTCTGTGTGAGAGGCACAAACTGGGGCTACGGTTAGCCAGCGTTCAGCTATTTATACTCGGTGCAGCAGCTGACATATGAAGTAGACCTCAGAGTCTTTTCTGACTCAGTTTGGAAGGGGCCACAGAATTTGGCTAAACTGAACATTCAGTTCAAAGTAGACACATCCATGCTTATTTGGAGAATGTACAGCTCTGTCTGTTGTCTGTAATAACATCTATGCCAAGAAGAATCATTTATATTTACGGAATTTAGCAGACGCTGTCCAAAGTGACTTACAGTAATTTATACATGCATCTATACACTGATGGTAGTGGCTGCCATGCAAGGTGCCAACCAGCACATCAGGAGCAGTTTGGGGTTCAGTATTTTGCCCAAGGACACTTCAACATGCGGACCAGGGGAATCGAACCAGCGACCTTCCAGTAACAAGACACTGGCTCTGTCCCTGATCCACAGCAATGGACGCGATTATATTCACGGTGGAAAACACTTTACTCTTTCCTCGTCAGCTGTGTGGTGTTTGGTCACATGTTGCGAAGTATGACTAACTATGAAAATGTCAGAATATCGAACAAATTTCTGCGTGACTGTTACTGGATCAGGTATAAGTGAATACTATGAGCCCACTAAGTTGTTTTTCCCGTCAAACATTACTGTTATGGACCATACAGCTTCATAAAACGACGTTGTTGAACCTCATGTTTCAATTTTTAAAAATTTACAGCAGTAACAATGTTCGATTTTGACCCTTGACTGAGAAATAAACTGTAATATTGCAAAATAATGTAATAAAGTATTTGGTACAAATCAGTCTATAGTAAATATAAGAGATAAAGTGTATAAGAATGGATGACTTAAATGTGCAATGTGTAAGAACTGGCGAAAGAATTGAATTCCTACTCCAAACAAACAGGGGACAACATATCATCTCCTCATAGCTGCTAACTGTAACTGCGATTAGCTAGTAAACTCAACAATCAAACAATCGTACTCTCTGACTGCACCTGAACTGGCAGCTCTGAGCACCGGGGAAGTGCAGGTGTTGTTTAGTAACGGACCGTCACCTCTTAAGGTACAAAGTAGCTAGACGCTAGCTGGTAAGCATGCTAACACAATACATAGAGGTTAATGTTTCTTATAAGATTTGCACATGTTGTAATAGAAATAAAATGTTTTCATATTTTTGTCCTTTGACTTCTGAAATATAATGTCAGCTGTTACCTTTCTCCTCCTGTCATTTTCTACCAACAGTCAACATTGTTTTCTTTCATACTTTGTTAATGTAGGTCAAATGGTCATGTGAATAATTGTATAACCCTCACTATAAAGTTTTTGAGGAACTAACACTCAATTTTAGTGCTTGTCGAATTAGAAAAAGCTCATCTCAGTTCTCTTTGAAGGCAATGGACAAACAAAACCTCCAACTACCTTCTCATGTAGTTTGGAGCACTTATCAGGTTTCTGTTAAAAAAAAAAAAAAAAAAAGGAACAATGTAATAAGTTGTGGCCACTTACTAGTTGCTAGTTCAGGTTCCCAAACTGCCATTATTTCTATACTTCCCTTTGTGTTCATGTCAACATCACACAAATAACATGGTGGCGCCGTCCTTACCGTTCAACACTTCACTTGGATGGCGACCATGGCAAAACACATACAGGAAAGTCTTACTAGACCTTGATTGAGTCCTTAGTTGGCTTCACAGAAATCCTGCTTGATATGCTATCTTGGTTGTCAAAATGTCTGGCTTGCATTGTCAGAAAACAAAGAGACACTCTAACTGTCATTGCAAGTGAGCACAGACACAACAGCGAACTGTGATGTTTAACAATTATTTTATTGTCGCTCTCTGGGCTGTTTCTCACATAATAGGAAGCCTCAAGGCTGCAGATTTGTAATATTTCAAATTAACGGGGAGCAAACCTCTCAAAGGTCAAACAATGATTGCATCTACTGTAGGTCTGAAATGTGCTTTCACGTTTTTATTTCTCTCCCAACCCCCATCTCGTATCCCTACCAGATGGGTTGCAACCTGCTCTCCATGTGGAGTACCAGTGACGTAAAGTGCAACCGTTTAATTCAAGTGCTCTCATAAATGCTCTGCAGTGGATCCGACAGTCTCTGTAGTGTGCTGGTGTAATAACTGTTCAATATAGATAGTACTGCAAATCCAACATTTAATCCTAATGCATTTTCCCTATACCAAGAGCAGCCATGACAGAGTGACAGAAATCAGATGACAAGGGGTTGGGTAGAGCTTGAGGGTGTGTGTGTGTGTGTGTGTGTGTCTGTCTGTCTGTCTGTCTGTCTGCCTTTGCATTGTAACAGAGAGTCTTGTACTATGCTGGCTGTACACTAACACACATATCTAGTTGTGACATGCTGATTAGATCAAGGCACTCTGATAGGATGAAGAGATGAGCACTATCAACCAGGAAGACCTGAACTGGAATGGTGCCAGTACTCAAACACACCTCACAGGTGAAAACACAGAATGGATGGAAGACTGGATGACCACATCTCTCTATAAAAGCAAGGAATCTCTGTCTGTCTGTCTGTGTGTGTGTGTGTGTTTATCAAATACCTCTGCGGATCAGGATTAGACTGACCTGAGACTTACAACATGGCTGCTGCGTGGTTCAAGGGTGTGCAACTTCGCATTTGTTTGGACTGCAATAATACCGTTAATAAATTATTTCATAAATGCTTTACAAATTCGCGAGCATTGTCCACCGGAGCCACCACAGTCACGTGCGCACCAGAGCCAATCACTGCAGAGCCCACCGCGACCCCCCCACCTTAAGAAACAAGCAGATTTATACCTGCAGCGGCGCGAGCTGGACCGGGATTTTGTCGGTGGTTCGGTCCCGTTCTGTTCTGTGCATCTAAACTGACTGTTGTGTATTAATGAGACTAAACGAGTCTGGACCGAGTCTGTTCCGGTCTGAGGAGATCCGGAGACGCGCGGACAACAAAGTGGAATCGGAATCTGTGGATGTTCGATTGTAGCTAGCTGCAAGCCGCTAGCCCACCTACACGGCCCACCTCCCGAGGCGACGGACCGGACGCACCGGCACGTCCAAAACCGGACTTAGGGTAAATAATGTCCGCCACGCTTTTTCGCGAACATTGCCATCACGTTTGCTTTGTGTCTGGTGCAGGAAGAAACGGTAAAAAAGGGCTTTTGTCATAAAAGTGTCCAAGCAGCAAGTTTGGTTGTTGAGGAACGGGGAGGTTGTGTGAGGGTTGTAGGCAGATGAATGACAGGCAACGACAGTCGGTGTAGAGACAGCGACAGAGATGGCGAGTTTTGAGAGTTGAGAGATTTGTGACATATAGCATGTTTGGAGTGTGTAGTTGGTATGTTATGTAGTGTTTGGTGTAGTGTGTTTAGTGTGTAGTGGAGTCGTTTTTTTTGTTTAATGAGTCAAAACAATGAGGAGACGGCTGAATGAGCATTGCCTGCATTTAAATGTGAATAGTTAGATATAACTTTGTAAATTTTTTAAATTAATGCACATATTTAGCAAACATCAATTTATATTTGCATTATAAGTAAAAAAAAAAATGGTTTGTTAAACATATTTGTGGTTTTCACAGTAAAAAAATCTAACTTTTTCTACTCGGATTTTATGTTTTTTTTTTGATTTTAGGTCCATTGTGTTGATACAGTGTGTCAAAATTAAAAAATAACTGTACAGTCACACATGTGAGGTTGTGCTGAAAATAATGACACCAAGTAAATAATTTTTAAGGTGAAATATAATGGCAAAATCAAAAATAGTCAAAAACGGCCAATTATACCCTGGAATATCGGATTTCACAACAAACCTAAATATCCCTGACGTCCCACCTTCAAACACAGCCTCATTTGGCCATCCATGAAAAAGCTCCTTAACCTCCCACTTTTTTTATAGGAATACACTTTTCTTACGGGCACTGCACTAGTAGGCAAAAATAACACACTTCAGCACAGGCTTGTGCTATTTAATATATGGTTTCATCATTGCTGATCGTAGCTGGACTTTGATCGTAGATTAATTTGACTTCAACGTCAGCATGGAGGCCAATGACAGTGTTTACAAGGTTACTTTCACTTCAAACTCTCTTACAAACTCAGCGTCTACCAAAAGATCTTTGAGCGCCGCTTGAATGGAAAAGTATATATAAAACCAATGTCCTTAATGTCAACTTGCGTCACAGCTTCCCGCTGGAAAAGTGCCAACCGAAAATGTGTGTGTGTATGCCTTTGGTAGTGGATTTGTTCGTCTTGTCATGTTCCCATCACTACCGACTGGAGCTGGAGTCGTTCGGAGCTGAAGCTGATAAACCGACATGACTACTGCAGTCATTTGTCCTGGGAAAGAAAGCCGATTGTACCCTTTCCCACCGCCGGTGGATGAGTTTGTCGATCTGTTTTTTTTCTCCTGATGTGTTACCTTCAACATCACCAAGGTGTCAAAGACAGCACGGAGGCCAGTGACAATGTTAAGTTGGTTGCTTTTTCATATCCTTTACTTCAGTTTCTCTTTCAAACTCGACATCAACTGAGAGATTATGGAGCGCTGCTTGAACAAAGAAAGATCAAGAAGTATCTTCAAACCAATGTCCTTGATGTCAACACGCATCATAGCTTTGTCCACGTGGGTGTCATGTTTCCATCACTGCTGATCGGAGCTGGAGTTGATCTGAGCTGCTGTCGATAAACACAAATGACTACTGCAGAGTCATTTGACCCTGGAAAGACCCGATTGACCCTGTCAATCGTACCCTTTCCCGATTAAAATAATGAGCCAGAAGCAGGTGTTAGGGAGTCAGATAAGATGGTTGCATGTCAACACATCTCTCCCGATGTTTTCTGTCACTTTTACCAAACTAACTTCACCTAAACTGACTGATGAAGGCTTAATCCGGCAACAATAAATTAGAGCCACAATTACAATCTTTGTCATTGCCTATGTAGTGCTCTCAGGCTGTGAAGTGCCTATGAGCGGTGCTTATTAACAAAATGTAACCCATTATTTAATGGGACGGATGTGGAGCTTGTTGAAATCTACATATTCAAATAGAATACAAATGTATGCGCACACAGTGTCTCCCGCTATCACACACATCCGACAATACTGATTTGTGTGCACGTGTGGGCGTGTACACATGTGTCTTTGTGCGCCTGTCAGAGCTTAACCCTTCATTTTCTTTGACAGACAGTAAATGCGGATGTCCTGTCGGTGACTCATGGGTAAATTAGGATGGTCCACGCAGCTCATTGTAGCACCGCTCAGCAGCTCCTCTTTCACCCATAAAGAGGAGCCACCCATGCTAATTAAATTACTTATACCTCTTAAGTAGGGCAATTATGAGATTTAATTGGTTGGCGAATGGTTGATTAGATAGTTAACCAATGCTTGATTAAAAAAGTGCTGCAGGACTATGTGGTACTGACTGTCACTCATGCGTGGGGGAGGGGAGGCATTAGGGGGGAAGTCCGGCCTTTTAGAGTAAACACAGGTCTATGTATACATGTAGGATCAAAAGCAAATGGTTGGGCGTTTTCCGCTCCGCATTTGTCACAGTGTCTCCCTCAGATGGTAAGTGTATAAATTGTCTGGGGTTTTCTCTAATCTTTCATTTTGCTGCTGACAGCAAAGACTAATGAAGGAAGAAAGCTTGGCCACCACACAAAGGCGAGGCCCTGTGGGAGGAAGCCGGGGGAAACATCTGACACGTTCCCTCTTGACCGGCCTGTGCGTTTTTGCCTATCCCTGAGATTTGTTTGCCGCATCTGAACACGTTAGAAGCATGATTAAGCTCACCTGAAAATGTACAGATCCATGGAGTCATTGGGTATTTTCCCCAATCTTTTCGCTTGAGCTGGAACGGCACGTGGAATTTTCTTCTGCAGCCGTCTTCAAAGGAGATATAGACCGCCGTGCCGTGAGTATATGCCATATGTGTGCATTTGGGAGCAGCGTCGGTTGTTAATGTAAACATGACATACAGCAAAGAGAGATCCTTGGAGAGACGGCCCCGGGGAACACAATGGTTACGCTGCACTGACAAGGCCTCCGGTTGCCAAGGAAACGATACAGAGGTTATTGAATCTTCCCAGAATTCCCAGGAAACCTACACTAGCATAATTTTGACCATTTCCTCGATGGCTCTATGGTAAGCACCTGACGCCATGTGCTTTTAACATGTAACATGAAAGAGGAAATTTAAGTAGAGGTTTGTTTTTGTTTTTTTTTGTTCCCTTTTAAATTTCTCCTTATACATTTATAAAATCTGCACTACTCAGGTCTGTGTGTCTGTATCCACATTGCAGACACAATTACACCTAATTACCGTTTCCCCATGAGCTCCTATGAGTACCTTAACAGAGAGACATTCATGCGTATACGTCTGTACGAGCGAAAAGTGCGTCTCGGGCCGCCTCACCCCGTCAGCAATATGGAGGCTTGTTAATTGCCATGTTAATTAGCTCTATCAGCAGAGACAACCCCGTGTCTGCCGATGTGCTGACTGCTAGGTAAAAGGGTAAAAGGCAGGAGGGCAATTTCAGAGGCTGCCGTCTGGATGGAGGGAGGAGGGTGGAGCAGACAGGATTCATCTTCTGTTACTGATCTGCCGTCAATGATTTATCACTTTGTTTTCCTTTTCTAAAAGCATGTGAGCATGGGATCATTGTGGTTCTACATCAGGACACAGATAGAGTCTTCTGGTTGTTTATCAAGTTCAGATGGGGGAAAGAATTTCCATGGTGGGTACGTCGAGAGAGCAAATATTGCAACAATACACAGGGGCTGAGGAGAACAGTCGATAGTTTTCAGGCAGGGGTCAGAGTTGAAGGTAAAAAAAAGTATATTTGCTCAGAAACCACACTTCAGGAAAGAGTTATTACCATAAAATCTGATAACATTTATGATTTTTTTAAAGTCGTGTTCTGTAGTGTGCTCGGCTACACTGCACTACACTTACACATACAATAATCTGCGGTTACAAGTCATTTTGCTGATGAAGGCTTTGCATGCAAAACAGTGAGAGTGCCTACACAGACAACACCCTGAAATATGACACATGTTTACTTCATTAAAAAGCTTCGGCTGAGTATATAGATTGCTTAGAGTAGCTACCACTGAACTGAACCTCCTCATGCCACAATTCACGATACTTCATTTTTTTTTAAAGGGATCATTCTTCAGAATGACGACACTGACATCATCGACGCCTGCGGAACTGGTGCTGAGGCGGCTGCAGCACCCCCTAAGATGATGCTATTAAAACCATCAATTGATAAAAAAGAGAGAAAAAAAGGGTGATGCAGAGAGAGAGAGAGAGAGAGAGAATGAAGCCCATTGTTGCCATCATCTCCTCAATGAAACATCTGTATCCTCACTGTGCAGCATTTGTATAAACTGCAAGGATGTTTATATCCTGGCGTTACAATTTGTCTTTGGTGATCTGATCACAAAGGGACAGCGCTTCAGTTCACACCTGCCATCACACCTGTCAAATGTATAACATATGCCGAATTAACCAGAAGCCCCAAATAATAAGGAATTTGTCAGAGACAGCATTTCACAATGTTGTTAACGTTTCTCTTAACTCAACAACTCACAGAATTTAATGATTTTATAAGGGAGTCTGGGATATTTCTATTCCTTTTTCATCTCCTTGCTGTAGTTGATGTGGCTGTTTTGACCTGTAGTATGTTGGTCTTCAAGTTTGCCATCTGCTGCAGTGCAAAACTCAAACTGTTATCAACTGATGTGTTTAACAGATCAGACAATCTATGGACAAACCCTTTGTCACACCCAAGGACTGCAATTACCCTTTCAACAACAACTCGATGCAACACTTTTCATGAACCATTTCAGTTGGATTTAGAATTGGATAGACCTGTGTTATATTTTGTTTAATTGGTTTCTGGTATTGTACCAAATGTTTCCAGTGAACCCAGAATATTCTGTTGCTGCAGCTTCCCGGGGAAACACAGGACATACCGGAGGAGGAAGGAAGTTCACGGACATGACTGAACGTAACATAACAAATGATCTGGTCTGTGGTTATTTCTGCCTGATCAGATACAATTTAGTCAACAGCAGTGTTTCTTTAAAAACAAAGACAACGACTCCCATGGTCCCTCCTTCATGACGTGTTGAAGCTACGTCTTCCATCGTTATCCAAATTCCAAATGATTACATACCCTGTTTTTTGAAAGTTGTGTTCATTGTTCTTGATGGTTTGTTGGGTTTTTGAAGGTGGCGGAGCAAGCTTAAAAAACACAGCTGCGACATATTATCACCTCATAACATTTTTATGACAAAAGAAACAGTTGCCCACTTGTGCAGCGGACGCGGAGCAACTTTTATCCGGAGTCATTTCAGGCCATCTGGCAAATGCAGGTCCTAATAAGTTGTAGAACAATCATAATTGTTCCACCATGTTTACCGGTTAGATGCTAACTATGTGTTCCCCTGTTGTTTGGTGCACCCTCCGATTATCACAACTTTTTCCGCCTGCTATGGCCGTAAACGGGCTTGATGATGAGAACAAAACCAAAACAGCGAAAAGGAGCGGCGGAGTTACATTCTCCTCAGGTCTGTGCCTACCAGCAACCCATTTCATGTAACACAAAGTCTTGATCCAGTGTTTGTATAAAATATTCATAGGTGAGGATGTCTGAACATGATGTGAGTATTTTTATCCCACCGCTGTGGCATTGCGCTCATAGTGTGTCCGCCCTGTGAGAGTTTGTGTCTAATCTGATGTTTCAGGGGCTGATCTGACGTGATGGATGTGTCTGGAGAGGCGGACCTCAAAGTCGTTAATTGAAAATTGAGACAGTGTCGAGATGATGTTATTGATTTTCACACTCACGGCGCGCAGTATGCGTAAATCCGTGCCACTGCAAGAAACAGGTAAGGAGGGAATAACAGTGGGGTCAGAAGAGGATAGAGAAAACCAGATGGGGGAGGAGGAGGAGGAGGAGGAGCAGAGAGGCCAAATGGAGGTAGAGGAGAGGATCATGAGGTTAGGGTAGGCAGTAAAGTGGGGTCGAAAGATGGACATTATGGGGCCTCTAAATGCTTGGAAAAGGAGCTACCATCGTTTGCAGCTTCGCGTGCGTTACGAGCATCACCCTAAACCTTTGGCTATCATAAACCCGTTGAAGGCCCGCAAGCTGAGGGAGCGACCCTTCCAACCTGTGCCTTGTCTCCGCAGCATCGATCAGAGGAGCAAGCCAGTTCCCCAGGCTGTTTATAAGTCAACATAAACCTGCAAACCCTCCAACCCAGTGCTCAAATAATCAATAGAGGTGGGAATCGTGTTTACTCCTGTGTTTCATGGCCTTTAGAATATCTCGTCTGCCTCCCCTCTCTTGCTGTTCTTTCTTTGTCGAGCAAACAAGCAGATAGACACAAGGACAAACAGTCCGGTATGTCAGTCTGTCTCTGGTGAGTTCGTAAAGGTGGATTGTCGACCACAACAAGCACATGTGATCAATACCTCGCCTCTTTCCTTCTCATTGGGCAAGCAGCATACAGTAGTCAACGCTTTCCCGGCACCCCCACCCACCACGTTGAGCAACCGTCCTTCCAAGGAACAATAACAAGCAGGTCTGATCGGGCACGAGATGAGGAAAACATTTTTATGCAAATACTGATTGATACATCAGTTTGTTGTTCGTCAGTATGGCACGACATCGAGATACTTTGACTGAGAACCTTAAAAAAACACCCTGCTTCTTATGTTAGACTGTAAATGGACATTATTTTTTAATAATTTTGAATTAAATACTGATGTCATAGTGTAAAAATTACACCATCTGCATAGAGGTTCCCATTAACCTTGGTTTTACCATGATATTCTGTGTGCCACAGGGCTCGAAAATCATTTGAATTACAACACAAAGGACGCTTGTCTGCTTTGGTGAAACTGAAACAGGAAGAGGCATTGTTTTACCCGGTCACTATCTCCAGGTAACAGTGGAACAACTGGGGAAACAGTGTAAAAGAAAATGACCCCCTTGAGACGTTTCAAAAAAACGAAATTTTTTCTACTCAGTGCTTCTCTAGGTTTAAGTGGGATCCTTACGTTTGTTTCTTTTAGCTGTGGACATTAGCCATGTTGCTAACAATGTCTTTGCAACAGCGTGGTTAACAGTAACACCACAATGACACACCATATTCTGGTCTGAGACCCGTCCCAAGTGTTGTGGAAATCTGTTTAGTAGTTTCTGTGTAATTCTGCTGACAAACATACAGTGCAAAAACATCCCTGGCGAAGGTGATAGCACCAGGAACCTGAAAATGATGACATCTAAATGGAATTCATTCAGCCGTAATTAATTTATTATTTAGACCTGTGACTTTCCTGTTGTGACCTGTCAAAATGTCTTTCATGAAAGGCTCATTGTGCAACGATAAGACTTTTATCCCAACATGAAGCTAGCCTAGATAAAAAGATACTGTAAAGGCACAGCTAGTTTAACTTTATGTTTTATTGAATGTGTTGTAAAAAGTATGTTTCACTTTTTGTTCATGTTGCATATTGTAGTTGTCTTTGCTAATACAATATGAGGGAGGCTAGCAGACTAAATCCTGTTCTTGTGTCAGCTATAACTTCCATCATTGATTTCATTTCTGATCATGTTCTAACCTAACTTGAACCCCCCCCCCCCAATGGCTATGCTAACACTTGGCCTCAATTGTTAGCTGGGCATAGCAACGATTGCTTTCAGGGGAAGGGTTTAGTAAGTGGTCATTTAAAAAAAGTGGTGCTTTATGTTCTCTCCTGCTATTGCACTGTAAAGTGTCAGGCCGTCAAGCTGGCCACCATCTGCCTTCAGCCTCTTATAGCCATCTTCTTGATCATCCAAGCTGAAAACATAAAATGCTATAAAGACACACCTGGGTACAAACTGCTCCCTGAAGAATCCCTGAGGGAGTGACGGGGACCGAAGAGAATCAGGACGAACTGAGGATATATGGCAAAGGTGACCACAGCCGGTGCCCTAAATGGAAGACTGAGAGGAAAGGTCTGTGTGTTTGATTCAGGGCTTATTGTCGTAGCATCAGGGGGCAGCTTGGTCCAAATTACCTCTCGGCCACCCCCCCCCCCCCCCCCCCCCCCCCCCCCGTGTAATGGTGGACCTTTTCGACCCAGAATAAATGACAGAATGGCCCCGTTGCCACTCCTGGCAGTGGGGATAAATTAGGAAACAGCCCTCATGCGGTGGTGGTTTGGATTTAGATTGATGGTCAACACATGTAAGGGAAAACCATCACTATTAACACTGCTACCACAGCACAGAGCAGTCAAAAAGGTTGTCCAAAAAATGGACAGAAATACTGAAATACCCTGACCTAGGCTTAACAGTCTACTGAATTTGGTTTTTCAATACATACAATATGTGTTGAATAACCTTGTGCATTGTCATCTTGCTGCATTTGCACAATGTACAGATACAATTCAAATGGCAATAATTGCATTTTTATTTGAACTAAAGACAAATAAGCAAAGGATCTGATAGACAGTCGTACTGCAGGCAGTGTATGGAGAGTGGAAATGCAACTCGTGTCAACAGTGTGGTCGACAGGGGATGATATTTTTTTTTCCTTTCATTTATCTTCTGTTTTTTTTTTGTTTTGGTGTCCCAGCAACAATGAATGAGCCCCTGGGAGGTGTAGTTTTTTTGTAGGCCTGAATAGATTTTGGTGCAGCCCATATGGGTAGACAACATGTTGGGTCAAAGAATGTAGGAAAATAAGACTTATACATAACAGGGAGTGAAGACAACCTTCCTGATGGGGGTCATTATGTTGTGTTTTTTTTTTACCCCAAAGTACTTCAAGGCTCCCCACTAACTATCCATATCCGTATGCCAGGTGTCTCCCGGACTAGTTAAATCAATTTTCTCGTGTGGGATTTGCTGTGTGCAATGTACACTAAATATTAATTCTCTTGTTTTTATGTTCCCGACCTTGTATAGGGCAAATTATACCCAGCGGACTACATCCCTACACACACACACACACACACACACACACACACACAGGGAGAGAGAGAGAGAAAGAGAGAAAGAATAGACATAAAATATTAAACATGACTTTTTTGCTCACAACAATGGTACAGACGTAGCCACTCATCCACCAAATCGCCATTTTCTCCCCAATCTGCAAGCAACACCCTGAGTAGCCATTGGAGTGACGTGAATGTGAGATGTGTGTTAGCTTTATTAGCAGCTGCTGAGAGTGATCAGTGAGAAGGAAGCATGTTGGTAAATTTAAACGCGTTGCAGGAAAACGGCTACGGATTGTTAAATATATGGGGATCACATTGTATTAAAGAGGTTAGTTTAGGTTGAAGAGCTGCACATGCCGGCCTCTGGAGCTGCTGTATGCTTGTATGTAATAAATGTGATGCACTGGCAGATATGAGATTAGAACGTTGAGTCATAGCAATTATATCTGGCATGAAGAAGCTGGTAAAGCCACACCTAGAACTCCTTGAATAAACCCTCAAAGTGATGATCTGTAATGAAATGGCCAGAGGTTTTAATTGTCAAGGTTTATTTGACATAAAAACAGGTTATTTGTAACTTAAATGCGCAATATGTAAGAACTGGCGTAGCTGCTAACTGCAACTGCCATTAGCTAGTTAGCTCAGTTAACGTTGCGGCAAGTGTTCTGTCACGGACACCTCTTGAGGTACAAAGCGGCTAGGAGCTAGCTGGTAAGCGTGCAAACCTAAATAGATCTCTGCCACGCAATACATAAAGGTCAGTGTTCTAAACCAACATTCTTACATATTGCACCTTTAAGATTTGGTAACATCGTAAAAAAAATATAGAGGCAGGGATCAAAATATGAGGGTCTGCAAGCTTTTATGATCAAAAGATGGGTTAGTAAGAACCCGTGACAGGTGCAGCATATGGAAACAGAAGCTACAGGAATTTTAATTTAAACCATCCAGTTTTGTTAATATGACCAGATAAGCATGATATTAATGAATAAAACAGGTATTTGTCAGTGCTGTATGTTGCTCACTTCATACCGTGTTAAACTGGTAACTAAAAAAGGAAAAATAAAAACAGAAAACCTGGCGCTCGCATGGCTTGTTGATTATGGAACCCCACGCTACAACTTTACATCTGATTTTATAGAGCAGGCAGCTTCAGGAGGGAAGCACTGAAATTGTCAGCGATCCTTTCATCTCTGCTTCGCTTCTCTCTACACCGTAAACACGACTGTCAATCTTCTTCGCTTTGCGACTGACTGAAGTGATCTTTCCAGTTAATACGACCCCAATTTGTTTTTCTGAGTACAGCTCCCACATGTGAGCGTATGCGTCAGCACGCTCTGGCAGAAGCAGTTTACGGTGACACACTGACACATCAACTTCAAATGCAGGCTCCCACACTCTGGAGTGAAGCCTTACAGTGATTACTGCCCCAGGGAAACATTCCTCTAAGTTACTATAGCGGATTATTAATGTGGGAAGAATCGTTTCAATTGTTCCCGATGACTGGTGCCTGTCTTGACCTGATCCTGAACAGAAACCGCCTCAGGTTAGTAAATACCTGCGAGGGACTTTTCTCTTTCTGGGAAATGTCACCTCACATTGGCATTACATTGGGCCCTGCAAAACAATTAAACCTCTTAAAGGGTTAGTTCAAACAAATGACATCAAAACATTTTTTCTCCCTGGTAGAGTGGAGTGTGAGCTCCACAAATTGAATCTACCTCCCTTTATTTTACAGCGGAGGCACAAATCTAAAAAGATGGGTATCCAAAAACCTGAACAAATGAAACCAGAACAAAACGATTCCGGTTAGTTAGCGCTCAACGTGTGGGAGAATTTCAAACGTAGCAGCTGCGGGTTGTTTAACCTCCCTCTCACTCTGAAACAGTCATGACATAACTATGTGCTGCTCGTTTTGCATTTTGCACGTCAGTCTTCATTTGCAGTATTTTGTGCGTTATGCAAATACAGACACACACACACACACACACACACACTGAGCCAGCGGTGGTATGTAACCGAGTATATTCACGCAAGTTTTGTAGTCAAGCATAATTTTGAGGTATTTGTACTTACTATTGACATTTTTTGCAACTTTAAACTTCACATTTATAGAGAACTTCCCTGATGAATCTGTGAAGCATTATCTGTTTTATTCCACTCAGCCATAACCTACATTACCCACAATGCAACTCTGATGCAGACAGTTCGGTCTGAAGCACGAATTGTGTTCTTCAGACCTGGATGTGTCGAAGCCGATCAGCCTTGCTTGTAATTTAGCCCAGTGGTCACTTGCGATATTGCAACAAAAAACACCCCTGCAACCTGAATTATGTAAGAGAGACATGTGTAAAACTGTTGACACCTGGAACTGCAAACAAGGTCAATTACGACTGTTTCTGTCATGGATGTTTCATCCATGGGGGTTTTAAATTTGTAAAACTTTCCCCAAGCAGAGAGAAGTGATTTAAAAAGTCATCACAATGACAATCATCAGGCAGAGTGAGAGCTCCAGCAGGCCACATAACCAGGAAATAAACCCAGCAGCTAGAAACTTATCAGGCATTTTAGGCAAGTAATTCTCATTGGACTGAATAGACGCAATCTTTGGATCCAGTACCTATTTTTACCTATTCTAGTGTGTCATTCAAGCAGCGGCTAATTTAGCCTTGAGTTGCTAATGTCAACCAGTGATGGGCAGACTACAGATGCCTGGTGAGCTCCAGCCTCTCTTACTTCAAACTTTCAGCTCCAGTTTTTATTTTTATTTTTCAAACTTATAGTCTTCAGAGCTAACCTACACTCACTTCGGAGGCAATCTATCTGATTTTGTATAGCTCCTTTTGAAACCACACAATGCTTTAGACAACTTTTCCACGTATTCATTAGTTGATGTGTTACATACACACACTTCCCCATTAAATAAATATTGATTAAATTAACCGTTAATGTCACCTTGATAATAGCATGTATAATATATACCTCCATCCACCACCGCACAAAGCGCACAGACCCATATTTTTATTTATTCATCTGATTAGCGGAAGTCAGATACAACATTCACACACAGCCACTGGCATCGACACAATTGTGCTTTATTGCTGTACAGGTACAGTACTTATAAAACATTGGGAAGATAATAATTATGAAATATCACATACAATCTTTTTTTTTTCTTTCCACAAACACATATGTATGCAGGTTAAAATATACTGTATGTCATGTACAAAAGCAAGACCACAAAAAATACAAAAAGAAAAATTATGAAAGGCAGTGAAATACACCTGTTCAGGTGCTAAAACATTGTGTCTCACCGGACAACTATACATGGACTGGGGACAACGAAAATGGTCATTCGTCACTGGCTGTAGCACCAGAGAGCAGAGATGACTGACAGAAATCTGAGCTTGGTAATGCTTACGACGGACTGAGCTAGGTTATCAGAGATGATATGTGCGGTCCACTTCAAGGTGGATGACCAGTGCTTAAATGACAAACGGGGGACAATGCAGTGATTCACAGTGCAGTGGGAAGCATTTCTTTACATTACACAGCCATTTTTTTTTAATCTTTTCAGCATGAGCACGTTTTCAGGAGGCAGGCCCAACATGTGATCATGCAAGGAAAAAGCATTAATATGCTTGAAAAGATGATAAAACAACCAAAATAATCTCTGAAAACCATAATGCACACGGCTAACCACAACCCTGATCATAATGAAGGACCAATACAGAGGCTGTAGACTCTCTTTCATTGACATTGGCGAGGTTGACTAGCTTGATCTCGGTTTGAATCCTTGTGTGAATGAGCTGAATCACAGCATGATGAAAATGTTTGACACAGCTCTGCAGTGCATTATTACTCATGCAACCTCTATCACAGCAGATGTGAATCGTGGAGCACATTATTGCCTCATCAGGCATTCTGCATTGTTATTAAGTCGCATAAAAAGAAATGAACTGCATACATAACTTCTGAAGACAATAATCACATTGAGCAGTCAGGTACACTGTTAAGATACAGGCGCGTGTTCCAGTAATAAGATACACAGGGTTTCGTTGATGTGCACAGGCAGTGAAAGAAAATTTTATACATTCAGCCAGTCAGTCAAAAAAAAAAATGCAGCTCAGCTGATTTGCCATCAGTGGCCTCCACTAATTCCTCCTGGATATTTGTGCGCCTCCACGCTCCGACAGCAGCTGAGATCGATCCTGTGATGGCGCTGCTAATTCGTAAGGCTGAATCAATCGGACACATTGTGGGTGATCAGTGGGAATGAGAAATCAATTAGAGCTATTGATACTTTGCGGCTCTAACAATTCAGGCCGATCTTCAAAGATCAAACAGCTTGTCGGGACACACCCAGCCCATTACAGAAGTCAACACGACACCACATAAATATTTGTGCAATAAAACATCCATATACAATGAAAACATCTGCCTTGCATCATAGGAACAGAACGACAGGCTCGAGGGGGAGGAAAACAAATATTATTAAATAGAGTATAAAGGATTTCGTAGCCATAGACAATCATTCTGAAAAAAACATATTCACATTTTAAAATAAACCTCTTCTCTTTACCTCATTGCATCTAACCCAAGACATTCTTAAATCTCAGTTTCACCATCATAGACAGTATTATCTCATCTCTTCCTTGTCTTTCAATTCAATCTGTGTGCTTCTCTGCTCGAGTCAAAGCTAGAACGTACAACACTGGTCACTATATACAGAGCGGTTACAAATGGAGACACCCGTAGAGCCGGTTTGATCCATCAGGAGGGTGGGGGCAGGGTCAGAGACTGAGGAGAAAGGAGTTGGGTGGGGAAAGGAGATGAAGGGAGGACACGGGGAAGGTCAGGTGTGCAGACACACCTACAATGGAGGAATCTGTACAAGAAGTGAGTTCATCTGTGCGCGAGTTCCTGAGCTCTGCACTGTCTTCTGAACGACACTGAACAAGGGGAAATAAGTCACTACTTTTCAAGTGTAGACTTCTTTTTCCTCTTTTGACATGTTCTTTTGATCTATTTAGAAAGTGAATCACTACTAAACTGCAGTAACAGCTTTGATTTGGTCATTTATGCCAGTCTGTACATATGGGGACTTCAGATTACATCCATTTTTTGTTATATTTATAGTTGAGACATATCTTTCACAAGTTGTGTCACTTTGGCACAGAGTTTCATGTTCACAACATGAACTATATACCTGTCAGCTATCTTTATACCTTAAACCAAAGCAGGTTTTTTTTTTGTTGGCTCCCCCTTCTCCTCGTAAAGGTTTGTGCAGTAGTTTGCATTTTGGCCAGAGGTTTTTTTTATTCCCTCAAAGGTTGGTGGTAACAATGGGGAAGAGAAGTGCACCTTGGGATATTACACTGAGGTTACCCTGACCCCTGGTCGCTCGTTGCCAGGGCTTGCAGTAGCACTTAAGCCAGTACACTGCTGCTGGAGGTGTCCGAAGGCGTCGGTCAACTTGTAAACTTCAGAGAGGTCTGAGACTTGGGGCTGAAGGGTGGGGGGAGGTTCGCACAAGCACTCATGGGAACATCGCAGGACAGCAAGTCAAGTATAATCAGCACCATGGTTTGGTGTGGAGCTCCTTTGTGTGCAGCAGAACAACGATGATAGGTGAAGATACAGATGGACTAAAGGGGCCATTTATTATTGGGCTACTGCTCTTTGTCTCAGAGAAACTAAAACTAAATATAAAGCGATCTTAATATTTTTTTCTGTCTGTTAATAAAATCTTCCATCACAAAAGAAAAAATTAAAAAATCCTCCACAGTCGCGGTCAAAGATGCGAGGCAGGACCTTCAGCCAAGGGACGAGGCTCACGCGTTGGGGCCTGGAGCTTTAACCTCGCCCCTGGGTGTTGAGGTTACTTGGTCCACATAAAAAAAAAAAAAAAAAGGAAAAATAAGAAAAAGAAAAAAGAGCCAGTTTGTCTGTAGAGCGGGAGAAAGATGAACTTCGTATCCCATACATGTGTCTGCATCACACACCCTCCATCACGGAGAGGCCTTCCTGTTGGTCCAGAGCAGCGTGGGGGGCAGGGGTGGAGACTGAGGCTGGGGGTGCTTCCAGTCGCCCCGCCCCTCACACTGCGCTCGCCTCCATCGCAGGAGCTCCCTGAGGGCCGTGCTCTCATGCGCGTTGGACAGACGTAAGCGCTGGAACACCTGAAGCAGCAGCGGAAGAGGAGGAGAAGAGAAGAGAATGGAGCATATTAACATTCAAATCACATGCTGAATAATGACTTTCTCCTGAATGGATCGACACGCAGAGGACAGGAAGCTGAGATGGCTGTGATTGGAGGCGGCAGGAAGAGGCGAGTGTGAATGACAAGCAGGGATTTTATGAAAAGAACAAAAAATAAATAAAGCTGATATCAGTGAATAACAAAAGAATCCCAAAAAAGGCACAAAAGAGATTTAAAATATCTAATAACGTCTCTGTTAGAGAGCAGGAAAAATAGGACAGTTTTGTCGGATCCATCATGTTGACAGAGGCAGTGATCACTGGGCTGGGTTCCCTCTCTTAAAGTAGGACACTTTTCTCATGAATCATTCTATCAAACAACACAGAGATGAATCTGGGGCTGGCACTCAGCCATCTCATGAGACAGTTGATAGAGACAGAAGCAGTGTGGGGGATCCCTTCTGTGATTGACAGCTTCAGCAGCTCAACACATTTCCATATTCTGTCTCTGGACCCTCCATATATCACCTCAGAGCAGATCCTGTGAGGAACAGACACACAGAGGTGCACACATGCGCACATCGCTCTGCATGGAGCTGATCATCAGTCATCTGCCAGTCAATAACCGGGTAAATCAATCAGACAGGAATTCCAATCTCCCTCAGCAGCAGGACTGAGCCATGATGATCCGGACCAGATTAAGAACTGGAGGTTATAATGGTTCCAGTTGGTGGTCTGTTAAGGGCAAAAAGTGTTTCCCCTTGCTCAGAGATGAGATTTAAAGGATAAGGCTGTGAATATACTGGATATTTCTCAAACGGTCAACATATCCCACACAGAAAGCAGAAATGTGTTTTTCAAGGTCACAGTGCCTTCTGACTACACTATGAGGTCACAGCAGTCATCCTTGAGCTTACTGGATCGTGCTCAAAAACACTCAGTACTTTCTTGACACACACAGGTATTTTGATTTTGGGTAAATGTTATACAAAGACGAATAAATCATCTATTTACTGGGAACTAGTTTCAACTGTGGATTTGGATCACAATCAAGTGATAAAACCTTTGAATCTATATACATTTGCTGCTCCAGTGACTGTACTGATACTGATATGCCTCCTATACTGCTAAAAAGATAGAAGTAAGACGCAAGAACACAAGTCTCTAGTTTTTTAATTAGTTATTTGGAAAGGTACCCTACCTCCAAGCACACCTGTATGCAATTTAACAGATTGGGCAAAATAGATTACAAGAAAAAAATCCTAGGTATATACTGCAAGCCGCCCCTCGTGATTTACAACACAAGCAATTAATCTGTGAGCCTCTAGTGCCATTAAAGGCCAGAAAAACGGTGCCGGTTAAACCAGAGACTAATAATTCTCAGTAATTTAACAGTTAAATGTCTGGGTACAGATATGATGGCGTCTGGACAGCTGTCTGCCTATTAAGGCTCATAATTACTTACTTATAATTATTCATAATTAAGTTCTCTGCAACAGTTATTCCCTCTGCCTCTCTGATCCTGATCTGTGCTTTAGTTGGATCCGAGAGTTAAATCAAGTCGGCAGGACCCAAAATGCAACATTTTCTCTGCATACAGCCGCCAAGCATACAGCACAGTTAGTGATGCCTTACACAAAGACAGTCACACAGTCACAAGTGTACATACACACGCCATTAAATGCTCATTTCACACATTGCATACATACGTAACCAGGATCGCGTGCACATATCTGGACAAACACCTGTGAGTGTCCATACATACATACACACATGCAGATTGGTTGCCTTCACAAGCACAATGACCTAATCCATAATTTACACCCTCTTGCCAGGCTATTCTCTGCACTGGCGCCAGCCAGGAACACCAGCTACTGGAACAGTAGACTAGTAGGAACACCGTGTCCTCCTGCACTGCATGACTGTACATGGACGGACACACACACACACACACACACACACACACAGATCTTAATACAACGAGCATGAGATGTACCTGCCAACAATTTTTACTTTTGAGAGATTCATTGTTTTTGGCCCTGATGCCTAAAATTACAAATAACTTAATAGTCATCTTCAAAGTGTTGGCACAACATCAAGGTTAGATGGTATTGCTGCATTTACCTCATGTTTGAAACTCTCTTTTTTGTGTATGTCAAGTATGTTGGCACTTGAACATCTCACTTATGTGTGACTCTTGAACATCTCATTCCAAACTGATACAGTAACATGCTGCTAAAACAATGTCCACTCTTCTTGCAGGATTTTGGACCCAGCTGCAGCGATTTATTCTCATTTAGCCACCAGAGCTTTAACCAGGCCAGTCAAGTTCATGTTAAAGCTGTTCAGGGGCTTGCCCATTGTGTTGCATTAATGCTGGGAACACACTATTATGTGGTCATTGTGTGCAAAAAAAAAAAAGTAACTTCCTGGAGATAGATATTCTCTCCTCTGCTCATCAAATACTAAAGCTTTGAGTTGGTGTCCTGCTAAAGCTGCCAACCCCAAGTGCTAGGGTTTGACAATCAGGGAATGAGGCTCAACAATCAAACCAAACTCTCTTCCAGACGTTACATCTAGTTGCATTAATTGAAGCTAATGGGCCAAAACCGACAAAACAGCTCCTAACCATAACATACAACAATGTTTCCACATATAACCACACAGCTTACTTTACATTTTACAAGCCCTCTGTGTTTCAATGTTTCTGTAGCCACTGTAGAAATCAGCACAGCTGGCATAATGCATCAAAAAGCAGAGGCCAAATCGTTCATCTGAAAGACACCACTCTGATGACAGTGTAGTCGCACAATGCAGAGCGCTTCAGGAGAAAAAATTCAAGGTCGTCCGGCAAAAAAGTTGATACTCGCTCAGCTTTTTATGGTACGCAATGTCGTTATGCAAGGTGCTGCGCTGGCCAATCAAATATGTGCAAAGACCCATTCCTGGTAGATTAGCTGCTGTGTTTTGTTGTCTGATAAGTATAAACTCCTGAATCTGTTACTCAGACTTCTTGTCCTGGATTGTATTTGACTCACTGCTAGCTGGAACAACATACATCCAACAATTGAAGCTCCTTGTATTCTTTTAATGCAGGGCTTTTTTTAGTTGGATACACTGGACAAAAATATCGTTATAAGACAGGTTCTGAGACTTCTTAACAGTCATGTTTAATTACTGCCGTTGAAAATGCAAAGCTTCCTGATTTTGCTGCTTTATAATAAAAGCTTTTAAACAACTAAATCATAAGAGCTTTGGTGGCAGCTGATCTTTGATAACACTGCAGGCAGGAAAGCATATTTACAGCTGCTCTTTTGACCTCTACACAAGATGAGCACGTCATTTGTAAAAGACAGTAGCTCTATTGATATGGAAATGTAATTACTTGTCACGCTGCGCTGACATGCCGAGTAACAGTTAGTCAAGCTGAGCCAGCACATGTGTATGGAAAGGTCACGTAAGGACTTGACTTGTCCTGACACATTCTCTGACTTGACTTGACTAGCTCAAAAAAGAATGACTTGAGATTTGCTTAAGACTTGGACCAAATGACTTGAGTCGCATGCCTGGTTATCATCCAAACTACTTCATACTCGCCGCTGCACTTCCTCGGGTCCTTGGTAACACACCCGCCAAATGTGAAGTCAACGGGATGAAGGGTTCTTGAGAAAATTGAAGGACAGACGTACAGATAGTTTTCCTCCCCTTACAGTTAGATTCCCTCAAAAGTGCATAGGACTGGATGCCCTGAGGCGAGGTGCTGACAGCCTCTGAGCTTCTCCTCATAAAACACACATTATACTGCCAATAAACTTTGTTCTACTGTATGTACACCCACACATCTACACAGGCTGATACAGGTGGGATACCTTATATATCTGGTTTTATGCAGTGTGTACATCACATAGACATCCACAGGACAGGATTTAAATACATTACAATATATCAGTGCCTCTAATAAACACGGTACTACAGCTTCCATCATTTGCACACCACCAACACACAAAAAAATCAATACCCGAGGTAGATCTTTTTTTTTTCGAAGACGCCTAAACAGAGAGGTCAAAAATAGGATCTTTTTCTAGAAGCATTTTGCCAACACTGGCTGATGAGAGGAGAGAGCATCATTCTGAAATAAGAGAAAACAAACAAGATAGGGGCTGATTTGAGGAGGAGATGTTAGTGGTCACTGATGACCTAGGTGTGAGCTTTTTCCTGGAAATTTCCCATAATAAGTCAGATGACGTAGGGATTTCAGAGAAACTAGCATGAAACCTTTACTCCCAGATATGCTTTAACACTGACACACTGGATTCATGAAGAGATACCAAGACTCCATGTCTCCTTCTGTCCCTCTCATCTGAGCAGTAAACATGTGGCACAGTCACCCTTTGTCCAAAGGGGAAAACCGAGATTTTAATCTCTGTGTACCATTCAATCATTCAGTTGGTAAAAAATGTTGTATTTTATTGTACTGTAATTATATAATACATTATAAATGAATTTGTATTATAATCATTGATATTCAGTAAAATAAATTAATCGATCAAATAACAAAATACTTGAAGAAAACCTAAAAAAGCCCTGCTTTAAAAGAACACAAGGGGCTTCAATTGTTGGAAGCCCACTATTCTTTATGTAATTAGTATAGTCTGCTGTTGAGTCTGCTGTTGACTACCAACTACAGGAACCAAAACAAGCCAGTCCATTCATTCCTGACTGAGTCATCCATCCCCCTCTTCTTCCTTCATCCTTTCCCTTTCATTTATCCTATTAGATCTGCTAATCCTACATAAACACAGTCTGGAATGCAGCTAATTGAAAGGCATTCTGGGTCGCGGAGTTGTTTCCATCTCTTGAATGAACTCATGGTAATGAACCTGTTCCAGACAACACACCAGATTAGTCAAGTGAGGAACCAAGATAAAAGTGTCTCTTTTTTCCATGTTTCCGTTGTGACGGAACACATGACATCAGACACAAGGATGAAGATCTGGAGTGAGCTCCAAGGTTATACTACTTTAGTAAGATGTAACAACAGTGACAACAAAGAGTCTGTAACAAGATTTTAAGGAAGTGGATTCAACATGAAATCCGAGCAGATGAATAAACAAAATAAAACTGCAGCTCTCCTTTGTTGAACAGACTTCCTCAAAGTAAAATTCATGTGTATCAATGTTGGTATGTTCGCATGTACATCAGCTTTTTCTAATCCAGAAGGGGTCAAAGGAAACAAGGATGCCTGCTGTCCACTATCAGATATATTTAAGTTACACTGATCAACAATGATCAGATCCAATATACTGTACTTTCTGTGGTCATTTGGACCGAGGGAAATGCATTTTCAAAACTCTTATTTCTCGATTTTTTTGTTCCACAGCACATGCAACCTTGAAGCCGGTCCTGTACAATGGTGACGGGCACACTACTGCATAAAGTGAAAAATTATTCACAAAAGAAATAAATAAAAAAAAAATATGCTCTCCTATGTAAAGTCACAGAAAATTATTAGTCTGATTTATTCAAATTATAAAGTTGTCACTTGAATTTAACATCTGTTGAATCATCTCACTGGACAAAAAAAATGGCAATAACTTCAAATGAGAAAGCAAGCCTGTAGCGTGATTAGAATAACTGAGTTTTGAGGATGATGATGTGCAGGTATACAGGTGCAGGCAGTCTGGCTGAAATCAAGAGCTGCAGTTTGCTTTTAGCAATGAGGGATAAATGAAAAGAGGGAAAGAGGGAAGAAGCAGCAGTGTCACCAATTCTAGGATCAGACATTTCACTCCCGACAAGGGACAGGGCAGATAGCTAATCTGATTCTAGACCAGTGTTTAAAGGAAAAAGAGCAGAGTAAATGCGAGAAGGTAAAACTAAATGATCTCCTGCATGAGCAGTGGTTTTCAGGAACTTTCCTCCACATTTGAATCTCTGAACTACCAGAATTATTAATTAAATCATTTCTTGATATTTTTCTGCCCACAATACTGGTGTATAATGGAATTCATTTTAACAGCAATGAATCCCACATAACATCAGCCTTGAAAGTTGAAGGAGAAAAATAAAGATTCTTAAAAGCCACCTCCCAAGTCTACAAGAGTCATTCTTATGTCCAGAAATAGACTTTGGGTAGAGTATTAATTTAAACTTCAACAAAACTTCTAAACTTGTGCCAAAATGAGGATCATTACTGTCACAGTCCCACTGGCTCTATGAAAAACACTGCTATTAAGGGTTGGATGCAGCGAGGAATGGCATACACTCACCACATCCCTACGTGTGAACAGGGCTTCCAGTGAGCCCCCCTGCCCCCCCCTCGCTGTTTTAGAGGGCGGCCCCCGCGCCGAACGGAGAAAAGTTGAGATGACCTCTCTGGAAGATAAAGGAGGAAGTGAGAGTAACGGCAGAGCTCATTAGAATCACAGAGAGAGAGAGAGAAAAGAGTAATTTGGGGACAAGATAACTTGCTTCAGACTTTTTTTAAAGGCTGAAAGAAGACGGCATGAAACACAGTGTGCTGGCACATCTGTATTTCTTCTCACACACAGAAAAACTTCAAAAAGATGCATAAGGGGAGTTCGGCCCCAACATTTAGTCAACCTGAGGATTTTGAAGTGGGAACATAGCGTTCCTTCACATCTGTAATGCCTTATGAATGGCATGTCCCAAGCCTCTCTGAAAGTGGGACACACTGTGCTTCACTCATTCCTGTGCTTCATGCACCACTGACAGTGACACTCCATCACTGACCGATGCATGTCTGTGGTGAATCTGAATCAGTTTCCAATGTGGTGAGACTGTCTTATGAGTGTGGAGCAGGATGAAACAGCTGCATCCTGGAATACATGATGCAGTGACACAGAAGCTGGGGCCATGAATCTTCACTCCGTATATTTTGTCTGAAGATTTCGTGATCGTAAAATCATGCCTTAATCAGCAGCTTAGCAGCTTGATAAAGAAGCCGAAAGACAAAGCATTTACAACCAAGATTCCCAAAAAGTTGAGATAGTAGTATATTCATCTGAAAACAGTACAAAGACAATATATTTAACGATTAACCTCATCAACTAAATATATGCTTATTGACAGCAGCAGGGATGAGGTATTTTTGCAGGCTAACCCGGAAGTTAGCATCGTTGTGGTTCCCTCAACAAAAAGCCTATCAGAAAATAAACTCTGTGGCACAAACACAAATTTATGATAATAAAACATCTTGGTCAGCAAGATAAACCACTGATGAATTGCGATTGCCAGAGGTAAAAAGCTAATGGTGGGCCATAAACAGACTCATTTAGCCACTTGTTATCAAGCACCTTTTTAAGAAATGTAAGCGATGTATAATTCATGTTTGGGATATTTACTGATCCCAAACCTAATTTAATACCAGCAACCCCTTTCAAACAAGTTGTGACAAGGGAAACACAAGGAGGGAAAGTTGTGTAATCCTCCAAAAACACTTGTTTAGAACCTTCCACATTTAAACAGTTTCATTGGTAACAGGTGATTGTATCAAGAATGAGTATGAAAGGAGCCTCCTCGAAATGCCTCAGACATCCATAACTACATGGGCTCAGGGGACACTTTGTAAAACTTGTCAGTAACCACAGTTCTGTTTTGTTTGCAAATTCTGATTTCTTTTTTTTTTTTTTACAGTGTCCCAGCTTTTTGGGAATTGGAGCTGTATGAGCTACCATCAAATGTCATACGTGTTCAGTTGTCTGACACTCCTCAGTGGAAATCAACAGGTTCTCTCTGTCACTTACTAGCACAGAAATCTAGTTTTGATCCATATGTGTGAGGTCAAAGTCAAAAACAGATGGAAGGCATCACTCAAATTCAATTTGAAGTAAATTGCCAATAATTGCAGACATTTAAGGAATTTCACAAGTGAATTTCATGCTATGTAGACACAAGCATCCTCAGGATAATCATCTTGAGAGCTTTGTGTCACTGTGTTGTGACCGGGTGTCATGTGACAGTGTTCAAACCCCAATATTTTAGTGTCTTTAAATGATTAAGACTTTTTAAAATACATATGTTTATCATGTGTTTGAGTTCCAATTTCCACTTTGTCATCAGAGGTTAATCCATTGCCTATATCTGAGACTGTGTGTCTGTTTCTGCATGAGATCGTGTGTGCGAGCTTGCGTGCAAGCGTGTAGGACATTTAATTCAATCCTGTAACCAAACACCTGCCTGCAGAGCAAGAGAAAGCTCACATGTCATGAGTGATACATGTTGTTCAAAGGAGGCCACTTTCCTGTCCACTCAAAATGTCAACAAACCCATAACAAAACACAGGCCTAATATAGCTATGTAGTGCGTGTGTTGACGTGGGTGTATGTGTGTAAGCATGTGCATGTGAGTGCCAGTCACAGGCTTTAAACTACCTGGCAGATCGGTCAGAGGAGGTTACATAAGATAAGGTGTTAGCAAGTGAGGTAAGGACAAAAAGAAAAGGCACCTGTTTCTATCCTTACAAAACATCTGACAATAATGCATTTTGATGTGTGCAGCTGTCTGTGTGTGTTTACCTGAGTATGATGGCTGTCCATGTGTCTGTGCAGAGAGGTGGAGCTTGTGGAGTTTGACTTGCTGTGACTCTCATCTTCCAACGACCCTGAACGCACAACATCAAAAAGCACATTACAAAGCATGAAACATCCGACAGGAAGTTTGCAAACGCACACAGACTGAAGGACACCTGACACTTTTAACATAAGCAACTGGCAGGGGAATTGAAAAAGCTTGTGTTGTGTAGAAAGACACTTCAGCTGTCAATCTCCATGAGATATCTGCAGTCTCCTTTTCTTATTTCACTTTGATGATATGTAATTTCCTTCCAAGATGAATTAAAGTCATTGTGTGACTTTGTTGTGACATGGGGCAAAAGGGTAAAAGGAGAGTTGATGGCTTAGTTCAGCCTCCAGATTACTGTCTTCACTCCACAGGTTGAGCCGGTGGTGTCAGCCATAATCAATGTCATTAATGACAGCAGTGGTCTCTTCTTTGAACTGCTTCAGGCAAACTGTGAAGTATCAATAGCCTGATATCCATGAGTTTTGCCCCTACACACCAACATGAAACTTGCATACATTTGTACAGGCTTAAATACTTTATATTCTCTTCACTCCTGTACATGTGTGCCTTTGCCTGTACAATGTTTATAAGTGTTCCACATCTATCCACAATGCATAGAGACACATAAAATAATAATAATAACCATTGGGGATCTGGTTGCCGTTCTCCATGGGGGCAGGGCTCGGGCAGTGAGGAGCGTGGTTGTTGGCATTCTTGTCCTGAAGCTGTACAGATGGTGAGGTGGGGGCAGAGCCACATTCATCTCTCCCTGGCAGATTGATATTAGAATTGAATCCTGGGAAGAAAATAACCATAGGAAACACACTACACATCAGTAAATGTCACATACAGTAGACATTAGATGCATTTCTAGTGTATTTTCTCCACTCTGTTCCACCCCCTCATTCACATCTATCCTAGCTTTTCAAAAAGTATTCCTCCGCTCCGTCTGCTAGGAAGGTGACTCCACATGACCTGCCTCTACCCTTGCTGCTGCTCCTCAGGGCTCACATGCTCTCACACCCTGAATGAGTAAGCGACTGTGGCTGCATATGTGAATGGGAATTCGTCAGCTGCCGCCCCACTATGAGAATGCGTGCCTCGTTGCCCCCCACATGGTTACATGATGCCTAAATATAAACTTAGAAAACTCTGCTATAGGTCCTATGGGAAAAGAGGGACGAAGAGCCAGGTAGAGGCAGGAAGTCTATGTGAGCGCTGCATGCTTGTGAAGAGAAGAGTCACTGTGGATAGTTGGATTTATAGAATGAAGACTATAATGAGAGAGAATTGGACTTATCCAATTTCAGGGATATTTGTGTGTTGCTGTGAAGGCACGAGGTGTCTTATGACAGTGATTTCCTGAAGCCTGCCAAGACCACCTGCCCTCTCCCCTGGCATTCCTGTAGCTTTCTCATTCCCTGAGGAAGAAAAAGGGGAGGAGGTGGAGGATCGAGAGGCAGCTGCCCTTCACAGAGATGTCTGGGATAGCAGCTGTAACCCCTGGCCACTCCCACAGCGTCAGGTATCACACGCGGTCATTTAACAGCCGAGAGGGAACGGAAGTAGGCCATCCTGTTAAGCCCGTTGGCATCCCCTCTGCACTCTGATCTAAGCGGACCGCCAAGCTTTGCCCCCTCAAAATAACAGCAAGGTTGCGAACTCCAGTGCTAGGTTCCCCCTGTCACACACACACGCTGTTTCCATGATGCCAGCGCTTTTCCTGCACGGCTGACAAAGAGTGGAGTGCGGGACGTCACATGAGGCTCGTGCGTCAGCATCTGCACTCTGCTCTCATACCGTCTCTTATAAGGAGTTCAGCTTCCTAACCCTTGCACTTGTTACGGTTATAGAAGTATGACACAATTGCGTCTCACACAATCCAGCAGCTCCACAATAATAAGAGCCCTGGGCAAAACAGCTCATACTTTCACTTGATTGTAATTCTTCTGTTGGGGATGTCCTGTTTGCTGCTGTGGGGCAGTCACACTGCCTTCAGTAGAACATGAGTGAGCTGTTAAATAATTGATACGCATCCTCATCATTCTACTGCTCATGTATTATTAAACCGCCACAACTAATACGCTTGGTGGAAAGAGAGACTCAGATAAAAACAAAGTGGGGAAAGGCAGCTTCCATCTTCTCTCTGTGTTTTCTAAAGCTGTAGTGCAGACGGTAAATTCACTTTCATAAAAGCACCACACCGTAATCTCTTCGTTGTTTTCAAACGTCTGACCTGAGTAAAAGGAAGGAATGAAAAGGGAGGGTCCCTTATCATTCACTAGGTGTGACTAATACGTTTGGCCTCTTTTTTGCATAGGTCAACCTTTGCATCAGTGCCACAGAGCCTGCATGTGCTCTACATGCAGTGCACTGAGCAACAACATAGCTAGATCATACTTACAGTGCAGTGTGATGCTAAGTGGGCTGCTCATTAGGTAACATGTTAGAAGGCAGCTGTAGCAGCCAAAGGGCATGGCGCTTGAGACTGTAACAAATGGGCTGCCTCAAGTGGGCCAAAGAGGGTGGCTGGCTACAACACCTGAATCAATGTGAGGAGTTTCTAAATGTGGAGAAGGGGGATTTATGAGAAGGAGGCTGTTGGGTGCTGGTGCATCTCGCCAACCTATCACAGACTCACACAGACCCACACAAAGGAAGAGGGGGTAATTACTTACCTACCCCACACTTCTGCTGTACAGGAGGTAATCACCTAGTACCTCATAAATCATGTGGCACTGAGTAGACTGAGACTTTGATCATGAACTCATCACAGTAGATAGAACACTAATGCACTCTCTCTCACACTAACACGCACGCACGCTCACACACACACACACACACACACACACACACATAAATACCCACGTTCAGGTGGGTTGAATGGACACAGAGTGAAAAATTACAACAAAGCAAAGGTTAATTCCCCACCCCCTACACATATACCCACATTTCAGTTTCACATATTAGTGGTTTGGTCTCGTCTGGCCCAAGTCATCCCAAGAGCAAGAGGACGACTCTCTGGATAATGTACAATGTAGACGCATTTAAAAACTGTGGATCTGTTGGTTACGCGTTCTTTAAAAGTCCAAAAACATGTCTTGACTTTCACCTTTTTATATGCATTCTAGAGATTTTAAGTAACCTCTTGAACAATTATAATATGGTTAAATTTAGTGTTTCCTACCAGAGGAGATTATATTCCTCTTTTAGGCCTAACAAGCCTGATGAAAGCCCTAAAGCCCTTATAAAAAAAATGTAAAATCTATTTTTCAATATTTTTAGATACATGCAAGATTGTGTGTGTGTGTGTGTGAGACCATTGCTGACAGACCTCCATCTCTCATCTTGCGGCCAGATGTGGACTTCCTCAGCAGGCTGCGTCCAGAGCTGAACAGAGTGTTGAGCTCATCCAGCGGGCTGGTCAGTGGTCTGCCATTGGCTGGGTTGAACAGCAAAGGAGAGGAGGAGCAAGAGTGTGCTCTCCGGGGCTCAGGGCGAGACATTTTCACTGGGGAGTATGGAGGTGGCTTCCCCAATGGTTCCCCACTCGCCCTTTGAGAGGACGAGGTTTTGGGGGAGTCCGAGCCTCCTGTGACGGATGCTGCTCGCGTCAGAGACAGAAAGTTGGCCTCAGGTGGGAAGGGAAAGTGTGAAGGAGGCCTGTAGGGGGGAGGTGGGGCATTGGGCGGAGGAGGAGGAGGTGGAGGGGTGAGTGGAGGTGTGGACTTCTTCTCTGGCATGAGGACAGTGAGGCTAGGGGAGGAGTCGGCCCTCTGACGGGCATACTGCGGCGACAGGGGGCTGTCTGGGCCAGTAGCATAGTTTAGGTTTGTCTCAAACACAGGTAGCTTCTTTACCTCTAGTGGGGTGAGCGGTGACTCATCTGAAGCGGGAGAGCAGGTGACGGGGGAGGGGGGGAACACCAGGAGAGGTGGACGGTGGGGAAGCAAATTGGGAAAGGGAGCAGGGATGTCACAGCCTCCGTCTTTGCCATGTGGAGTTCTGGCAGTTCCGCTGTTGAATGTGGTCTGTGAGTGAGTGATGTCCATGCCAGCAGTCACCCCTGCTGCCACCCGTTTGGTCTCCCCGCTATGAGGAGGTGATGACCCTAAACCCACCAGGCCCAAGCCTAGAGCCTCCAGTTTGGCTGTCTTGGTCACTACAGCTGCAAGACTTCCACCATCTTCTGGAGGGAAATACTTCATTTCCTCATAGACGGCTTCGGAATCGGCCAGGTCTGGGCTGTCAGGGGGCTCCTGGAGGCTCCGAGCCCGTGGCTGGGAACCCAACATCTCTATGTACACGTCCTCCTCGCCTTGGCCTTGGAACAGACTCAGTCCTACCCCATGTGGTGCATCTAAGGAGGCCGCTTTCTGCATCAAACCACCGAAACCTCCGAACCCTCCTGCACGGGACAGCAAGGCAAGCTTTACATCAGCAGGGCGCAGCTGGTGGATGTGGGGTGTTACTGCGTTGATCTCCTCATATGAGCCTGTCAGCTTGGTGTTGGGACTGCGCTTAGGTTTTGGGGGTGGCACTTTTCTCATTGTTGTGTAGTCATCACTGTGGGGACGGGGCTTGGCTAAGGAAATGACAAAAGAATCAATTAAAAGTCAAGGTATAATGCAAAAACACTGAGGCAGGAAAAAGCCACCATCTGTTCTATCTATTAAGGACCAGTAGAGGTGATATACCTGCAGGGTCTGTGGGGGACAGTTGGGATTTAGGAGGGCTTCCAGCTGGCGAACCATATCCCTCTGGAGTGGGGCTCTCTTTGGCAGCCATTGTCAACCCCGCACTAACTGCTTCATAAGATGCACTCAGACGAGTGTTGGGGTCCCTCTTTGGTTTGGGAGGAGGTTGCTTTCGGGGAGAGGAAAGACCTCCCCCGACTACCGCGTCCTCATTGGTATAAGCTACCTGCTGTAGGGCTGGTTTGATGGATGGACTAGCGGAGGGATGGACCATGTTTTCCATTGCCAGGGGGATGGGTACCGAGCTTGACCTAAAGTGGCGAATAACTCGACTTCCCCCGTTGACAGAGCCCTCGTAGACTTTCCCACTCTTCTCCAGAACCCTACACATGGGAAGATTAACATCATTCATATTTAAAAAGAAGAAGAAAAAACATTTGTATTTTCTCTATGCCGCGCTTTTTTTTTAATGCACTTCACAAAAGAAGCTTTAGCAGCAGGCAGACATTTTCCCATCTAATAATTCTCTAATCCAGATTGAGGTAATTATATCATTTAGATCAGCAATGAATTCAAACCTCAATGTATCCCTGCTTCGACTGACATGCCACAAATATGAGCTAAGGAGGCTAATTGGAGGATAAAGACCAAAGAGATTATGCTTTAAATCTAATCTCCTTTCAGTAATTTGATAACATCCAGTTTGATATTTCCTTCACTAATCTGTGTGAGCCATCTGTTGGTTCCACGATTGCAGGCGGGGGGGCTGGCCAGACATGTGAGTAGGTGAAGGGGGAAGGCATTTTAAAAACCCTCAGCGAAATTAGGTGAGTTTGGGTGAATGTGTGAATGTGAGTGCATTTGTGTGTCAGTGTGCGTTTGTGTGTATGTGCCTATTAATCCCCTCTACGGTCCTCTCCCAGTCTGCCTACTGACCCCCTCTCCTCCTGTTCGATGCCTCCCTGCGCTCCTGTCTCCCCTCCCAGCAGCAAGATGTTACATTCACAAGGACACATAGAGGATACAGACATCCAGTGATTGTATGTTTCTTTTTATACTTCAGGATGTATTGCTTTTTTCCTCATGATTAACACCCAATTTAATCAGTGACTTTTTCCATTTTTGTGTTTAAACTGCTGTGGCCATTGCACATTAAAATAATATGCTATAACAGGTCCGTGTCCAATGTTTTGACTTTTTTATTTCCCTTTTTCAGGAACTTAGCTTATAGTTTTATGTTTGACTAAGATGATGATTAAAGTAAAAAAAACCGTACATGTCTGTGAGTTTGTCAACAAATCTTAAAAAATGTAATGAAGCACACATATATTAGATACATTAGCATATTAGTAGCCTACTATTATTGAGCTCAAACGAAATTAAGTATTATTAAACAATCAACGCAAATGAGAAAACATATATCACATGTACATGTTTATGTACATATATTATATTAGAACCAGGTGAGATGGAGATAGGAGATAGATAGGATAACATTCCATAAGTGCAACTCAACACTAATGAAAATCTGATAACGCAGCTTGTTATCTGACTATCCATCATGAAACATGACACCACTGATCACAAAACACATGACGCGCAGACATGGGCACGCACACATACATGGAAATAAATACAAAACGAAACACACACATTTATAAGAACAAATGATTGCTTCATACAGTCATAAAGCCTGTAAATGACAGTAACTGCAGATTTATTTATTTTATTTTCAAGGAAAAACAATACTTAATAGACTTTGCATTTAGTATTTTGAGTGTGTTCTGTGTTGTAAAAATTATCCAAAGCCATACTTGTAAAAAGTAAAGATACGGTGCAGTTAAAGTATCAAACATACAAGTAAAAGCAAATCATATTATAATGTTTATTTACACGTATTTACTGTATACTGTGGGTCAACTAATTATAGTCCTGGACGATAATTAGTTCCGATATTCAAAATGTGTGTGATTTTTGGAATCTGTGTATTTAAAAAAAAAAATCCAATTGCAGATAAAATAATTCTACTGAATGCGCTGCTTGGCTCTAATGCAGCATGTAATCTGCAAAGTAACCAAAAACATAAATAAAGTATGTAACCATACTTTCTTCTATAAAATAAAAGTACAAGGTCGGCCCCTAAAATGTAGTGGAGTGGAGATATAAAGTAACAGAAAGTGGAAATATTCAAGTACCTTAAAATTGTACTTAAGAACAGTCCATCATTAGTTAACTAGTAATGGGTTAGGGTTACTACTTTGGTGAGATGTAGTCTTGATTGGTTGCATTGACGTGGAGTTATCAGTAGCATGGTGCAAGTCCATCATCCAAACAACAATTGAACTTTGTGATTAAATTAATTTTGGCAAGAGAGAGGACAACTGGAATAACTCCATATCTGTATTTATCGAGTACTTATGTATGTTTGTCTTCATGTAAAAACGTTCGAAGGTGTTTGCTAGTTTACCTCCTGACAGGCTGATCCTCCTCCTTGCCCACCGGCTCAGGCCTCTCACCGAGTGGCGGACTGTTGCCAAGGGTGTTGAGGAGGCTGTGACATCGCAGGCGGTCGCTCTCTCGAGCGATATCAGATGCATTTTGGATGACCAACTGGTCGTAGGTCCGCAGCCCCATGTCTTCTGCCCCCTGCAGGAAACGCTGGACGCTGCACTCCTCTTTCTGCTGCGATGACAGCCTGTGATGAACACGCTGTCTGGCCAGCCAACCACGCACCACTGAGAGGAAGAGGAAGTACAAAAAAACCCCAGAGAAATCAGAGGTGTTAGTGAAATAAGATAATCAAACCATAAAGGGCAGCTGATTTATTATTTTGAATTTTACCTTTCTGACAGGTGATGATCTTTTTATGAAGCTGGTAGCAGCGGTCGTTGAGCTGGTCAGCCTGCCAGTACCTCAGAAACACTTTACTGCTGCCCATCTACACACAATCACAAGAGTATGACTAGTTGAGAGATGGGAGAGCACTGATGTTAGCAGTGATGTATGGTAATAGGTGGGTGTGGAGTGTGCAGGGAATGGGGTTTGTATGTTGACACTGCATTCATTTCCTGGGCTCCGGGGGCATTTGTGAGGGGTGACAGAGGTCACTCTATACCAGGTGCACTGAACTGTCGGGCTGACATACTTCCACTGATAGACACTATTCATTCCAACGCACACTACTTGTAGGGGTGGTGTGTGTTTGTGTGTGTGTCTAAGGCAGGGCTGTATGAAAAGGTGTCTGCTGGGCATTGTGGAGGAGTGTGTGCATGTGCAAGGCGGGAGCTGGTGTGACCTGTAGGGTCACACACTCAGACACAACAGCAGTCTGGCAGACAGGACAACAGAGAGAGGGGGCGGAGTGGTCCATGCTGCTGCTGCTGCTGCTGGGTGTGTGTGTGTGTGTGTGTGTGTGTGTGTGTGTGTGTGGGTGTGTGTGCATGTGTGTGTGAAGAGAATGATGATGAGGTGGGACAGCTGGAACGAGTTGTCAAAGATTCCATGGGATCTTTGGAATAGAGGGTCAGGGATTAAGTCATTTGGCAAATCTTTTGTTGTTGATGGGGACAGAAAAAGAGGCAGGATACACAAGCACAGACACACACACCCACCTGCCATCCTTGGAGTTTGGACTGTTGCAGAACTGAGCGACATCTTTCCTCTGCTGACAATTTCTTCTTGTCTCCCAATGTTGGGATGACGAGGTCTTTATATCTGAGACACATAAATACAAACAGAGAAGATCAGAGCTGCAGACACAAATGATCTTAAAAGTGTTGAACTCTAACTTTAACATTTAGAAGAGACACACTGAAACCCCCTCTTCTCAGAAACAATGGGTTCAAATGTCAGCAAGGTCATACAGCAGGCCAGCCAAACAGCATCTGTTCCTATTGGTGTTGCCAAGGGCAACCGTTGCTATGAATGGTCAGCTGGATGGAGACAGAGGTTTGTTTGTGCCTGGGATGGTGGGGGTGAAAGGGAAAATGAGTGAAAGAAATGTTGACACAGAATTCAGTGACAGAAAATATATGTATCTCTTTATATGTAAATAACCATAGATGTTTTATATGTGTTGTGAATTCTGAATGTGCAAACATTAATGAGTGAGTAATGTGAGGGTAAAAGAGTGAAACACATCAATTTGAATGTCTGGACCAGATAAAGAATGTGACTGGAATAAAAAAAAAAAAACAGAACATACTCCCATTTACGAGCATTTTGGAGCCGTTCTTCACCTGTTCCAGACAGACTCAGCAGGCGCACAGTTTGAGTCAACATGACACATAACAGACATAATACATGTAAACACAATTGTACTGAAGAACAATGAGTGATAACTGAAGTTCAAACTGGCCAGCAAAGGTACAGCAGTGTGTGCTCCTTCTGGTGGTGATGAAATCTTCAATTTGTACAGGTCTGCGTCAAAAGTATTATATTGGACATAAACTTAACTATAAACTAGATGTAAACAAACATTTCAGTGACGTGATATAACATTAAAAACATCTAACTGAAGCAACATTGTGTTCTTACAAAACTAAACTAAAACATAAACATACCGGACATGTTTTTAGTTTTAGTCTTTGTCACTTTGGTTGAATTTGTCAAAACAACATGGATGAAGAGGCAGTGGAGCATGTTTTTAGTCTACTTAGACTTTGATATCTTTTTTTAGATTATGATATCTACATTGACTGTGAGTCAGCTGCCTTCATTAAGTGTTGTGTTTGTATTGTGATACCTATTCCAGACAATATTTTCTAAATAGGAACACAAAACCAACACTGTAACTAATAAAAACCAAACTAATCATTTCAACACAATAACAAACAAAAGAAAACCCACTCCAGAAACCAGACTGAATTGAAAACAAAATTTGAAAATGTAAAAGCTAATGGAAAATATTGAACTATAATATATCTAGACAACAGTGGATGTATTATGCATATTGAATCTAAATTTTGAGCTTTGACTAGAGCATTATCACTTGTGGCAGAAGAACTCTCCCCCATTTTTAACTGAAGAAGAGGATATACATGTCCCGAATATTATACTGATGTGAGGAAAATATCATATACCCGTTGAATGGCTACAACAGAAGTAGGCTAGTATGTCCAATTTCACCACAGTAGATGTTTTAACTTGTCATAGTAGAGAAGCATGTTTAAGTCAGTATGAACAATACCAGGACACTAAAACTGAAAGCTTATGCTTAATACAAAACTATTTACACAGACATATAAAGTTACTGTCAAAATACTTCAAATGATGAAATCCAAAATTAATGATCAAGTACACCAAATAGTAATATCATATGTTCCTTGAGTCCTACTGTATATACAAAGATCATTCTGAAATTATGACCCTTTCAGAAGGAAATAGGAATATCAGCCCAGAAAATACAAGAAGCACCCAAACTTCATATCAGTTGCTCCTTTGTTATCAATGAGAGGCCAGCTGATGATGTCATACATCTGATGTGGAAAATATAACAAGCAGATGGCTGGAAGCATAAACCACTTGTGATGTCAATAGTAAGTAAGTGAGGGCATGTGAATGAAGGATGTGTTTGATTTGGAGGAGTGGGGTCCGTCTGAACTCTCCCTAACCCTCTCTCTGTATGGTAATACCAGTCCTACAGACAGCACACGCCGTCCCACTGGGCCCATAAAACACAAAGGAACTCTGTAAACCCATGACCTCCCCTATGAGGATATGAAAACCATCGATGGTCCCTGCTTTTACAAGACCCAAGGGGACTTCATGTGGAGTCAAAGACGTGAAATAACCCCTTTGATAAGAGTTTAAATGGAGGACTACAGCTCGCTAATGTGGTTCTCTGTGACCAACGGGCCATCAGTGACTACTGTTACTGAGCATTACAAAGGTGGTAAAGGCACTGCAGCTGGAATTTAAACCACTCACTTCCTCTCTGAAGCTGCTATCCATCAGACAGACCTTTCAGCTGCCACATCCTCAAAGCCTCTTGGCTTTGTTTAGTCATGGATTTTCATCAGTCTGAATGATGGATACTTCTTTGTAGGCAACTTAATAACCTACAAATGTGTGTCTTTATCCATCAGTGGCAGATAATGAGCACCTACTTGGACTTGGCCAAATAGAAAACATGACCCATATGTTTTCTGAGCAGCATCTGTGACATCCTCTATGAATACTGATGCTTCTTTCTCATCCACTTTGTAACAACGAAGAATGAGGAGAGCAACACACATTGAGGGCTGGGAAACAAGGTTCAAGTCAGGGCATTTGACCTTACACATTGGCAGAATATAAACCCAGCCCCAAAACACATAGTGTATCATAAAAGACAAATAAAAGCAACAGTAAAATAGATTTCCTCATAAATCACTCCGGTTACCAGGACACTGATGTGATTTGCTTCAGGCGGCCACTATGACTTAGTGAAGTGGCCTGCCTGGTTCCAGTGTGTGTTTGTGAGTATACACTTATGTGTTTGTGTTCATGAGAATATAGTGACCTCAAGATTAATAGGTGATTCATTGGCCTGTCATTTTGATAAGTCAACGGCAGGGGTCTGTTCTGAAAGAGTGACAAACAGTAAAGAGAAAAAGGAATACGAAACCAGGTAAAATTGCGACAGTGTGTGGAGAGATTAAGACTGAAGAAAGAAAGAAAGAAAGAAAGAAAGAAAACATGTTGGGATAATGAAAAAAGCAGAGGTGGGGAAATGAAAGAAGAAAAAAGAAAATGGTGGTTCAGAGGTAGGACCATGTGAGAAAAGAATGAGAAATTTATATGAGAAAGCTCTCTGTGAAGACGGGAGTGTAGTCTACCCCCACTCTGCAGCAGCTCCCTCCTTGGCCAAGGCTGTATTCATTCATCAGCTCTGTCTGAGCCCAGTGGAGGAGAGAGAGAGGGAGATATGAATGGTACTTGGGGTGAAATGACTGCTGTCTTTGTGAGTGGCAGCCACTTAAAATTAACCACAGCCTTAATGTGTAAACAGCAGAACAGGGACACACGTCAGACAAAGGCACATTCAAACTATTTGTATATAGACAAAACACAAAAAACACTCATGCACACAAACTAGCGCTGGGCAGTGACGCATTACTGAGTAAAGCACAATTACATTATGAGTAAAGAGTAGGACCACAACTACAAATTTGAAATTGTGTTCAACATTTTAAGGATTCAGCTGGTTTGCTGTTTTAGCAATAGGTGGATCGGAGTGTTGATATCAGTTTCATCTCTGTATGTGTTCAGTGGTGTGGGTCATATAAACACGCCTTTCATTAACTCAAAAAAGTCTTAAATGTCATGTCATACTGAAAACTTGTATTCAAAAAACACCAAGGTGTCGTATCAGAGATAGGGTTTTTCTTTTTACAGTCACTGGGGATGAGCTTGATGTTGGTCCAAATTGCCAGCAGGCTGCTTGCTAATCTAGGATGGGACACATTTTCGTTTGTTCCTCCTGAATAGAACAATAATAGTGGCCCTATATCACACAAAACAGACCTTTTCCTACTCATTCTATCGCAACTGCTATCCAGAGTGCCGATCCTCATCCTGGGTTATTTGCACTGGTGGGTTAGACTCCTGCTGGAGGGGACCTGATGGCAAGTAGTTTGTCTTGAATCATTAAGTTGATATTATCATTTGTTCACATAACAACACTGGATACACTATTTTCCAGATCTTGTGGCTACCCAGCCCGGCAACCAACAGATCACCAATCCTGCATCTCCAAGTCAACAGAGTGATTAGGGTTTTTTTTAAATCGAAACAACCAAGCACTTAAATTCCTCTCCGTTATCCCTCTTGCTTTTACTTATAAATACCATCTATATTTACATATAGAAATAGCATCACAACTTCACTATAAATCTAGCAGAGAAGGACCATATTCACGCACCAACCCACCACCAGGGCGCTCAAAGCCACACTAGACAATTTGAAGGATAATTTGAAAGCAGTTTGACAGATCACAGAAGCTGTCTTATGTGCTGCAGCAGTTAGTGGCTGATTGACAACAGCTACCACCCTTCTAGGGCCCTGCAGGTTAAGCCATCCAAACATATCAATGAGATGATTATAATCTCTTTCATGAACCCATTACTCACCAGCCCATCCCTGGCCTAGCCTAGCATAATATGGGGGCAGTGATATTACTGCAGATCTAAAGTAGATCAATCACCCTGTTATAGAGCAATAGATACAAAAGTATTTGTTGCTGAGTACACCGTTAAGTTCCAGATATTAGGGACAGAAAGTGGAGAGAGTGCTGCTTTTCCTTAAGGTGATTGCTCAGTTTATGCTGAACACCTTAAAGAGCTAGACACAGTTTCACCAACACATGTTGATTTATGCCAAGTATGTGATTTAAAATGAATCATTTGTTCAACAGTCATGTTCACAATGATGACCATGGTGCGCTACTATATGTATTTAAATGTTAAAATTACAGTAAAAACTGTAATCAAAATCACATCAACAAATGCCAGAGCAATTTGCTGGAAATACACACACTATTGCCCTCATATACTTCGGTTCATACCCAACGATAACGTGTATTTCTGTTTTGTGCGAGCAGTTTTTGTGATGCTCATTCATGTCACTCATCGTGATATGTTGTCATATACTGCCTAACACTATATGACACTCACTCACGTACTCTCTCTCTCTCTCTCTGACACACACACATACACACACACAAAACCCTCATCAGGAATCTTTCAATTACAGCTTGAACAATGACAGTGTGGGCTATACAAGGTAAATCCATCAAAAACACAAAGGAGCAGGAGGCAGCTTATGGACAGACAACACTATAATCTATATTGGATTCACTTCATCATTTAACAGAGGACTAGTTCGCCAGATTCAATTCTCTGTTCAGGTTTTCCCTGGTGAAAACCTATTATGTGAACTTCACTTGTCTATTTCACTCACCAAGTGAAATAGATAAGTGAGGTCTCGGACAGTACGTACATATCGTAAATGTAGCACAGGTAGTGCACAAGGCTTGGGTAGATGCATTCTCTTTTCCCTTATTATGCACACCTATGCTGGTTAGGTGCTATCAGTCCGCTAGAAAATTAATCAATGATGACAAATCTGACCAGAATGTGAGCCATTGCTTTCTATGCAAGTCTTCTTGCTTACAATAGACAACATCATAATTAACAGGAAGAATAATAATGAATGGGCTCTTGATTCATTGTATTTTCTCTTAATTTAAGTTTGGGACAGACACACACGGTTTGTGTGTGTGTGTGTGTGTGTGTGTGTGTGTGTGCGTGTGTGCGGTGACGTGATGATGTTTACTGCAGGGTAGTGGAAACTTTTGGGGGGTGTCATGTGACCAGCTTTGTCCTCTCTTATTATCTGGCAGGAATGTTCATGTTAATCCCTTTATCCTCAAAAAGAGAGAGAGAGAGAGAGAGAGAGAGAGAGAGAGAGAGAGAGAGAGAGAGAGAGAGAGAGAGAGAGAGGCCAGGAGACAGACTGAGGATGGGAGAGAGACAGAGGGCAAAGGAGAGAGAGAGAGAGAGAGAGGGAGAGAGAGAGAGCAAAAGACATACTGAGAGCTAAATCCTCTCAGTATTCCACTGGTTCTTGGAATCAGAGGAACAGGAACAGGAAGACTGAAACAAACAGCCAAACTGAGAGAGGAGGGATGCTGGGGAATATAGTAAAAGAGTTTAGCAAAGAGCTAGGGGAGAAATAATGACCAACATTAGTGTGGGACATGGAGACCTTACACGCAACTGACTGGTTAATGTGTGTGTGTCGGGCTGACATGGGAAATGTATTAGTGGCATTTATCAGCTGCAATAAAGCCATTCAAGGTCATTTTGTGCCTCTAACAGTGAGGGTTGCTGTGACTTGTCAGTGCTAATGTGTCGGTCTGCATGTGAGCACGTGATTCTGCACAGCAGATGTAGAGAAGTCATACACTTTCAAACTTTCAGCTTACTTCGACCCGCTCGCCCTGTCACTGATCAACGAACAGAGATCACTGTGACCTGCTGGGAGCGTAATGTAAGTGAGATCATTGAGACAGACAAAGAGATGAAAAAGGGAAATCGATCAAATTTAAGACAGAAAAAGCTGTAGGTGAAGAGGAGGCTGTAAAGTGAATGAATCATCACACACAGATAGCACAATAACTTCAGATTACGAGTAATTACAGCTGCGGCACTCTTAATTATGCAAGTGTTCCGGCACTGACCTGCTGAGGAAGCCTGGGAAGGACAGGCGGACGGGGTATCCATAACGGATCATGCGCACCATCTCAAGCACCCCAATGTACTGCAGCTGGGCAGACACATGGAAGCTGTCAAAACTGTCTGGCTGGCCGCTCGTGTTGGGGCGCACGCACTCCACAAAGTGAGGACTGCAGGCCTGCAGCTTACTGATCACCTCGGACAGCGAGTTCTGAAAGAGGGAAAAGGAGATACAGTCGAAGGCACTTAGTTGTAGTTTTACCAGCATAACAGAATGAACTACATGTCGTGCTTTGATTAACATTTATTAGTGTTTGGGCTGTACAGTAAGTGCTACAGAGGGGAAGAAGGGCTCTCTGTCTTTTCCCTTTTGATGTTGTAACTTGATTTCTGAGCCATAGTGAAGAGAGTGAGATCACGTTGTGTTTAGTACAAAGTGGTCTGATTTTTTTGGGGGTGTGTTTTGCCTCTGGAGGAAGCAAAAAACAAAGAGCTCTTTGCTCTTTCGCAGGGCGTGTGAGAAAGCTTTTCTTCTTGTCCTGAATTTACAGATGCTGCTACCAAGGTCACGCTTACCCACAAATCCAAATTTGTGTAAATACTTACATCTGTGTATCTGCCACTCCTCGAACTGACGTCAGTCTATGCTCTGCATACCTTAAGGTACAATGACCAGCACCTCTCCCCTCATCTTTGAACGTCACTACCAGCATTCATATGAACACACACACACACACACACACACACACACAAACACACACAAATGCATCCGCATGGAACACAGTGGTTGTTGTTCATTGTTCATTCATTCATGTGGAGGGATTCACGCTTGGCTTGGTACAGCATCATTCTTCAGCCTACTCTCTCCTTCCCTGCCATTCCCTGAGGGACCAACCGACCACAAGCCCACAACTCTGATTGTGCAACTCACTGGCTTCATTCAAACCAAAGGTACTGCTTCTCTGAGCCACATTTCAGCCTCCTTGCGTCAGCAGCATACACTGAACTACATTCCTCTAACTGCATATTATTGTTGCTTTATATAGTTATGAAATCACAGTACTCAACTCTGAATAAGTCTTAGGGCTGCTTTCTTGCAGAGGCCGTGTTTTGTGAAGTGAGAATGATGTTCAGTGTTGTGAGGAACAGAGTGAGGGAGTGGGTGTGTGAGGGCGAGGATGCATAAACTACAGCGGTTTGCTGAGATGAGGATTAATTCAGACAAAAACTTGAGTTTCATTGACAAATTCCTGCAATAATTTAGGATCTGATCAAGATGCAAAGGAATGGGTGTTTTGTCTGATTGGCATCAGAAAGTAAATTAAACATGTATAGTAACTTTTCCCTAACAGTCCTCAGCTGTTATATATGTGCTTGTGCTGCAGTAGATGTTTGTTATAGCAGTGGCAAACACTACTACAGGTTGTAGCTTTTCTGCCATGTAGTGGGCAATAAGCAGGGTACACTGTGGGCTGGACATTTACAAACAAACACATTACTACCTATGGACAATTTAGAATTGGATCATCTGACCTAGACGCCTTTGGACTTTAGAAGGAAACTAGTGTACATGCAACATCTTGTGGCCAGCAGATTCTGACCTTCTTGTGGTAAGGCACATGTGTCCACTAGCAACATGGTTTATGACTCAGACACCTTCTTTAGAGTTAGAAATGACTTAGTCTTACAAAGACTTTGACTGTGTGGCTGGAGGAGGAGAAATGGTTCTTACCCTCAGCTGGACAGCCACTGTGATGGGCCCACAACGCTCTAGCCTTTGGAGGAAGGAGCTTGAGCCTTTCTTCTTCAGGATCTGATAAATGAAAAGAGATAATAATGAGAAAAAAATATTAGATAGCTGTGCATCTTGTTTCAAGTGGCCACTGAGGAATAAGGAAGCATTACAGCATAATCATCACATATTAACATCACATCAGGCTGTGTGGCTTTAACTAGAGAACAGAACACAACATTTAAAAATCCATCTGCCTTTGGTGCTGTGTAGGATGTTTCCAATGCAAAATAAACTGCTCCACTGGAACACTTCTCCATCACTCCCAATCATTCTGTTTCAAATACTTTAAATTACAGCCCATGGCATTTATGTCTTGTTTTGTTGTTTTACACTCAGAGCAGCACTGCAATATTACCTAGTGTTACCGTATTAGGCTGCTGGGACATCAGGGAAGTGAGAGAGGTCTTATGTAAGCCTGTGTCTCTAGATGGCTAATGAGCCACAGAGACAGCAGGCAGGACTTCCTTCAAGATTACACAACCAGCAATACTTTTCAATCACACATGTGCCCCCTGTGTGAAATGCTTTTCAAAACATTTGAATGAAGATCAAATGGAGAGGGAGATATAGGTATATTGAGATCATTCATCAGGTTTGTCATTTGGGTTTTTGTGAATGTGTGTAAAGAAAAAAGTAAAATTTGTGACAGTGTGGATTAGATTGCATGCTTTTCAAACAAACCTGATTCCCAGACGTGTATATATAGCACCATGGGGGGAAGGAGCTTAAAATAGACAGTTGTTTTTTTCCAAAAATACTATCCCTGTTTTCCCATTGATCGGCAGAGCAGTCACTTACTGACCTAGCCTCAGATTTATTGTGTCACTTTCTAAATGTGTTCCTTCAACTCATATATTCCTAAATTTCATCCTCAAGTTTAATTTCTAAAGCTAGTATGAACAATGCATTTAATGTTTGCCTCAAATCTAATTGTTGATTGATAAAATGATTAAAAAATAACACAGGCTTCAACATAACGCTCAAGTGAATTCAACAGAAGGCTTGCACCCTCCACTCTGCCCCAGTGTACTGTACCTTGGTAAGGTCATGGTACCTCCGGGGCTGTTGGGAGACAGTGTTGGCAGTGACAAGGGAGGCTGACGGCATCCTGTGGAGCAACAGGGCCGCTTTAGGCCCCCTTAGCCCGGCACGGCCCTGGGCTGCTGGCACCAGGGAACCAGTCTGAGTCAGCTTGGACTGGAAGAGTTGCTGCAGTAACACACTCTCGCTGGCTGCCGGGCACAAAGCACATACACAGAGAGAGGGAGGGAGGAAAATAACGGTGAAAAGAAGCAACAGCATTGGTGGAAATAAGGGGGTGGATGTGAATAAGGAGAGGTGGGATGAACAGATATAGAAAGAAAGAAAGAAAGAAAGAAAGAAAGAAAGAAGGAAAGAAAGAAAGAAAGAAAGAAAGAAAGAAACAAACAAAGAAAAAAAGAAAGAAACAAAGAAACAAAGGAACAGTGAGGAGGATGTCAACAAGGAAGGAAAGAAGCATCAGAGGAGGAGTGAGGGTGGGGAGAAGGCATAAAGTTAGTCTCTGTGTAAACAATCAGTCGGGCAACAAGAGGGGGTGGACCATGCCACTCGACAACACGTGGAGCGGTTCACAACAACAATGAGTTCATTCAGAAAGACAAACAACATGTGTGTGAACGTGGGTATGTGGTTCTCATCTGACAGCCTGAGACAGAGAGAAAGGGGGCAGGATGATGGCAGGTAGGTGTACTGAGCAAAGAAAACAAACATGAGTCCTGGACTCACTTAAGGGCTTAATTACACACAGCGACATGGGTAATTGTCATTTAATTTAAAGCAATCATAGCTTCACTTATTTTGATCCCTCTGCTGTCCTGTTAGCTTTGAGGCTTAAAGTTAAAGTTGGGAGTGGATGACGTCCGTAAGTAGAAACCACACAGTACGTATGTCAGTGTGTGCAGATGAATGGCAGTGACGCATTGACTCGTTCAGACAGAGGGACAACAGCCAAGTGTGAGTGAAGGGCTAGCCTTTAGAAGATTAGCCTCATCATGGGAATTATAGCAATTAGGCTGCTGGACGTAAGGCTAGCCTGGCAGTCACACAACGACTGCCTGTGTGCCGCTAACCACAACACCCCACATCTGGCACCTTCTATAGACAATATACACACAGACGGTGCTGTCTGCTGCATATGTGATGAAACACACACACACAAACACAGCCACACTTAGACAGAGAGTGGTTTTGTGCGTGGTTGGTTTAGAAAAGAGTGCATCTTTGTGATCAACTGTGCTCTGACGCCACAATGTGCTCGTATGCATGTTATTTATTGGGTACTTACACTTCATTGTAAACAGGAGATTCTGAGGAAGGGAGTCCTTGTTTCTTGTGAGCGATCCCGTGAGGTCGTACGAAATCTGGTGGACAAAAAAAATCATGCATGGACATTCCCTTATACGGTACATTAACATAAGACATTATGTAAATATCAATTTACATGGACCTATATCTTTGTAAAAGCACCACTTTATTTCTTTATCATGGTGATTTTGACATTTCTAATGTTGACAATCACCATTCAGACTTCTAAAGAGAATATTATTTTTTAATCCAACATTCATGTACTTATTTGCAGTTTTCCTCTGCATAATGCTTGCTACGAACAGATAAATTAAGCTATTGTCATGTTTTCTTTTATCGGTAGCAGCCTAATTATTTATTTTATCCAAAAAACACCTCATTTTGTGTCAACAAACAAAATCGCCTTTTAGAAATCAAGAGGTTTCCAGTATGGAGAAAAGACAGCTTCCATACAAGCCTACAATCACATATGACAATACAAATATCATAAATTCGACATTTCAGTATCATGACTTATCTGTAAAGAAATTAATGTGTTAAATAAACAACATTGGACAAAAAAATCAGTAAAACAAAAAGAACACATTACAAACTTCTTACTGCATGTTGAAAATATGCAACACTACTGCACTGTCAGAGCCAAAGGACTAGTTTTGATAGCATTACTGGTGTGAAAATATTATATATCCTTTAATCTATTTCTGTTAACCTCACAGTTGTTAACACTTTCTGCTAGCTAGCTGTTACCATTTGGGACGTAGCTGAATTAGGCATACTAATCGAGTTTGAGTTTTAATGATGCATTATCAATTATGAAACATTTCTTTCATAAATTATTTGTTCATTTTAAACCCGTGTCTGCACACAGCCCATAGGCCTATTGTCACCTCACATTTTCCAAGTATTACTTGGATACTTAACTTCCTAGCTAACTAACCATATGGAGCATTTTTCATTGTATGAATTTGACAAATAATGTTCAATAAGTTCAATACCTATGAGTTGACACTTTCTACTAAATGTTCAACTCTACGATATGCCAAAAGCCTTGTTTCTATCTGTGAAAGGGTAAATCTGGCCATAAATTATTCCTACTATTCCTGTTAACTTCTGTTAACATAAATAATTCATATTTATAATAAATTCACATGATTCACTTCCTGGAATTTTGAGTCCCTAATAAAGGGTCAACTATGTAGATATATATAGAATTAATAAAAGGGCAGAAAATGACTTTTTAATGCTGTCTTGTGTTTAGATGACTTATTATCCATATTCAAATGTGTACAAATTATGTCTAATGTTTGGTATGAGTTATGTATTTCATATGTGCGTTATTACTTGGTGGGGGGGACAGTGAGCCTAGAATTCTGCAAACTAAAGTTATATAAGAGATCATATAAGGGCAGGGCAAATGAAATTTACCAAAAGGACATAATTTAAGTCATGTTGGCATGTTTGGAAAATTTGCTCCTTGCTGTTATCTTTAGCCTGCCCACTTCATGAAAATCACAGTCCTGACAAGGGCACTCTTAAGACGTAGCAGCCTGATATTTGCTACTGATGGAACAAGATAACACAAGGCATCCAAGTTCATTGTGGGACTTTTACCCATATTCATAATTTAGGATTTTTCTCATTCAGATCGAAGAGTTAATGTCTTTACGGCAATGACTATTTCCACCAAAGAGCTTATGTTTTCACGTTGTTGGTTGGTTGTTGGCTGGTTGCTTTGGACGTAGGATAACACTAAAAACTACTAAAAGACTTTCCAGAAATGTTTGATGTACGATGTAACTCGACCCAGAATAGACCCATTAACATTTGGAGCTGATTCGGATGAAAGGATGGATTCGGTATTCTTTTGGGTGATACAGAGCTATCGAGTTTGAAAGTGGATTAGGCTTGATTGAATTAAATGGGACTGATGGGCCTTGGTAGTGGTTTTCTGCAATACAAACAAACCTGTCCTGCATAGTGGCAGACAGTGAAGGCTGGGCCCTGGTCTTTTGGAGGGGGGTTTCCGTTGCCATCCTTGGTTGTGAGAGAGAGCCCATGAGTTGGATTGGAGTCCAGCTGCGTTGACAGCCTCTTGTATAGGGTCTGCTCTGCTGGCCGCAGGCTCTGGCTCTCTTCATCTAACACACACAGCAGGCCCTGAGGCTTCTGGAAGAGGAACAAACAGATGCTCACATGTTATTTATGTCACTCATGGTTACAAAGCAACCTTCATAATAATGGCAATACATTACTTTCATTATGACACTTTTATTGATCCCCCAGGGTCTTGTCCTCTGATATCAAATAACTTCAGTCATTTTAATTTGTTTTTAGATATTTGGGGCATTTTGGCTGTTATAAATAGAGACACTATGGACAGAGAGGGAACATGGGGTGATAGAGTAACATGTAACAAAGGATTGAAGGGATTGCTATGACATCAGCTTGGCATATTAAACACAGGTTGACCACCAGTCCTACCAGTGATATTTCAGTTTGAAGCACAGCAAATGTCATGTCACATTTTTGCTGTAAGTCTAACTTTCATATAAAATTCTATATTGAAAAAAAGGACACAAAATTACAGAAAGAATTAGTACAAAAGGACAAAAAAACAACTTCTTAAAGTGATGAATTTGGTTTTATCCAGAACATTTACAATATTAAAGAGATTATAATACAAACTGAATTAACAAGCTGCTCTCTAAGGTCCCCAGAACACTGATTGAGACTCGATAGGTGGCAGCCGTACAACGGTATGAAACTGTGTTGTCTTTTAAGATCAGTCTGTTGCCTCAGTTTATTCAGTCACAACAACAAAGAGAGATGGTTTATCTAGTTAGTTTAGGCATACATTTTTTAAAATTAGTCAAAGAATATCTTTCTTTTCTGATTAAAATGTTTCCCCCAAAACTACACAGTGCACCTTTTAAGCTTCTGTCATAGTCTCTAGGTGAGGCTGCAATCTTGAATTAGATCATGAGACACCAAACTGGCCTGTGCTGGTCTAAACCAGTCGCATACAATACCTGAAGAAAGAAGTCCAGGACGCCTGGATGGTTGGTGGGGGAGCGCGGGGTATCCATGGCGATGCCCTCCTGCAGACACTCAGCCTGCTCCTGCTGGAAAAGCACCTCAGAGACGTACTGCCTCAGCCGCTCATTGGTCATGTTCACGCACAGCTGGAATGCACACAACACACAAATCGAGATGTAAACATACACTTGGGTGCACACGGCATGCAGTTCCTCCTAAGAGACCTGCTGCTGTATGTTTGTTTTAAAAAAACACAAATGCACAATTATGGCCTGAAAACAAGTTGCCGTGGCACCAACAGGGAAGTCAATGGGGCATAAATGAAGTGACTACTCACATAACAGACCTGACCCTGAACTCCTGAGAACTGTTTACAGGCACACCTCATGCATGATATAATAGAAATGGATGTCCTTATGTGTGGCCTTTTTCTCTGCCACTATAATATAAATAAAGTGTTCCTGCTGGGACACATGAACTCTTCCTAACCCAGACATCAACCACTCACAGCACAGGGAGGAGTCACTCAAATGTGATTGTCTGGCGTAAGTGTGTACAACACTGGAGGGTAGATTCAAGTGTGACTTGTCACACTGATGTAATGAGAAGGAACGTAGAGTATGAAGTGGAACAACACAGGAGAGCAGACTGCAGCAGCAGCAGCATGAGCAGCAGGCCTGTTTAAACTTTTCCTGAACCCAAATGTGTCACAAAGCAGGACACGAAAAAAGTCTTACAGTGTTGTAGTCTTGGAAAGATTTGTCACACTTGTACTTGAGTGAGATGTCCTTCTTTTCAACCTAGGATGTAATGTTTCTATCCGTTGTACTTTCACTTCATGTTTTGCACCAACATGAATATTGATGGCAGACTGAGCTAGACTTGACTCCTCAATTAAAGCCCTTAAGCACTTAGCATTGGGCTAATAAGAGATTTATCCAGTCACTGAAGAGTGAAGTGTTAATTTGCTGGAAGTGTGAAAATCATAAATTAACTGGGTTGAGTTTTTCTCTCTGGGCGCTGTCATGTGACTGCTTCAGAACAGTGCCGTGACCCACATTCTGTCTCGCCGAGTGCTGATTGAGAAGTGCTGATCTCGAGGTGTGCTGTTCTGCAGTCCTGTTTTTCTATCATCCTTGTTTGTCTACAAGCGAGTCGAGTACATTAAAGGCTTAGTCCCAGCAGGTGGTTGATTGAGTTAGCTCATTAGCAAAGTGCTGAGCAGGTACAACACACCCCTGACAAACACTGCTCTAATTAACGAGCACTAATGACCCTGATCATGCTGCGTGTGTGGAGCCTGGTGTGTAAGTGTCTGCATGTGTGTGCGTGTGTGTACAAACATGTCAGAGTGTGAGGGCTTGTTTGTCACTGATGTGCCACATCTACTGTAAGAGATCATCATGCTTATTTATACTCGCTCCTCTTCTTCTCTCCCTTGTGGCGGGTAATGTTTGCGATTTGAGAAAACTGAAATTAATATGCAGCTCAGCGGCAACAATAAGGAAAATGTCTGAGGGAGAGAGGCAAGGAATGCTGCCACCTGATATTGTTTTTTTTTTTCTTCTTTCACTTTGTTAGCCTCCTCCCCTCTCTTCCCTTCTGGCCCCTCTGCTCTCTCCGTGACCTGAAGAGGAAAGGTCACGCAATCCCTAGCTTCCACTTGGATTAGAGATCATGCAGAGGAAGAGTAAGGCCACTGAAATCTTAGTGCCACACACGCACACACACACACACACATTACTCGAAAAGCAAATCCAAATACACTGTACTTAATAAAAGCTGGGAGGAGATTGGGAGCTCCAAAGGAAGGGAACATAAGCCCTGAGTAACACGAATAAGCACTTAGCCTCTTGAGCACTATGAATTACACCCTAAGACACCACACACACACACACACACACACACACACACACACACACACATTGTGATATACTGACTTGTCTGCCAAGTCCCTGCTGCTCATACTAGGTGGTAGTCTATTAACAGTGCATGCTTGATGAGCACATGGCAGATTTAGAGCCCGTAACAGGTGAGCTGTATAATGCTGCACATGTTCTACTCTGTACACGGTGCATTGTATTCACACCTGCTGACATACTGAAAACAATCAAAACATTCAAGCATTGCAGACGTGCTGATCCATCCGTGTGCATAATACATGCAAAAGTGCACACGGTTAAGCACACAAAACTGTTGCATAAAAACCTTAGGGGTGGGGTGTGGGGGGCGGGACTGCTTACTAAATAAAAAACGCCTATTCCTATTCCACTTCCTAGTTATTCAAATATTGATAAAGTAATAATATAACATTTAAAAACAGTTATTTGATATACTTATGTACAAGCTGTCTTGGGGGGAATAAGGGTCCAAGAATACTATCTGACACTAGAATGATGGCTATTCAGATGGGTCACATAAACAGTTTTGTTCTTTAAGGACAGTTCTACAGTTTATTCACCTGTGAGGAGTCAGTAAGTGAATGTTTTCCTCTTCTCTTAAAATTTCTTCCTTAAAACTACATTGCGCTCCTTTAAATTCCCACATTTCCCATAACTACACCAACCACTGCAATCTTTGTTGGATACAGGATTAAGGCACCTCTCTCAGAAGACAGAGCTATTTTTGTGCTATTTTCAGGCTCCCACTACTGTGGTACAGTGTTTCACTCATGGTTTTAGCCAGACTGCTGAATACTGACTGTAACTGGAAGTTGAGGCTACTATATGACCATACACTGACCAAGAGTTTCTTTAATTTGAAATAATTTAGGTAACTGTCACTGTTGCTGTTCCTTTTCTTCAACAATGTGAACAATGCAACATTAAAACAGACCTTAACATTTCTTCAAATAAAAAACACACACACAAACAAACAAACAGACACACTGGTTTGGAGCTGCTTATTACTCTGACATCTCACACACAGGCAGTCATTGTTGTCAGTGGCCAGTTCATCTGAGGACAGCTGAAAATCACGCCACAGTCAGCCACAGACCTCACCTTATTCATTACAATTACAGACTAAAATGTGCAGGCTAAAATAGATAACAGACCCAAATATTTAAACAATTTGATTAGGATCAGATAAATCAGGAAATGTCATAAATGCATTTGACCAAATTAGGGGAAATTATCTGTCAGCTTGAAAGGACAAGGAACACAACATTGATGTTTTTGGGGGTTCTTTTTGCCCGGGTGTGTGTGTGGGTGTGTGGATTGATTGAGATTTATTGTCTGATAAAAGTAAGCATTGTCCCACCTGCTCATATGCATTCCTCTGAAATTCTTCAAAGCCAAAGATGTCCAAGATCCCAATTTCCAGGGCAGGATCACTGAAACAAATAAATGGATGGAGAACATATTCATTATTTGACACCACTGTTAAACCAATATCAATATTGCTTCACTCTGACAAGAGTTATCATGTCTGTGTGTGTCACGCGTACACCTGAAGGGGGTGTGCCGTGACGTGTGTTGTTGACAGATTTATTAGAGTCTGTGATTGGTGTGTAAACAAGGCTAAGCACAAAAACATCTGGTTATCACTGTGATAAGACTTTACAACATCAACAACAGCAAGGATAGAGTGGCCTCCACCTAAGAGAGTGTTTGTGAGTGTGTGTGTGTGTGTGTGTGTGTGTGTGTTGTGAGACCTCCACATTAACCTTTGGTGTGTCCCCATGTGTGCCACACACTGTAAACTGTTACAGACCTCAACTCTAAATTATATTACAATAACAGTGTTGTCACTCTGAGGCCTTGAGTAACTGCTGCTGTGTGATGACAGACACATTACATTAGAAGTGTTTTTGATAACAGTTATCAACAGCTCAGGCTTCCAAAGAAATGTTTATTTGTATCATGAAAAAGCCCTGAGGTGCACACACACACACACACATCGACACACCCACAGAAACACAGTTATACCCAATGCTGTCATCCTGGCCTTGCAGGTAGTCGTTGCTGCTGTTGACGAGATGGCTGAAGAGCCGTCCGTAGATGGCCTTTGCGAGCTGATCTCTGTACTGCTCTGACATCTCCACTGTGTGGCGTCGAGTGATCACATCACCTGACACACAAAAAAACATGACAACATAAGTTCTGGCATTGTGAAAGCACAGCACTTGTTGGCTGATTTTTATAGGTTTTTAGTAACGACAGAGAAATATTCATATTTCTTTAAAAGGAACCATTTTCCTTGGGATTCTATGTCCAAGTGAAGGCAATATAGGGCTGCACAATATATCACTTTTGCATCGACACTGCAATGTGTGCATTTGCAATACTAACATCACTGGACGAGCGATGTCAAGTAAAACAAATTCAACTTGAACGTTAAGATTGCAGTACTTAATATATAGACACTGTAGATAGATAGTGATGATTTGTGTTTTTTCATTTTACAATAGATTTAGCAGAAAACAAAATCTTGCATTGCCAGTTTTTCCCAATAACGACTTATACTTGATAACAAAAGGCTGACACATCCGCATGACCAATATTGTCATCTTATTTTAGCTTATCACAAATATCTCTGTACCTGCAAGTTTATTTTTGAACTATGCTGCCCTACAAAGGCTACCCACAGTAACTAGGCTAATAATGAAACTAAGAAAATTGGCCTCAAAGATTTTCGACCATCCATCCAAATGTATTTTAGGTAAAAAGACTGTTATTTTCTCATTAAATATGTATTCTTCAAGTCATTTTCATGTCTTAAAAATCATGACCAATTATTTGACCTCTGACCCCAAAAATGCAAAAAAAGCACTCTGTCTGTGAATTACCTGCAAAGATATAAAAAGGTTGTGCAATGGCAAAGTGCAGTAACTATAATCTGACTTTTTATTTTAGTATTTCTAATTACATATCAATATTTGTTTAATTTTTGATAGAAAAAAAAAGCTATCCTCGAGTAATATTTTGTGAGGTTTAATCCATTAACATGCCTTCATACATTGAGTGTATTCATTTAAATCTATTTTTGGAGTTATATGCTCTCATACAATATATTTTAGTCACTGACTAAATAGACAGCTAGTAATACAAGAAGCAAGTTTGACCTGGTTGTAAAATTATAGTTAATTGTAACACTCTGTCAGGCTTACAGATATCTTAGTCACAATAAGCTATACTTTAAACAGATGTTCATGTTGTGTGATTTCAACTTTACTGACCTCACAGAAAATCAATTTTTCCCAAGGTTTTTTTTTTTTTTTTTACAAGGTGACATTACTATAGTCCCAAGATAGACTGAAGATAGACTGATTTTACTCTCCAATTGCTTGTTTACGTATAAGTTGCTTCACTAAAAAATCTAATACCTTACAAAGTACAGTATATTCAGTTGACAAGCTTTGTGATATAGTAAATCTGCTTATGTGTGTGGAACAGTTAGGCCTAGGCTAGGTGAAGGCTAGTGAGTAGATACCTTTGAAGTACTGCACATCTGAGGTGAGGGCAGTGCTTAAGTCATTGGAGCACACCTGCAACATTCCAGAAACTGTGCAGAGGAAGACAGAGAGAAAGAAACAGACAGATAAATGATGGTGACAGGATAAAACATCAAATTAAGAGCATTAAAAAGTAGCTGATGAGTAACATCCCAGAACCTCCTGTCACGATGATATCACTCTGCCAGCACAACAAGCTGAGCTCCGCTACAGCTCATTTCCATGTAATAATCGATCACTGGAGCTGGCAGCAATTAGTCATCAGTGGATTTCTGAGCAGCGCTCATAAACAAGCAGCAGAAACAGTTGACAGTGACCCAGAATCCCTTTGACATCGCTAGCCATGACATCACATCTCCCTGACAACGTCTGGCTCTTTCTCGTTCAGGTGCTGATGTTATTTGTCCACCATCTTTATAAGGTCAGCGGTCACAGGAGCACATGGAGCGGTTGCATAATGAGGGAGTCAGACAGAGAAGGAGAGAAAACACAGACCACAATAGCCAGGAGGTGTGAGTCTATGAGCATCCTCTCTTCACCATGGTTAAGTTTTGGTAGACAATGCAGCTCACCAAACAGGTGACTGTCTGACCTTTACCTCCCGTTGGCAAGCTGCCAGGCAGAACTCCAAGGGAGAGAGAATGGGAGGAGCTATGACGACGATGTAAACAAGATGAACCCCTCCTCCCCTCACCTCCCCCACACACGCGACCAAGGTCATGTAACGGGGGCACTGACCTCTCTCCAGCAGCTGCAGGTCAGAAGGAAAGGCTGTATCGGCATCTGTCAATGCAGTAAAACGTAGATCCCCAATATGGAGCACAGCGGATAGCAGCATAAACACTGAGTCGACCTCCTTAAAAAAGAAAGAGACCGTGGAAAAGACAGAAAATCAAAAACAAGGATTTGCACTTCATGAAATGCTGAGCAAACTTTTGATGATTGGCCAATAGGAATTGGATCAATCAGGCTTTGGCATAATACTTGTTGGTAGGATAATTAGCAGTAAGGAGGTACAAGTAGTGGTGGTTGTTCCAAAACACTATGAGCCAGACTTTTATACTGTGACAAGTGTAGGTCTGCAACTAACAGTTATTTTCATTTGTGTTTAATCTGCTGATTATATTCACCAGAAGTCCCAAATCCCCAAACTCTTCATTTAGTATCAAACATTACAAAGAAAAGCTGCAAATCTCATATATTAGGATCTGGACCCAGCAAATGTTTGACATTTGGCTTGAAAAAAGTGACTGGTAATTACTTTCCATGTAATCTTCTAATCATTGCAGCTCCAGACAAGTTTTTTGCTTTTAGATCCTGGTGTAGAAAATACACACCTCTGGTCAAATCACGTTTGCCAACCAAAAACAAAAAATGCTCAGCTTTTATAGCTGGAAATCATTAAGCCTTTTATAGAAAATTAAACTTAATTTTTATGATACATTTTTTTTAAAGCTAGACATCTTCTGTAGTTATCGATGGGCTATGGGCTGGGTGACACAGAGACAGAGACTGACTTATGGATTATTGGTTTAAAATTTTCATAGAATTTGTCGATAATAAAAAAATATAGAATAACCAGCCTTATCCTTCAATGTATCCATAACTTAGAAACAAAAATAGCATTAATTCAATTTTTTTTATAAATCCAGCACTATTTTACAACACGTCAACCCTCCTCCCCTCATTCACACACTTCTCCTCCTCTGTCCTTCTCTCCCCTTCTCTCTGCCCTTGAGTAGAAGACACTTAATGGAATACCCCCTTACCCACTGCTCTGAATCTCTGAGAGGGGGATGTTTGAGATTGAGGGTGTGTGGGTGTGTGCTTATGTGTGTTTGCGTGTGTGTGAATATGCCTGCATGTGCACTCTCCCAGGGCAGGATATTGAAGCTGATATCTTGGAGATAAACACAAGCATTAGTCTCTGTCTGACACTTTATACACAGTCAGATTCCCCCCAGCTTAGGAAGGAGAAGAAAGGGAGCGAGAGAGAGAAAAGGAACAAGGGAGTGTTAATGACGATTGACCTTTGGGTCTGGGCTGGGAGTCATCCCCTGATTAGACTTAGACAGAGACCTATGGGTGGTCTATCACTTCCACTCCTACTCCCCCACTCATTCTTCTCATGCAGGGGACACCAGTCCTCTGTGATAATACCACTATCTTTTACTCTATTGCGCTGTCCCTAAGGCCTTGCCTGCGTGTACTGACTGCTGCTGGATTAAAAGGTGAGATGGTGGTCACTCACTGCTGACAGATGCTGACTGGGAATCTAAGAATAGAACCTGATAATGGGCTGGGAACTCAGCGGGTGGTGCGCAGGACGGACTGTACCATACACTGAATAACACTACATGCGTGCAGTGTGCATAAATCAAAGTGCTGGCTTGTGCGTCTGGTCACACATTTCATTATCGTCTGTAGATAGATAATTGAAAGACATGAGTCCCACTTCAGTATCCTAAGATTTCCACACATCTAGGCCAAATATGTCATAAGAGACTGATGACGCCTGTCTCATTTCAAATGCTTCTTGTGACTGAATAGGGAAGACACACTGTTGTGTCCTTTGCAGCCCTCAGTGTCCTACAATCCATTATCCAATGGTCAATTGGTTAATGGAGCATGAGCAAGGATCTGCAGCTTGTAGAGCTGGGAAGTTATTTGTGACCATGACATTATTTACCAGGTATTACTGGGACACGACTTGTCAATATAGTTAGAAATATTTGACTTTGCAAATTAAACAAAAGCCCAAAACATTATCCATCAGTTTTGCTTGCCTCGAGGTTGAAGTGTGGACAAGGTCAAGGCTCAGTCTGGAACCTTTAGTCCTTTGAAGGACCCATTATTTTGGGTTGCACCTTGTGAAGGACCCAGCTCTGGACTCAGAGACACTTAAAGACTAGAGCTAGCAAAAAATAAATCTCATCAATAAGCTCATAAGTGGTTAGACACTTACCCATGTTTGCTTATTTTCCTCCTTTTATTGAGGATAGTTCTACAAATTGTTAGTTAGATATGCAACCTTCACTTTCCTCCATGTATGAAGATTGCAAAGCACCATCCAAACGACAAAGACCATGAGTGTACAGAATGTGATTTGCCAAACCACAGAGCATAACATGAGACAATAGATGTTTTTTCTATTGTCATATGATATATACTTCATATCGCGCAGCTTCATAAGGGGCCATTCAAGGTTCTGTGACATCATCACTATAAATGACCCTTGCTGTCAGTAGCCTTTGAATAAACAAGCTTATCAGAAACTACGCAGTTCAGATCATTACCTGCTTGTTGAAGCCCAGGGCTCGCAGTGCCTGTTTAACTGCTGCGAGGCGTTCCCTGCTCCGAGTGGAGGCTATAGCGACTCGAGGGTTCTCCCCCTGAAGGCCTCCACCAAGATACCTGGAGAAGGACAGAAGGATGGAGCCAAGTGGACCAAAATTTCAGACAACCAAGAAAACAAAATAAACAAAGAGGACAAGATGAGTCCTCATGACTAGTGTAGGACAATTAAGGTTGCACTGGTATTAGGTTTTCATGGTACAATAACGATCTTAGAGAATGTCATGGTTTGGTATCCAAATATATGATATAACACAATTGTTATTATTTTTGGTTAAAATTACTCTTAAAGGAATGGAAATGGAAGGGTTTTGTGGTTGAACAAACACATTATTATAATTTCACAATATATTATGTCCTGATAGACCTGAAACTTTAAATTAACTTCAAAAATATATACTTTTTATGGTAGATTTCAATACCGCTGATAATCAAATGCAGACTGTATGGTAACTTTCAGTTTTCATACCCTAGTATACCATCAAAACGATAAACCGCGGCAACCCTAACGACAACAGGTACTCCCAACATGTCTCCAATGCTCCCCACAGGAATTTAAATGCATATCTTTGTTTAAGATAGACCTAGAACCACAGGTTTTATGAGGCAGTTCTGGGTTGATTTACGCAAGGTTTCTGTCACACTAAGTAGAGTGCTGTGTTTGGGAGCGAGGGGAACGGGCAAACAGGGTTTTAAATTTGCTGAACTGGTTTGCACAGACAAGGAGACACAATGGGCTGGTGTGCTGCCAGAAGGGCTAGCGTGCTTCTCAAGCTCCAAAACAGACCAATTCAGGTCAGTGGTTATCACACTGGTGGCGTACAATGGATAACGGCAGCTGAGGAGTAAGTTACAACTAAGAACACGCATGAGTAGACGCATACAGACTTACACAAGGGTGTGTATGCACAGATGTTCAGTTGCTGAAAGTTGAGGATATTGTTGTTGATATCAAGTCTTAATGCATTATATTATCAGTGTTGGATTGAACGGTAAATTGTGAGCTCTGTAGCTCTGTAGTAGTGTGCAGGTCATGTGAAGAAGTTATGATTGGTCTGCACCCATACTGTATTGCATTTTCATCAGTGATTTTATGAACTATTGATATAAATTAAGCAGTATAAATATGACAGCTGTGACACACGTACCTATGTGCCAGGACATTGTTGAGGTAAAGTGCGCTGTTTTCCTCAGGCGACAGGCCTTCAGCCATCAGGTAGAAGATGCTGAAGCTCTGCTGGTGAGGTTGCAGGTGGACCAGGCGAGACTTCTCCAGCATGTAGGTGTACACGCGGGCTTTAAAATCAGATGTGTTTTATGTTTCAATTACAGGTGTGTAAATTACATTTCAACAGTGCTGATGATTGTGGAACAAAAGTGAAAATTCAATCTGTGGTTTAATGGCCACTGCTCTGTGATCAAATTAACTGGGGTAAAATAAGGTGAGCAGAGCTGTAAAAATGTAATAGTGCAGCACTATATTTATGGGCTTTTACTGCCCCCTGCTGGTGTGTTACTGCTGTGCCTGATTTCACAAAGTAATCTCGGTGTTAAGTTTGAATGGTTTAAATGCTCAATAGTATTATAATAAAATGAGTGATCCAGACTGTGAAAAAAAATTAAAAAATGAACCAAATTTTCTATTAATAAAATATTCGATATAGCTAAATACTTAAAAGCAAATGTGTGGAATTCTAAAGAAGTTTCAGAATACAATATACATATACAGATGTACATATTTTATATAAGATTAAGCTAATCAAAAAACAATAATTATAGTAACACCGAAAGTAAAAGTGAAAAAGTTAACTGATACTATCAGTTTATATTCAGTGCTTCATTGTCATAAACACTAGTTACCTCTAAGCAGAGTCCTCCTCTTGTCACAGTACTGAACAGTAATCAGTTTGATAAAGCGGCTTGAGTTGTTGTTCCTCCGAGTCTTTGCATGACCGAAAGCCTCCAGAATGCAGTTAACCTGTGTATTTGGTCAAACAAAAGGACATTTTTGGACAATCATATAAATGACTTTCATTTAAACTGCAGAGTATACACACCTTTCTTTTACACTATAAATGAATCCACACATAGTATCTTTCTTACACAGGTTTCTAAACTTAACACGAAAACGAATTTCTGCTCCCATTCTGCTTTCTACCACTAGATGTCCTTGTGCATCCATTATGTGGGTGCTCAGTATTTTCCGTGTCCCAGGATGATCAGAGAGCAAGCTGACCCATTTATCGACTACATAACGATGACTTCATCAGAACACACTCCCAGACTTCACATGCTGCTTTGTTACCAAACTGATAGACTGAGAGCAAAGCAAGTGAATCATTTGTTAAGCCCCACGAACACGACGCAATCTTAACCCAACTACACGACTGGGAATATAACAAGGAGTCATGTAGGGGTGACCTAAATTACAGACTTTTCTTCTCTTTCTTTCTCTTTTTTATATACAATATTATGGAGAGTAATATACAATATGCATGGAGAGTCTGTTTATGCTATTATCTAAAATTCCTTTATCTCTTCAGTGATTGCTGCCTCTCCTGATTTCTTGCAAAATGTGGCATAGATGGGATATGAGTATTTTATGTTCTTTTGTACTCTACTCTCGATACTCCCTCAATTTTCTCTGCTGCAAATGGTTCTGTCTGCAAGAAACAGCATCAGAAGAGATAGAGCCACCTTAATGGAAATGTCTGAGTGCTCCAGTGGCGTCTTTGACAAATGAACGGCTATCGAACAGAGTGGCAAAGATGACCAGTAAAAGGTCCTACACTAATCCATACATCTATTCTCTCCTCCTGCACAGCAACATAAGAACAGCATGAGACATTTACACAGCCATTAAGATTTCCTCAGTACGCTGTGTGCTACCTGAGTTCTTATTTCAAAGATGACAGGTGAAGGAACAATAAGCACAGTAAAACGTAAGCACAGGGAGAAAGGATGTAAGATTCAGTCTGTCCTTCACTTTGAAGAACACACAAATATTCATGAGTATCTCTATGGCGACTGGCTGTGCAGAGAATGGAAACTGAAATGAATGAAAAACAGCACAGATGTCTCTTGCCTTTTTTTCAAACTGCAAAAAGGGAAAGAAAAAAAGGAAAGCAACAAAAGATTCAAATAGCCAGTCCAAGACTGTACAAGTTTCTTGGCAATGTAAACCTTGAGGACACCCCCACCTGATGACTGAACAGACTTACATGTTTCATTCTGGGCTCAAGTGCGAAGCCTTTGGGGCTGGAGCGAGCTGTCAGGTGTCTCACTATGTGCTTACAGGCCTCTGTTTTCCCAGAACCACTTTCACCACTAAAAAGACAGAAAAATACAGATTTAATATCATTCATGCCTTAGGTCAGCGTTTTCCAATCAGTATCCATAAGGGACCTTTCTCTATAAATGCCTAAGTAAGTGACATATTCTATGGATATTTCATAGTATATTCAACGTTTAACAATAATAGTACAGAACAACTGATGAACTGTACAATTAACCAAAACAGTGAACACAATAAGTCTAAGAAGTCATGACAGTGAGAATCTTGAGCAGATTATTTCCTGATATTTTTAGGAACTTTTTATATAATTTTCTATAATATATTGTACATTTTTTAACAGTCATACATACTGCACTTCAAAAGCTTCTAATTTTGATCAATTTGGTGTTTTCTTCTCCCTGGTGCTTTTCCATAGCTCTCTTTTTGTTATTTTAAGTGTGAGCTTTTCTAATGCAGGACTGTTGAGCATAGAGTGAAGACTCTGTGAATAAAGCTTGTGTTCAGTTCTTCATCATGCTCTTATCCTGTATATTATCAACCATAATCTAAACTTTAAAAACAAAATTAATCTAATGTTCTCACAGATATGTATGACATACTGAGATGTAAGCATACTGGCTTTTAATTTAAAAGTAAAAAAACGTTCTTAGATCCATAAAATCAAGAATGCCTTGAGACCCCATGTCGAGTATGGCAACCCTGAGGTTATTACTGCTTGACATGTTGCCGTTGTCTCTAATGATCCATGTCTTAAAGGATAGCTTGGCACATTTTTCTGATCTGTTTTAAAACAGCAGCCCATATGAACAATCTTTTAATGTTTTGTATCGTTGAGATGTAGTCTCACATTTTCCACTATGATGAAAGATAATAATGTGCTGTAGTTACTGTTTTGCGAAAGGGAGTTTCTGCATTATTATTATATATATGTAAACAGAGTAGGGCAGCACAATCATTCTATTTTTTTATATAAAAGGTACGGTGTTACTCTGCCCTCTCGCTATATAAATAAAGATGAAGTTAGAGTATGTATTTAAATTATGATGTTTATGTTGCTGTCATTTCTTCAGCATTTATCACCACATGTATTTCAAATCGTCTTTTTAACTTGCTTTTTAGATGCATTTAAAAATAAATGAATTAAAATGCTGCTTTTAATAAAAAAAACAAATTTATCAGTCCAAAAATCAAGCATCTGTGAGTGCAAGACTTCTCAGAAGAATGTGTGTTATGCATTTGTCATCAGGGTGTTTCCCACATCTGTCACCTCAGTTATATGCCTCCACCCACCTGACATCACCCCTTCAGGGAACCCCTCCCATTAAATTCTCCATCGATCCCCCCTCTGTCTAACACAACTAATGCTGCTCCATCGACCACCGCCTTCCACACGCCGTTACTATCACAACTTATTTGGCACAGGAGGCCTTGTTTTAATTTGCCGTTGAGTGGATTTTAAATCCGACATAAGGTACCTCTACAGTACATGCTCTGACACTCACCGACATGCAGAGAATTGAGACCGGCGTAGTAACACCAAGCAGATGGCTTCAGAAGGTCAGAAGCCTTTACTAATGACCGCAGTGTGCTGTGCAGCGCTGTTTGTCTGTATGTTGCTATATTTCCTACTAATGGCCCTGCTGAGTGTGAAGTCCAAAAGCCTTTCCACTGTCTTTTCATTTACCAGTTTTTATTAAATTTCAAGGGCATTTTGTCTGACCACTGGCCTCAGGGAATCATGGCCACTGATTGCCTGTAAACATGAAGGAGTGTGTGAATGTGTATGTGAATGTGTATGTGTGTGTGCTTTTGTGCATGTGTGAGGAAACAGGGAGTGAAACGGGAAGCTTGAATGAAAGAGAAACAAGAAAAATGAAGGAAGCAAGTGTGTGAGAGAGAGAGAGAGAGAGAGAGAGAGAGAGAGAGAGAGAGAGAGAGAGAGAGAGAGAGAGAGAGAGAGAGAGAGAGAGAGAGAGAGAGGGAGAGAGTATACATGAGAGTGCACAGTAAAATGTCCTTGCATGTGTGTGTGTGTTGGTGTGGGTGAGTGAGATGGATAGCCTGTGGCCAGGGCGCATTAACTCTCTGCCAGATTGGTTACAACTCAGCGGGAATGTCACTGGAGAGCCGGAACGGGATTTAATTGCAATTGGGGAGCTGCCTCCGTCCAGCCGAGGACAAAGGGCAACTTCCACCTCTGTGTGAACACCGAACAGGTACAGCTCAGGCCAGGCTGGGAGCTATTCATCTCCTAGGTGTTCAGTGTTTGTGAGAGTGTGTGTTTTTGTGGGTTCGATGAGGAGGGTGTACCTTAGGATGAAACACTGCGGGCGTCTCTCCTGCAGCATTATGTGAAAAGCTCTTTCTGCTGAGGAGAAGATGTGAGGTGGCAGAGAGGAGCACAGACGACCTGTGGAGCTCAGGTATAGCTGACTCACCTAAGAGAGGAAGAGACATGCAATCGATCAAGACATTGGATCACAGCCTTATAGAATAGAATTACTTTAATGATCCCAGACTGGGAAATTATTTTGTTACAGCAGTATGTTTATTATTATGTAACGATACGCACACGTGCTGAGAACAACAGAGGATAAAGTTTCAGCAAAACTGTGAAACCATGCTGGCTATCACTTTCCGTACCTGTGTCAGTTTGTATGTGTCAACCTCACTAAGTAGGTGTGCTTTACCACTCAATCTGACCATGTAATCCAACCCAAAGTGACTGAGCTATCAATTAGGTGTTGATTGAAAACTGTCATCATTTAAACTCACCTTTCTCATAGAGTGGTCCACGGACCATTGGTGGTCCTTAAGCACACCGTAGTGGTTTGCAAGTAGACTCAGTAAAATGTCACATTTGAGATGAATTGTTTCTCAACCTGTTTGTGATTTTAAACGACTCCAAAGTATCATAGTGAGTGAATAAACATGTTCTTTTAATATCAAATTAACTTGTACATAAATCTCAACATTATTATTTGAATTGGCTGTTTTGATCTGTAGTCAGGCTTTAACAATATAGCTAACGGTTTTGTGACCGTTTTGCGACACTGCCTGCGTAACATACAGTATAACATACCAATTTATTTTAAAAAATGATCAGCGCAGGGGACTAAACTTCTCCAGTGTGGAGGCAGAATTGCTTAACTGATGTCTCAGAAAAAAACATTACAATTCTTTCCAATGAGATGTCAATGATGACAATGATGCGTTAGCAGGCTATACTATTTTGTAAGACCGTCATTTAATAAGGCTGTAATTTGTAATATACTGTTGAGATAGGCTGTTTGTTTTGGGGGATGTTGGGAAGTTCAGGTGGTCCGTGAATTTGTAGTCCTTGGTCTGAAAAAGTTTAGCCAAGAAGGCTATTGATTTAGCCAAACATGTTTTAACTGACAAAGAAACTTATTGTAGCTGGTTAATTTAAAATAAGAAACCATTACCAGGCAAGTGCAGACCAGGTTTATTTCAGGCTATGTCAAAGTAATAGAAAATAGGAAAGTAAATTGTGTTTTGAAAATGTTCAGATGTTCATTCTTTATCTTTATTAGAAGACCCTCATCTAGACATTATAATTACTTCAGAAAAAGATCTGCTTGTAAAAGAAACACAAACCCAACAAAAGAAGCTCTTTTTCATTGGAAAAATGAAACTTGAAAAACATTTTTGAAAACACATTAGATGCACAATTTATGCAAAAAGAGGAATAGATAAGGAAATCTCAAAAGTCATTATTCTACTTTTGTTAGTGTGTCATACAGTGAACCCGCAGTTATCTATCATGACTGAACCCCTACTTGTAACCAGCCCAACAGATGTGTGCCTGTTCAGTATTTGTGGCTTTGGAAGGAGGATGGGCTGTGGCCCGCCAGACCAGAGGGGGTGACAGACGGCCAGCAGATCACACATGTTGTGACATATGTCCTTCACACACCGGCTCCTCCCCACTCCTCCTCACACTCTCTCTGCTGGGTAGGGATGCCTGGAGTGATTCCAGACACAGGCAGGAATAGCCAGAGCCAGAGGGGGCCTGGCTTCATTCAGTCATGGCAGGAGAACATGTCTCCTCCTCGATCCAACCCCTCCTAGGTCCTCATGGGCAAGCACTAATCTGGCAGTAATTCAGCTATTTCAAAATGAGTTATGCACAATTTCAAATAAGGCAACACACACACGCCTGTTAGTCATTCACTGAGTCATTCTCCTCTTGCTGTTGAATATGACAATATACTGCTTTTCACCAATAGAGATGGTGTTCTTAAAATTAATTCTTCAGGGGATTCTTAAACTTTTCTTAAATTCTTGGAGATTGTGGTATGTGTGTGTGTGTGTGTGTGTGTGTGTGTGTGTGTGTGCTCTAGCTAAAAAGGATCCCTCTCTTCCCTTACTGATGCAGAGTCAGCCCAGTGCTGTGTATCACTAACAGGAAGACTGCATTATTTATCAGCCACAAGGTCCATTTCATCTGTTCATGTTCTGCTTATTATGCAGCAAGCACGCCTCCATTATAGCATGATTCTGCATGTTAAATGCACAGCCTGTCAAATCTAAAGCCATGTGTTTTTAGACTAGATCACAGACAAGGTCAATATTTATACAATTTTCACACTAAAATTGGCGTCTATATGCAGTTTTAGAAAACATTTTAACCTGCTAAAAATAGGTGATTGACTCCTTTCCCATTGCCAGGTGAAAGCAGCAGATAATATACTTCATCAGACTGCATCCAATAGATGTTTAGACTATTTCTTGAGCTGATGATAGAAGTATCTATGGAGTGCGGCATCTCGCATCTTTCTCATCTTTGTCTCAGGTACTGACATGACAAGATTTCAATATGTGCTTACCAGAGTGGAGTAGATTGGCAGCTCTTTGTTTGGATTGACCAGCAGAAGGATGTGTCCGATGTAAGTCTAAAAAAGACAAGAAATAAACACAACCTGAGCAAGTTTTTTGCTTTACCTCGGCTGAGAACAACACGTGAAACCAATCTTATAAAACATTTGTCATTTGTGTGTGAGGGTGCACTGCTCTTCTTCAATTGGCTTAAGTACTGTCATGATTACCTACATGTTGCCTCAAGCTGCAATTGATCTGAAAATAGAAGTGCTGTCCCTCTCTTTCCTTAACATCAGTATTCATGGTTGTGACAATCGCTATTAACATAAGATTGTGGTAATCTCATGCTAGAGATAGGTCAGGAAGGGACCTCGAATGATAACCTTGGCAATGACCTCCAATAAAAACAACAAATCTGCCCTCCCACTCAGCCCACACAACCCCCCGAGGCCATTTAGATACAAATAAAGCAACTTCCAATTTCTGACCCTTTCCACTCAAGTGCTAACCCTTCATTTCTCACAAAGAGTCCCAGAGGCTGTTTAAAAGCCCTCTCTCCTGGGAGAGTGCAGACATTGCTAACATTCAGTAACAGGCTGCTCTGTCCTTAGGCCCCGGCTCAAGGTTAATGGCATGAACAAATCTCACTGCTTGCGTACAGGGAGCAAGCTTAACACTACAAGTTCTCTGTAACTTAAACTTGTCTGAGAACAAACTGACCGGTGTTTAATATTGTGACATGCTTGTGAATAACACAGCCTTCACCAGTGTCTTCTGACATATCCTTTCACAGTTCCTTGCCGCTCTCCTCAGAGGTTTAATGCTGCACTGGTCCTTCTATCCTGGCAGAAGGCAGAGGACCACTCATCAAAGCCCCCTCTCTGACCACCCTGCTGAGAACATATGGAGCCTTCACTGCCTTTGTCCTCCCCCTATTTCTGTCCTTTGCCACATCTCTTCTTTGTTCACCTCTTTCTTGAAATGCCCTCTATAATGTTCATAAGGTCGGGTACTTTAAGTATAGAAGCAAGAGGGTGACGAGGAGCAAAGACATGAATTGTTTAGGAAGCATGAAAAGTGTGAGCTGTTTTTGGTCTTTTTGAAAAAGATGGGTATTATTTTAAAAACTTCATCCTTAAATGTGAAGCTATTACTTATTCTTTTAGGAATCTTTGCTACAGACAGAATGGAGTGTGACTATACCGTGTGCACCTCCATGATGAGTGAGTTATACACAATCAAATCAGGCGTGCTCAGAAGTCCACATGATAGCTGCTCTTTGTCCACTCACTGTTCTTTCTTTTCACCACTTCTTCCTCCAAATGGACCGTACCTCAAATCCAGCCCTCATTATTCTGTCTTGATGATTCTTTCTTCTTCATCCACCAATCTACTGCCTTTTATTGTTATCCCCTCATCTGTGTCCCCCCGCTGTGGCTAACCCTACTGTCTGTCGCCCATCTGGGTTAATAACAGACTATTACTGCCTCTTCACAGAGAAAAGGGTGCACCGGATAGCTCCACATTGATCTGGTTCCAGTCTTTATAGAGCTCGGTCCCCGTGGAGAAGTACGGGCCAGACGGCAGTTTGAAAGGAAATGACAGGAATGTAAAATGGACCAATTGTTGGAGATGAAGGCATTTTACTCCTGAATATAGTCAGGGATTTATCTTTCCAATCAATATAAATTGTATTGATTATGAAATTGTCCCCCAATGTAAGTATGTGTGCCTATCAGAATTCGGTACCACTCTCACACAAGTGCAGTGGGTCAAAGGAGGGAAAGGGATTCAGCTCACGAACACAACCTCGTGTACAGACTACTGAGAATATAAAAGATTTAACTACATGCAGGAAAAATAATTCACCACCAGTCACTGGGTGTAAAAGAAGTCAGGTGTCAGAGGTCACAGACCACTGTGCAGATAAACATTATCTGCACAGTGGTCTTCAGGAAAGGAGGTACATTATCCATGATGCACTGTGTGTTGGAAACACTACATGTACACATGCTGGAAGGAAACACACTGGAGCCGGTATAAAGATTCATACTGTAATGTGGTCCCAACATCACAGTATGAAATTCCCTGGAAATAAACAACACCACAGTCCACTACAAATAAACAACTATGGTGGCCAAGTTATGCCCCAGAAAGTGTGTGTTTTGGGTTATAATGCATGATTAATGTCGAGTGGGGCTCCTTGTTTAGTGGCACGAGGGTGTTCTTACGTAGATTTGGTCATTCCCAAAGCGCTTTTGCATCTCGTAGAGCAGGCTGCTGTCGGTCAGCTCACTGAGGGACGCCAGGTCATCGTTGGGAGCTGGAGGCATCAGCTTCACCTGAGGAAAATGCGAGGTGAGCCTTTAGAGTAACATGCAGACGCTATTATGTAATACATTTAAAGTCTGGGACAGCGATCCCCAGTTATTCAGATATTGCAGGACATTGTTCCAATCAACCTCTTTACCAATTGATTGACCTCTTCTATTAAACACTTTGAAAGGGAAACTACTTTGTGAAATTAATTGGAGGAATGAAATGCCATGCTCAAATGCACATAATTGGAGAAATCTGTGTCATATATTGTTTAACAAGTACATACTTGATAACACTCCAAACACTGCTGCTGAATCAAAATCTTTATGACTCCAATTTGAGCAGTTTTCCTGCTCTCATAGCTTTTGCCAGTTATCCTGCCTCTCTGCCAGTGGAAGAACTTCTATGAAAAACTAATGAAACCGTTTCCAAAGTAATTACGCAGCATGTGATGTTAGAGATAAAAACTAGGACAAGTGGGCCTGATGATGATGGAGCAGATTTGCCTAAAATACTTCAATACACTTCTGATGACATGACGCACACGATGGATGGGCCAATCAGCACAGTCATTTTATCTGAAATTCACAGAATTGAGTTTAACTCCTGGACCTTTGGTTATCTGTGCTCTCACTATGGTTTTTGTTGTGAGAGGACACAAGAACACAAAGTACCTGCTCAAGTTTGCTGGCTCCAGAGCTAAACGGGCCATCCAGGACATTGTCTTGGGAGGGCTGTCGATTCAAGGCTCCACCTGCCTCTCTGAACATAGCACACTTCTCCAGCAGACTGTCACGCTTTGAGATAGGAAGACCCAAAGGGTTCCTGAGTTGGTAAGGGCACAGCAGATGGAGGAACAGAGAGCACACGATTGGATGAGAGAAAAAGGAAAAATAGATTCAGAATTTGAAGAGTAACCATAACACAATAACTGTGCTTATTAAATTGTTGACCCACAGGTTCTTGACAGGTGTGTTGAGGTCGTGTGAACCTCCATCATAGCGTTGGTCAGTGGAGGGTAGAGGAGCGGAGGGGTCCAACAGTCTCTGCAGCCAGCTCTCCTCTGCATTCAGCAGCATATCAACTATGGGCTCTGATGCAGCAATGTCTGGTGACATGACACACAAGACAGGTTCATCAGCACAGCAATTTGTTGTGGGATTCGAAAATCAGAGTTTAGTTTACTTTGATAGAACGAAAACTGTCAAATGTCTAAGCTCCGAAAATGATTTTCTTAACATCACTCAATACTGAGTGAGAGTGAAGAGTGTTTTAACATTGCTACTGAAAGACCTTAGTTCTCTCTAGGCCCTTAAACAACCAGGTACATCTTTCTGTTATCGTCTTCCACCATGCCAACCCTCCTTTATGATTCATGTGGATGAGCCTGCATTGGTGCAGAATGTGAACCCCACTGCGAATCAATCGAACTGTGCTTGGGAGGAGGGGGAGTTAAGACTCCCCCCTGTCTGTAATGAGGTCTAACAGGGCACCAGGGAAGGGGATGGCTTCATCCTGTCTTCGTATTTCTGTGTGACTGACAACCCCCTAGACTCCCATCTCCTGCTCTGGCTTTTTTTCGTCATACGGCTGCTGAGGAGGGGTGAGGGGCTCCAAGTGAAAAAGACGGGGGATTGTCTCATTCTCTAAGGGCTTGCTTCACATCTTCTCTAAGCCTACATGCTAGAAGGGGCTATTGATTAAGGCCAGAGTGAGGCAGTCAGAGGTGTGATGAAGCCATGGGAGTAAATGGTTAGAGGCAGCTATGATATTCTATCTCACAATGGAGAGGTTAGGATCCCAAAGCCCCTCTGTGTGGCACGTTTCATCACCATCACACGAGAGACATGCTTGTACAGACAGTCACTACACTATATTCAACAGCAGCCTGGTTCAATGGGTGGTTTCATAATGGTTCAGTTGAGGTACGAGAATCAGAGACTTTTGCCCCTGCTGTGTGTGTGGGAAGAATCCACAAGATTGATCAGGATCATGAGCCAATAATGGCTTTTACTCTGACATCTGTAAAACTATTATAAATATGTAAATTAACAGTCATACACCAACAGAGAGACTTAGCATTTCACAGAGAAAACATTGACATATTTTTCCCAAAAATGATTCATACATGAGCATTAAATGGTTCTCTCCAGCCTTTTGATGGCGCACTGCCATATTTCTTGGAGTGTTTTAAATCTTTGACTGTCCACGAGTTTCCTGGAGAGGTTATTGGGGAAACAATGATGGGTGACACTTCCCATATCAAAAGTAACAAAGTGTCATGATAACTGACACACCAGCGACACTTCAAGCGTTAGCTGAGCAATAATAAAAGTGTTAGCAGTATTCACTCGATATAGTTGCTAACCTAGATCTTCATGAATGAATGATAGACTGTACCAAACGCTCTAAGAGAGAGGATTCTGAAAGTTGTTAGAAAATGCCAGTTTCTATCAAAGAGCAACTCCACCAGTTTTACACATTACAGTCTGTTTACATGTCTTGGGGAGTACTCTTGCCTGTGTGAAGAAAGCTGCTTGTAACCCTCCAGTGAATGAGATGTAATTTGAGTAATGTAGTTGGCAGGTTTGAAAAGCAGTCCACCACTCTCGCACTGCACTCCAATTACCCTGTTGAACTCATTATAGACAGTTTAAAAACAAATGAAAAAAACCCTGAGATATCACCTTTTTTATCCCTCGTATTCTTCTTCCTTTTCAAACCAGGTGCCTGCATTACCCATAATGCAATTTAGCCACTGATTGACATCACTGAGGGCAATTTCTGAGATTAAATGTATTTCCTATGGAGCCACAAAAGGTTTTAAAATGCTTTTTCAAATATGCAGTAATACTCCCCAAGACCTACCATGTCTAAACACACATCAATATGTAGAATTGGTGGAATTACCCTTAAAGTGACAGGCTGTGCCATAAGTCATGCCCATTATTCCTGCAAGGTGGAATGGCATTACACCAAGCTATGTAAGCCATTTTGGCCAATCTTTAAGTTTTATTTATCATCACATTTTGAGATTCAGCACACAGGTCTGGCTTGCAGCTAATCAGATGTTTCCAGTTATTTCTTTAGTCAAAAATCTTACAAGGTACCTTTAATGTGAACTAAATCTAGGCGGGTGGGATTTAAAGTGAATTTAATTACAATGTCACTGTAAGAGTAGGCCTCATTTTAAAATAGATGAATCAGTTCGTTATTTTCATCGCATAACTTTTAAATATCTTTGCTGAACTGTCCAAGTAGGAACCTCTTTGACAGACATCCACGAACACACAACTTGCAACTTACAACCTGCACATTTAATCAGTGCAAATTATCTTCATTTCAACCTCCTCTTTTGATCTTGTATGCTTCCGAGATTTGAAAAAAAAAAACAATACATGTCCCTGAATGATATGACAACCTTTTACCAATTAGTAAATTAAGCACATCAGTCCCCTCTGACATTGTGAGTCAGGTGTTAATGCTTTATTTCATTAATAAATGGGCTCTCTCGCAGATACACTGAAATGTGCACAGATTATGACACAGTCTCATTCACAGTGTGCGTGTGCATGTGTGTGTGTGTCTGGGCCTGTGTTTCATACAATCCCAGTGATTATTAATGCATTTGGCTCAGCTGAATTTATCAAAATCCATTTCTCCGCTTCTTTGCTTCATTACCTCTCACTAAAACACGTTAAAGCCCATTCCTGGAGCAATACTTGAGTGTTTGTGTGTGAATGTATGAGTTGAATTGTGTGGATGCTTAAATGTGTTACCTGAGGGCTTGTCTTGGTTGCAGTTCAAGAGAGTCGGGTTTACTCCGTGCCTCAGGAGCTGGCTAACGATGCTTGTCTGTAAGAGATGGGAGAAACACCCACATCAATTTTCATTAGATCCCAGAAAAATTCAAACATTTCTAGGGCACTGCTTCTTTTTTCAAACCATTATACAACAACAAGAAAGCTTTCATTGCAGATTTCTAATTTTTATTGTTTCTCTTTTTGAAGAGAGGAGATGTGGCAGTTATTCCCACTTTTATTGCTACAGATGTAGATATGTAAATGTAGGACATACTGCGACACTGACAGAGAATTTACACGCTGAGCCGATGATACATGCAGTCTGTAAAATGTCCTGTATATCACACATGACAGGTCTAGACAAGTGTTCCCCCTGACTGAGGAGATCCTTTAATAATGAGAATATCTTCCATCACTTGTCACAAAGGACGAAGCCCATAGTCGCCTCATTTCTACACACAGTGACATGTGATGGCTTTCACCTCTGTCCTCTGTTCTGTCTGGGTTCTGTCTGTAGCAAGTATCTGCTGGGTGACTCAGTTTATTGATAATAGAAAAGGATATTCATCCTTTCTTGGTGCAGTAGGAAAGATGGCATGACCCAGAAATGGCCTCAGCAGCTCAATAAATATTAAAGCATAGTTTCAAAATGAAAGCAAGATGGTATAGTTGATAATCAAACACATCTACTCAACCAGAGCTAATTATAGGAAAACATTCAAGGAAAATAGCAAAGCAAAATAAATCTCCTCCTATTGTTCAAATTTTAGACTGCTCTATTTAGCTGCAATTTAGCAAACACTGTTTAGGGGTCACTACCAAGGAAAATACTTCTGATTGCCTGGAAGATTTCCACTGAGTTGTATGCCAAACATATTCAAGCATTTTTACAGTTAACTACTGCATACAGTACAGTATATCAAACAGCTGACATTAACAGCTAGTGAAGCTAACCACAAACTAAATTATTCCTTCTTAGTGCTGATTTTTAACAGCTCCTTCATCAAAAAAACATTTCCAGACACTTCACTCCACTAAAATCAAACCTAAATAAAAAAATATTTCACACTATTATTATGAAAACATTTATGTGACAGTGGCTCTGAAAGGAGCTTTTCACAGTCTGAATCACAGGCATTTCTTCTAAAAATGATTAACTAACAAACTGCGTATATACAGTTAGATAGTCTTTGTCATTTATGAGACACACCTAGTTTCACAAATGAAACATGATGAATAATGGGAATTGTAGCATCTTTTTTCTATAGGTTTTAGATTGTCACCCATAGAAAGCCATTCCAGTTTCTGTCATGGCACCCTATTTCTGAAAAAAATGTTTGGTAGTGAATGGAGAGGGACAAGGTGACAACAAGGTGACAACAAGGTGACGTATGTTGAGTGAGACGATGTAGTTTATTGAGCGGTTTCATGCAAAACTAAATTTTACTATCTTTACACAAACAGTGCGTTTACTGACTTTAAAAAGCATCTTTTTATTTCACAAACATAATTTTTGTAATTCATGCCACAATTCAAACTGGATTCAACATTTATTTGTCACTCCCCATTGACCACTGTCCCATTTATTTCCAAAATAATGCCTCATGAGGTTCATCAAAAGGGGCCTGACTTCGGCTCGCAACACCAGGGACTGAAAGTCAGGATATCTCAGCCTCTGCCAATTAATTTTAATATGACTCCTGGGATTCCCCCAACTTTATGGAAATCATTTACTGAAATGGATTGATAACCAACATATGTTTCTGAATGCAGTTCCAAACACAGAAGCGGGAGAACTTCTTTGTACTACGGTAATGTAATAAGACATCGCCTGCAGTACACAAGAGAGTGACTCAGCACATTCAGCAGAGTGGCTCTGACCCACAGCAACAGCTGGTCGGCTATGAGTCCACAGCATCTCTACCGCCCACAAACCCTGTCAGCTGCACTCACACCCTATAAATACTGACAACACGTCAGTCGCACCACAGGATATGAACTCCTCAACAGGTAAAAGTTTGGAGGAAGACCAGGAAAAGGTCATCAGTATATGAGGATCAGTGCAGACAAAGCAATCTCACAGAACCGTTTTTATTAAGGTTCCAAATGTCCTTTAAATATTTGTGAAATGTGAAAATGAATCTGAGATTAATATTATAGTACTTTCATATAAATCAGGTGGTAGCGAAATTGCTAGTTTCTTTCACACCATCATTATAATACTGAATTAATGAATCCAATCCCAACAGGGCTGTATTCTAACATCCCCTCACCTTTGTTTGAATTCAACATAAAACTATTTAAAATTCTTCCCCCAGGAGAGCACAACTTGAAAAGCCTTGACTCAAACCAAGAGAGGCAAGTGCTAGGTTCTAACTTATCACAACACAGGGAGAGGGAAGCTTAATTAGCTGCAGTAATAGGGTCATACATCTTCTTAAAGGGTCAGTGCAGTACATGCGCCACACTGCGGAAGGGGTCTTTGGGTTTAATGTAGCAGTTAGTGTTACAGTTGCCAGCAATGGTATCTAGGCAACAGTTTGCTTGAGCCTCATATCAGCAAAACCTCTTATTAGCGGGGCCAGTGATTCACTTGGCTGGATACATACACACATCTTGAAGCGCTGCATTACTGACGTCTCACTGTCAGAGCAGCTATAAGGGAATGGTGACAGGAAGTGAGTGTTACGAAGGCTCAGGGAGTAGTTGGTATGCAGGAGGCAAAGTCCTGGCACCGGTAAGGAGCCGATGACTGAGGTGATTTAGCACTGTGAGGGAAGCCTGATCGATTCTCCAATCCTCTAGACTGCCAATCTTGAGTCAGATTCACTTACTATACATATTATACACAGACAGACAGACAGACAGACAGACGCACACACACACACGCAAATATATAGAGTAACTGTTTATGCAGAAAGTCTGAAAACAAAGAGACACAAGGATGTACATTTGTACATTTAGATCTACTGATTTTACTATCATCAGCTGGATAAAGGAAGAAGAAACAAAGGCAGCAGATCCTCATGAATGAAACAGAGAAAGGCTGCAAGGTAACAGAGAGGAAGAAAGGATTTTAAAAACACACTCTAGCAGGGAAAAAACATAGCTTAAGGGTAGATGAACCAAAGATGTAGAGAGCGACTCTAAATACCAAATGAATAAATTCTCTTTGTCAGCAGCCGAGCACACAGCCCAGAAATGTAATTAAATATCTAGTTGGGTCAGCAAGATCTTAAAGTGATCACTTCCCCTTCCTTCATAGCTGGACCCTTTCCAAACCACCAGATAACATCGCTCCAACAGCTTGCCGCTGCCCCACATGGAAATCACTCTCCTTTCCTCTCAGAGAGATCATTAGACTGCTAACCTGAAAGGTTTTGCCGTTCTATGCCAACAGTTTGACTGTTCCTAATCAATAGGCACAAAAAGAACGGTTTATCAAAGTGCGCGCAGTTGTACCTGGAGGCAGTTTCCTCAGAGGAACAATGCATCTGTCAATAATTTCCTCATTATTTCATGAATGACTCAAATCACATTGGATCATGGCAGCTAGATGACTTCAAATGAAGGGACTTCTTCAATAAAATCAACAAAAGTTTGACATTTTGCTGAGTAGTTGAGTTACCTGTCCATATTTAGCAGCCAGGTGGAGAGGGGTCCAAAAGTTGTTGTCAGCAGGATGAGGGTCCGCCCCACTCTCCAGCAACACAGACACCACCTCTCTGTAACCACTGGCACATGCTATGTGGAGCTTCAGAGAGAGAGAGAGAGAGAGAGAGAGAGAGAGAGAGAGAGAGAGAGAGAGAGAGAGAGAGAGAGAGAGAGAGAGAGAGAGAGAGAGAGAGAGAGAGAGAGAGAGAGAGAGAGAGAGAGAGAGAGAGAGAGAGAGAGAGAGAGAGAGAGAGAGAGAGGAGAAAAGATAAAGTTATGATAGCAAAGAGGAGAAGCTAAAAGATCTGGTCAGAGAATAAATGGGATCTTTCTTACCAAAGTGACCCCATCATCACTTGGCTGGTTGAGGCCTCCCCCTGTGGCTATAAGCTGTCTAACATCAGACAGCATCATGCTCGGTCTCTGCGTCTTCATGGTGTGCATGGATGACACATCCACACCTAAAAAACACAAACACAGGGGAGACACATGTTAGATTAAAGGTGGAGTAGGTGAAGTGAAATACAGTTGATGGTTGAGTCTCTTTCCCATCAAATACTGATGCTTTGGGTTGGTGGCTCAGCGATCAACTGTCTTGCTCCAGAATCGCTGACTCCAACTTTAGGTCTTTAGTTGTAATGCTTCAATGAATAGTTTGGCATTTTGGGAAATGATTCATTTTCTGACCAATAATTGGATGAGTATTTCAATATCACTCTCAATCTGTATGTTAAAAATGAAGCTGGAATGAGGAGGTGTTAGCTTAGCATAGCATAAAGAGTGGAAATAGATGAAACAACTAGTCCTGCCCTGTCCAAAGGAATAAAAAAAATCATGTGTAGAGCTCAGTTGTTAATAAGCACCCAAGTATATACGTGATGTGTTGTGGTTTTAATAGGCATTACATGCCAGACTATTCATTGGCCAGGAGCAGAGGACTTATTTCCAAACTCCCAGTAAGAAAAAAAAATCCATATTTCCCAAAATGGTGAACTATTCCTTTAAACCTCAAACCAAATATCAACTACTATGACAGTAACTGACTAGAAATATATGGGTTGAGTTAGATTTAAAGAGTAACTCCAACAATTTTACACATTAAAGTTTGACTACAAGTCTTAGAGTACAACCTTATATGTGAAAAAGAAGTTTAAAGACTTTTGTGGCTCCAGAGGAAGCTGCATATAAATTGTTTCCAGTGATGTCACTCAGTTGCCAATTTGCATTGTAGGTAATGTTCGCAACAGGTTTTGAAAAGGACGAAAAAGTTGTGCAATAAAAAAGGTGACTGATTTTCAAAACCTGGTGACTACATTACCCACAATGCATCGTGGTCACCGGGTGACATCAATGGGGGCAATTTATCAGATTACATGCAGCTTCCTCTGGAGCCACAAAAGGCTTTATATGCCTACTCCTTTTTCTCACATATGCAGAAGTACTCTCCAAGAGATGTAAATACAGTTTAATGTGTAACATTGTAGAACGTATAAAAAAATTACCCTTTAATTATAGGACTCTAACAAGATTCCCCAGTTTGTGCTGAATGCTTGAATTTCAGTGGTGGTGCGGTATCAGTGCTGGATTACAGCATGCAATTTTAGGAGGCTGTGGTGGCTGTGAGTGCAGCACAGACAGTGAAAACACCCACAAGCTGACACTGAACAGGAAACCATCTTGTGCAAAAACCAAAGCCTGGCAGGTCGAGTGACGATCCAAAGTGACCCTTATGCTGATGACACCTAAATGAACAAATCATCCAATATTCATACAGAGCTCCAGTCCCTGGCCTGAACGATTCAGGGCCAGTTTGTCCCCTGGGGTCATGCAAACAAACAAAGGTCTACGAGGGCATCTATCCAAAACTATGATTAGTGCACAGCTCCATAATCATATACACAGAGTGGACCTTGCTTTAATAGCGTGGATTGATTATCGATGAATCTATATTTCACTCGGATAAGCTCTAGGCCACTAACTAATGGGACATTTCCAACTCGACCGGTTGGATTAGTTAATCAATAAGTTTGTCTTTACAAACAAATGAGAACCACAGGGCGTGTTCCTTTCTGAGACGTGCTTATAGGAACATTAATGTCACAGAAGAAAATTCGTATTCTCTCCAATGCCAGTACTTGGCACCCCTCCTTACACTCAGCGAGGACAGTGAGCAGAATAACAGAATTTCTATTTTTTTCCTGATGTAGAGACACATGGACAGTCTATCTTTTTCCCACAACCACACAAACTTGATGGGGATGGAGAGCATGCAGCCAAGTTGCTATAGCAACAGAGGCAGAGGGAGCCTGTGAGTAAGAGTATGTTTCATGGTGGCAAAGCCCAGTGCGATGGGGGAGTATCAGGGGAGCTGAAGGTAGGCAGGAGGGAAGAGATCACCACAGGAGCTGGCAGACAGAAGCAGAGAGAATTTCAGAGAGTAGCTGTGTCTGTGTGTGTGTGTGTGTGTGTGTGTTTCTGTGTGTGTGCGCTGTGTGTGTGTGTGTGTGTGTGTGTGTGTGTGTGTGTGTGTGTGTGTGTGTGTGTGTGTGTGTGTGTGTGTGTAGGGGGTCTTAGCTTTGATGAGTTAGCTGTCTGCTGTCAGGGGCTTGAATTTGTCATATCATCCCTGTGGCCATTGACAGATGGATGAGGGAAGACCCTCCATCATTGTCTATATCAGTTTCTATCTAGCTTTGTCAGCACGATACCCGTCCCCCTCTTTCTGCATGTCTCTCTGTATTTCTCTAACGTTTTTCCTTGTTTCTCCCTCTGTCACTCTATGTGGCAGTGTGCCTCCAACTCTCCTGTGCCTTCATCTGTGTTAATCGCAGCTCCTGTGTTGACCTTCTCCTCTCTCTGCGGGAGACCAGTGCCCCAATTGCAATCTGCCATCATTAGGCCTGTGGGTGTACTTCACCTTCACACACAGAACACCTACTGTTTAACTGCCGGTACGACACATTAACCATTCACATGATCCCAATAACTCCTAAATGAAGAAAAATGGAATATTTACTTTTTCAAATTCCCCACTGTTAATAAAGCTCATGATGAATAAAATGTTACACTTTACCGTTTTCCTCCAGGTGCTTTCGGAGGATATAGCTGGTTTCAGTCCCCTCAGAGGCGTAGTCAAGAGGAATGTTTCCGTTGACGTCCTGCAGCAGAACGTTCACACCGGCCTTCCAGACACAGGGCAGAAGAAAGCAGAGGAGACACAAACAAACAGAGTTTTAGCCGGGGCCATTCATCAGACTTGAATCGATGATAAACTGGGCCCCATTATCTTGGCCTCCCAGAGGGGTGTACCTGGGTAGAACCATGGAGACATTAACAGACAATACAGTGTTTGAATTAAAGAACTCATTAAATAACTGCCCGGGGGAGCGGCGGGTGTGGGGGGGCGTAGGTGACCGTTACCTGGGATCAGCGGGGTGAGCGCATGTATGCGTGTGACAAGATTAATGTGTGTTTACCGACAAGGACCCCTCCAGAGCAGTCTTCTGTTATAGGGTTGGATAACATGGGAGACCTTCCCTCAGGCTCCTTTAATGACTCATACTCTGACGACAGCGCAGTCTTTGGTCACAATATGGTCATGATTTATTGCTTCTCTTTGGAGGAATTCTGCTGCACTCATTATTTGCAAAAACGCTGCAATGCTTTACCAGCAGAGCAGAAATGTGTAAAAGCCACGCAACATGTACTCATGTAGACTTTTACTTCTGTCCTTTTCCATTTTATCACCCCCTCTTCAGGGTTAGGTACTAAAAGTAACAAACATCCTTTCAAGTGAGGATTGTCAGCATCCAGCCATAAATCGCTTCCTGTTGTTTGACTAAACCATAAAAGACAGGCCGGTGTAACGATCGTAGCTGGACCAGGTCTGATAACATGGACATGGGAGTCTAAGTAAGAACCCTTATTGAATATTTACAGCTAATAGAATTCTAACGACCCAGTTGCAGTGCGGCAAAGAGATTTACGACCTAGTCCTCCGGCAGAGAGGGAGTGGATGGAGAAAGCGAAAAATGAGAGGAACAGGGCTGATGGAGAGAGCAAGCTGACAGAGCACAATAAGAGCTGTTAACCCTAGTGATCTGAAAACTGCAAAACCAAAAGCACAGACTGAGCCTGAAACCCTCAAGGCAACCTTGAATCTCAATTAAAAGGTTTTTTATCAATTATGAAAAATGTTATGCAGATATTCATCCAAATGCCAAGCAATTACAGTGCAATAAAGGCAGCACAATGCTGTCTATTACAGCTATCGGAATATCTGTTCTGGTGAGCTCTGCGGTTTCATTGTGCACCCATCTGTGTTGTCTAGGGGGAGCTGTTTTCGCTCACTTATGAGGGTTAGTTAGGGGTTAACAAAGGGAATTAATTAACATTAACAAATATCAGCTACTGACTATTCATGAGCAAACAAGAAGCCTTATCTCAATGTGAAGCACAGCTTGAAGAGCAGGAGATGAGATGATGAGCGAGTCAGAGAGAGCGCATAATATTATACCCCCTCCACCCACCACTACCCACGGACACATAGAAATACACACACTCAGGCACACTTCATTTCCCATCCCTCCCTTATCCTCTAATGTCAAATTTGGACCGCTCCATATCTTTATTCGTTAGATTTGTGCTTCGTCCCCAAACGGTGATCAACTTCCTCATAAACCTGACAGCTCCACTCAGGTGGCCTCTGCTAACATGTGAGTGTGTGTGTTGTTGTGAGTGTGTGCATGTGGCAGTGTGTGTGTATGCTGTCTTGTTGGTATAAAGGAGTGCGCTAACCGAGACAATTCACTTCAAGGTCCAGTAAAAGTCAATAGGGGTCGGGCTGGATGAAGTTATTAGCTGACAGACAGATATATCTCACTCTGTCTGTCAGGAGGTCACTCTCACCACTGGACTCACAGCGCACTCACATTACAGTGGCACAAAAAACAGTGGTGGGCCAGTAAAGTGGGCAACAATTGTATCAGGGGGGCCTCCACTGATCCCTGCCACCAGTTTGTAAGGCTATGCATGTATTGAACATTTCTTAGAACTAAGTAGGTAATTGTATAGCAGGCTAGAAAAGAAGGCTACTTAAGCAGTTACTTTTCAAAATAAAATAATCTTTTTCACATGAAAAAATTGTGTATTCGTGGCTGTTTCATAATTATGTATGACTGAATTTGTGCTCTTTCAAAGAAAGTGTAGTAACGAGCTGAATGACATTAAAACATTTATTTTCATGTGAAGATGTGTCCCTTGCATAATCCCTAAATTCACAATCATAAGCGAGTTGACAACATAGCACTGCATTGTTAAAAATACATTAAACTGAAAAGGCTATACTTGCCATCCTGAGCCTATGTAGCTGTACACAAGTTGACAATAAAAAAATGTCACTAGAGAAATAATTTATGTGAAGTTCTGTTATGGCATACAAAGCTCCACCAGACAACCAGACACAGATTATGGCAAAGGAAGCATGATGTGTGGGCCAATCGATCCAGAGACATTAATCATGTGTCTGAGCTCACATGATAAGCGCTGACAGATATAAATGAGCTGATGCAGGCTGGCAGCCATGCAGGCTGTAAGGGGTAACAAGTTGACTTCTGACCCCGACACACTCCCCGCCACGACATGATGAATCCACCTCGGACGTCTCTGAGATGAAAATCTGTTAATGCTACATTGCCCAGTGGTTCATAATGGAAGTTGTTACATGCAGTGACTGTCACAGAATCAACAACAAGTCTGCGCTGAAGACTGTCCCTGGGCCTTTATATTTTCTCAGATTTTTTCCCCAAAAAATACAATCCAGTGTAAACAAATTCCTCAAACTTAATAATTCAAAAGTTGTGCCAAAAGAAACGTACCAGAGGCAACATGTTTTTACAATCGAGCAATGATTTTATTATCCTTAACTGACTGCACACGACATCTGCTCGGCTATGATCTGCCACGCTGCAGCTATGTGATGAGGCAGAAACAACAGAGTCTGCAGGGAAAAAAACTGTAATGACCACCCTCTTTCTAAATCACCATAAAGCTTTTTTTGTCTCCAGTTTCTTTTGCTGCACATTGACCATCATGCAGATACCGATGCAAGGATGAGACAACACATTGTATTTTCAACCACCCAACAACTGACAACAGTTCTTCATGATAACACTTGCATGTGCATTATGATCAGGATTTAGTTATACAAAAGCAGGATTGTTCACAAACTCTGCATCTGGACATTGCCATGAAATTATTAGTGTTGATAAATCGCTAGACTTTAAAGGTTTGGGACTTCAATCAGAGCATTTTATAGACCGTACATCTGTGCAACAATTTCTTAATGAACCACTATCATGTTTAAGTGAGGCAGGGCTATATTATCAGCAGAAAACCACCAAAAATTCAACTGGTGTTAAGTGGAGTTCGGTGCAGCCAGGGGCCTGCTGGTTATCGACTTCAAAAGACTCCAAGTTCACAAGTGTTAAATTCATCATTTACAAGCACGGAAAGTGGGTCAATCCTACAACTATAACCCCACTGGGTTTGGAGCTATGAGATGAGAAAAAAACATTTTGGAACAGAACGTGTCTCGCATGGAACACATGATTGCCTTGCTACATCTTCCTCTGCACACGTTTACAGACTTAAAGCTAGTGTCTCACAGGGAACTACATTATCACAGAGAAGAAAAGAAAAGAAGACTTACGTACCCTGGTGGTACATAGTTAAAAGCCCTATTTGCACTGGACTAGTATTACCTAGGGAGTTCTAGTAATTTGTATTAATTGCAGAGGGCGATTATTTAGTAGGAATTCCACAGCAAACATATTTTGCCAAACAAAGGTCACCTGATATATAAGCTTAACCTAAGTTCCATCAGAAAGACTGTCTCAAATGCAAATTCATTCACAATTCTCTCTCCCCACAGCATTTACTCCAATCAAACCAATCAAATTTTGCCACGATTAAATCAACCAATCATGTGGGTGCTAATAAACTTCTACATCTGTTCTCTTCTCTGCTGTTGTTAGCTGTCGTTTCAGTGCACAATCCTTGCGACTGTCCTCCACCCCATTCCCCTCAAGTTCATCATATCCAGTGCTGAGGGCAAGCTCACCACAGTCCACCTCATCCCATCCAGATCTTCAGCCATATATCTTCAACCCATCACCACTACCAATATCTGGGTTCCATCGGGGGTAGGGGGTTTCCTTTACCACTTTCAGCTTCACCTCATATTTATCATCTGATGTGCACATGGCAATAAAGATATTATTTATTGACTCAGGACAAAGTCTCTCCTGATTGAAATGTCAGTCCTGTGCGAATCAGCATCTGGATCCAGGCGTATATGCAATTTCATTGTGCCTCATAATATGTTGACCAGCAGACAACAGCTGTGCTGCAAGATCGGCTCTATTGACATTCAAAACCAGTGCAAGTGAAGTTTGGGAGCAACAAGAGGTTGTCACATTCAAGTAAAGCCACAAAGCATCTGTTACTAGATCTAAATGAGCTGCAAATGCTTGTAACAAACAGTAAGTTGGCAAAACAACTCAAAACTAAATTATTAATGTGGCTACTGAAGGACAGATGCCTCATTTCTGAAACACTGAGCCTTGCATCTTATCCAATGGATAATGGCAGGAAATCTGGGTAGAAAATTGTACTCCTGTGCGAATGCGTTGCAAGAAATGCAGACGTGTGGGATTAATTTTTAAATCACTTGAAATCCCCTGGTAATTGTGCAAATAGGGCTCCAACACTGTGTCAAAAATGAGCTTTCTCTTAGGGAGACAGGCAGAATTTGGTCTGCAATTAACTCTAATCACTTACCACATCTTTTCAGTTCAGTCAGAGTTCAGTCACTTTTCAGTTTCATAAAAAAGTGAAATTAGGAAGACATAATTAAGCCACTAGAAGAAGTAGGATTTGATAAGTATCTTGTGGGCTGCGGCTTTGAATAGAAGACCAACTAAGATGCAACACATGGAGATTAAGAAACTCTGTTGAGTCATCCTGATCCATTTATACGAAGCAAGGTAAATCAAGAACTGGTCTATGTGAAATCAAATTAAGACATCAAGAGTTCAGCCTGGTTTTGTTCAATAATCTGACTGTTTTAATATTTCAGTGGAATCATTCATATAAACCAAACACCTTGTTTTGTTTTCACTTGCGAAGAGAAGCTCCACTGTGCCACTTAGCTGGCAGTTAATGCTGCCAGGTTCTCAAAGACCAACCTTAACCAGAGCTGGAGCAAGGAATAGGTTTAGGAATGTATTTAGAAATGGGCTGGGAATGTGATAGTTTAGAAACAGCTAACTTGTCCTCCTGCGGTTTGGAAGCAGGAGATAAGAGAATTAACACTGCTGTCAATCTGGACATGGAGCGACAATGCACTCAGACTCCTCATCAATCCCTCTCCCACCTCCCCTACTTTCCCCACAAGACAAGCCTGCTAACATCTCTGTCAGCAAAAATCCTGCCTGATTCTCAGCATAGGAACTGGAGACAGGAAATCAAGGACACAGAAGCTGAGGACGAGTGGAAGGGGAGGGAGTAAGAGGTGGAGGAGTGGGACACAATAGATTAGTACATATTAGCAGCACTATTCCTTCCCTTGCCAATCAAAGATAAAGCTGCCAGTCAAGCTCCTCCAGCGAGACCACTGTTCCACTTCTCATTAAAACGTACAACCATGGTATTCAGAGGAAAGATCTCCCTCATACAGCTCAGATAAGGCAGCAGAGCAGAATGACTGGGCACTGGCACGGTCTGTGGAGGAGGAGATGGGTGTCAAAATGAATGAATGGAAGAAAAAGGGACATAGCATCTCTATCGGAAATACGGCTTGACTGAAGCTATTTTTACCCTGTTAGACAGGAAGAGTCTTTGGCTCCCCTTTCAGAGAACATCTTCCCCACTTATTATAGCAGGAAAATAGACTCAAGTGTTCATTCTACTCCAAAGAGACAAAAAAAAAGCACTCAATGCAAATGTGCACAATTTTGAAAAAATTAAGATGTTTCCAGTCAAGAGGAAGAAATAGAGGATGCATTTCTGTCTTTCTGTCTCATGCAGAAAAACCTCTAAGCCAAAACTGTGTTGATCCAAATATCACATAATGGTCACAGATTTCCTATCCTTCTGATAAACAATGACAAACCGGCAGGCTCATGTGTTTACTATCAACTTTATGTTGTTGTTGAATTTCTTTTTGTTTAGTAGTAGAAGGACCAATCAGGTCTGGTGTCTTTGTTTTGAGAAGATTATAAACTCTCCCTTCACATTCAAGGTATCTTTTTTCTTCAACCTATCAGTGTTTTACATGTTTATTCAATATGCACACAGTAAAAGTAGAGCATTTTTCCACAACAGCATGCACAATGCCACACGAGCAGAGGAATATACAGTCAACAAATAAACAAAGAACATTCAGGCTGTGAAAGCTAAAAACTGTTTTGGTACTGGAGTAAGCTGGAGGAATGTTTGAACTTTTCACAGTGTTGAATCAGATTTTTTGAATTTCTTAGAAATTACTTCCTCTTTGTTTCTTTTCTTTCTTCACCCCCTGCTGCTCTATTCCAAGAGGGCTGAGTTCTGTGTCAATATGACCTCATTAACTAAAAACTAGTTCTGTTGTGGTAGTGAATGGGAAGCATTTAGTTGCTGCCTCCCAGGGAGCAGTATTAACTCTCTCTCCCTCTCCATCTTTCTCTCATGTATTGCATATCATGAAAGCATAACTCACTGAATAAATTGCATTTGCCATATCTATATCACAGCCTGCTCTACACATGATGCAGCCTTCATGAACCTCTGCCTTGAGGGAAATTAAACGCGTGCAAGTACACAAACACATGAAGCAACAGTCGTACAGTCACTACAGGCTGACAGATCCACTCTGCACATCCTTTGCCTGGCACCTCTTCAAACATACATTCCTCTTAGGAACGTCTCCTTCCTGCCCCGCATGCAGACAAACAGCAATCACTCAGGAGCCAATCAGCAGAACCAGGCTATACTGGATTCTATTGCGCTCCAGACTGCGCTAACCCTCCCCGGATCTAATCAGCACCAGCACAACTGACCCAGCGACCGGGGCTGGTTGTGCATACCCTCCCCTGCAGCTGGCCCTGCTCTCGTTATGGACCTAATCAGTACAACCACAGCTATTGATGAGACGGATCCGACAAACGCTGGAAACATCCCCCAACAGAACAGGCTCTCTCTTTGATATCATGTTATTGCCCTAAATTTCTAAATATTCTCAGTGAATCATCCGGGTTTTCCACAGAATGGAAAGTTGTGTCTCAAACCCTCGGTAATCCAAAACCCCTCGTCAATAGAAGATGCTCCACTTGGTGAGAAAAACTCTGGATGACTAATGTGAATACAGCCAGTACGGAGCTCTTATGCCAACCCCTTCCAAAACACTAATCTAATTTGTTGCCGACACGCTTGGAATTGCAAGGATCAACAGGAAAATGACTGAAATTACAGCCAAAAAGTGTGTAAATGCTTGTGCTTGTCTATAAGTGTGTGTGCGCGTGTGTTTGTGTGTGTGTGCGTGAGTGTGTGCAGCACTGTTTCAAATCTAATCTTCCCCACCCCCCCAAATAAACCACATGCTAATCTTTGCATGTGTGCGTCTTACCAGCAGCAGCAGCAGCACCACATCTGCGTGGTCACACACACACGCTACGTGCAGGGCTGTCCAAAGATCTTCGTCCTGCAGGTTGACATTCAGGCCTAGCTCGATCAGGAGTTCCGCCGCAAACACACTGTCGTGCCGAGCACACTGCAGAATGTGACAGTAGATTTTACTCATTAGTAGTTTGTCTCCTGAAGCATTGCTGACGACTGTATAAACATTACACATGGATGGCTCAGAGCATAATAATTAATGTATGTGAAAAACGTACTGTACGGCAATTATTATATTCTTGTATCGCCACAGGGTAACTTTTGTGCAAGAATTTGTAGAGTGCTAACTGTGAAAGCATGGAGAATGGGACATGGGACACCATCATGTCAGAGGACAACACCTCAGTCCTTCCTAATATTTCTGAATCCTTAGTAGCGTAATATGCCAGAGAAAAATAATAGGCATTTTCTTTATTGAGTTGTGACAAAACAAAAACACATTGCTGCAACATTTTCTTAATGAATGGGCATTGTCCAGGTGAACTTTTTGCAGTTTTGGTCAATCAGCTAGAAAAAGATTCATAATGAACAGCCCAGAGAGAATACAGGTTCTATAGGTACAAGGGTCTAGAAAGGACTTTAGTCAACAGGTAAACCAACATTTAAAAAAACATTCAACCTAAATCTAAATCCAGCATACATGGAAACACACATACAGTTAATAAAATACCACAGTAGCAGAGGATTGTAGACATAAATACACATTGTTTAACCCTATATTCAACCGAACAATAGAAAAATGAAACTGGGAGATAGTGTTAGCTATAGGATGCCACATAAATTGCATTAGAATGAAAATCACGTAGTCTCTCATCATAATGTGACAGAGAACATGTGCTTTAAAATACTACTTTTTTAGTTCTTACTTACATAACTTCATTCACACTGAAGTATAATAAAAAAACACATGGCAAATTAAGTTTTTTATAAGCAGACCTGTGTGTCTGCTTTTTTCTTGGATATAATTTTCAGTACACATAATGGAGTATCTTAATATTTTTCTACTTTTAATACATATTCCATGATTGCATAGTATGTGTGTCTGATAGGGGTTTGCCAAAATATCGATACTACGATATATTGCGATATTTCGTCTTGAGGTAAGTTATCGATACACTGGCGCCATATATCGATATTTAAAAATGTAAAAAAATATATATATATATTAGGGCTGTCAAAGTTAATGTGTTAATAACACGTTAATGCAACATCCTCTTAACGCTGTTAATTTTTTTAACGCGCGATTAACACTTGGCATAAAAAAAAAGAATGCGCATTGTTTGATTTACGGCCGTCGATGGCACCTGTAGTCTTGATCCAGAGTGTGGCAGAAGAATAAGAAAGGGAATCAGAAGAAGAAGAAGGAGGGTTGGTGGTTCGGGAAAAACACGGTGGACTGAAAAGCGAAAGCAAAAGGAAATGGAGAAAGGACTTATGAACGGCAAATTCACTTTCACTGCCAGATGGTTCGGTCGATAGGACAGAAGTTATCTGCACGTACTGTCGACATGAAATGAGTTACCATTGAAGTACGTCGAGTCTCAAATATCATTTGCAAGCCAAACACATGGCAGATGCAGAGAGCCCACCACCCCCCCCTCGCCAAAAGCAGACATCACCATGTTTTGATCCCATTTAGGGTGAGGGGATATTCTTTGAGCCTTTTACTTTCCTGCATGATTTGAAGTGTTGAATAAACATTTTAATAAAGCGAGCATATTTGCCTAACCCTAACCCTTTCTTATGTTGTTAAAAGTATTAAGAACATTAAAAAAATACATTAAGGTACATTTAGAACAGAAAAAAATGTGCCAAAAAAATTGTGATTAATCGCGAGTTAACTATGGACAAAATGCGATTAATCGCGATTAAAACAATTAATTGTTTGACAGCCCTAATACATATACACTACTCACAATAAGTTAGGGATATTGTTATTTACATGAGTGCTTTTCCTATTTGGTCTGAATTTTAATGAAATAAGTAAAAGTTCCCTTTGATATTACTAATAATGAATGAGAAGAAACACCATTTTCATCAGTTTAATATTCATTACCCCAAAAATTTAGACAATAACAAGGATAGCCCCAAACAACAAAAATTGACAATGTCAGTAGCGGGTGTTTCCACCTTTTGCCGCAATGACAGCTTGACAGCGACGTCTCATGCTCCTCACTAGCCTCATGATGTTGTTCTGAGGCAATGCGTTCCACTCCTCCACAAGTGCTACACGCAGTTCTGCCAGGTCACGTGGGGGTGGGCTACGATCATCCAGTCTCTGCTTCAACTGGTCCCAGACGTGCGCTATGGGGTTCAGGTCAGGGGACATTGCTGGCCATACCATATGAGGCACTCCGACATACTGAAGTCGAACTGGGACAATTCTGCCACGATGTAGTGGAGCATTATCATCCATGAACAGAAAGTTGGGGGTGTGCTGGCGGAATTGGGGGATGATGATGGGTTCTATGATGTCTCTGAGGTAAGAACGTGCAGTGCTGTGACATCTACAATAACCAAATCTGTTTTGCGCTGACTGGTGATGCCTGCCCAGACTGTTGCACCTCCTCCACCAAAAGGAACCCTGGGGACCATGTTGACCTCGGCGTGTCGCTCACCTCGCCTTCTCCAGCAACGCTGACGACCATCATTTCTGTGCAAGGTGACCCGACACTCATCAGTGAACAGGACGGTAGACCACTGCTGCATTGTCCAGGTCACATGGTCTTGTGCCCACTGCAAACGTTCACGGCGGTGTCTTGGTGTCAGTGGAGTCACCTGCAACGGTCGTCTGGCATTCAAGCCAAAGCGGTGGAGTCGGTTTCGAATGGTTTGTCTGGAAACCCTAGTACCCCTCACATCTCGTAACTGGGCCTGCAGCAGTGTGGCAGTTGCATAACGATGTCTGAGTGCCTAGGTCCTTAGGTACTGGTCATCGTTGCGGTCTGTCACTTGTGGGGCTCCACTTCTGGGTCTGTCAGGAACTCTGCCAGTAGTTCTGTGTCTTGATGCAAGTCTGCTGATGACACTTTGAGACACACCAAGTTCATGAGCAACATCTGACTGCCTGCCACCGACCCGAAGGCGCGCTATAGCCAGGTGGCGCTGCTCGTCCGTTAAGTGACGTCGTGTGTTCATGGCTGTTTGAATGATGAACTTGGATAGACTTACTGACAATACCAGCTTTTTATACCCACAGAATGTTGAAACTGATGCCACATTGAAAAGGGTTGTCTTTTAGTTTTTTGGTATTGGCCCCAATATGTAAGGCACACTGTACATAGTGAGACCATTACGTGGAAAACACAAAATGAGGTGTGTCTATCACCCCAATACAATTGCCTCCCTATCCCAAAACTCTCTGAAGTGAAACAAACACCGTATGTATGAAATCCACTGAGTCTCTCACAATATCCCTAACTTATTGTGAGTAGTGTATATATATATATATATATACATATATATACATATATATATATATATACATATATACACATATACATATATATATACATATATACACATATACATATATATACACATATACATATATACACATATAC